>NW_022157836.1:0-444702 GCF_003316985.1 Fusarium coffeatum
GGGGGGGGGGGGGGGGGGGCTTCAATCAGCGATGGTGTGCTGATTGCGATGTCGCTGTGCAACAATGACAGCCAACTGACTTCAATACATGACGTGGAAAGGCTGAATGGACGACGTAGCGATTACTGCGATATGTCCAGCTGATGATCAGCCATCTATCTTTGTTGTCTCTGAAAGGGAGGGATGTAACTGTAAGAATGGTGTGCTATCAGAAAACTCTAGACTTGAGTCTTCTGCTGGCATGGCTTGATCAGGAACAGCTGTTGTGTGCCCTTCACTTTCTTGGGAAGGCAACACTCCAACAAATGGTGCATGATTAGCGCTGCACACAAGCATTCCAAACACGCATTGGGGGTTCGCGCAGTGCGAGGGTGTAGACTGATTGGTCTGTCTCGAGCCCTGGAGGAGGGGTTATCAGTACCCCAACCCATTACCCAGACATCCAAGACAATCTCGATTTAAGCTTTCGGTGATATCACCCCAGGACATTCTTGTCCGGCTTAGTCTTGGACCTGAACCCGGCCTTTGTCGATCGGATGCCGACTTATCACGGTATCCCGGTCCGTTTCAGCCTCGCCAGGTGTGGAGTGCTTATCATTTGTGTGCATGCTAAGGTGAAGTGAGAAAGCTTGTTATCTCTTCACCGAGATCTCACCGCTTCTTTCTTCGCAACCTTTGCAGCCATCACCAGATCATGTCACAATGGGCATCAGGAAAGATAAAGTGTTTCTAAAGTGTAGTTCTCAATTTAGTCTAGAGATACTTGCAGGATGCTATAGTAAACTAATTAGGCATCTGCCAAAAGTCATAATCTTTCGTAAGGTAAATCAAATGCAATCTTGTGTAGTAAAAAACATGAAAACGCGCTTTTGTCTTGCAAAATCCTCCAAATCAAGAGAAATCATCAAATCATCATGAAGAAATGCCCCAAAACCCAAGCTTAGACAACAATGGTCTTCTTGGCTGGCCTCAAGTCAATACCGGAGGAGTAGTTGGCGGTGCCGTTGATCTTGGTGTTGATGGTGGTTGTGGGAGCCTCCTGCTGAGCGGGCCAGATCTCCTTGCCAGCCTCTTGCTCCTTCTTGTGGTGCTCCTGAAGAGAGGCGCGGACGCTCTGCTGGAAGAAGAGAGGACCCTGCTCCATCTCGGGGTGCATCTCACCGTTGATGAAGACACCAGCGTTGACGTTCTTCTGGGCGTTGGCGCAGAGGTACTTGTCCTCAGACATGACACGCTTGTAGAGCTCGGTGATGAGAGTGAAGTCCTCGTCGCTGGAGTTCTTGTTGCGGTAGAACTCGTAGCGCATGGTGGAGCGGGTAGGGCTGTGGGGGACGAAGCGCTGGATCATGAAGAAGTGAGGAGAGATGTTGGTGGAGGCATTGGGGAGGTAGTAAGTGACAGCAATGCGGAAGCCACGGTCAATCTGGTCCTGTCGCTGGGCACCAAAGTGCTGGATGTACTGCTTCTGAGTCTCGACCCAGTATGAGTTGAGGTCGGCAATGGTGGGGATGTCAGGGTGAGCGACCTTGCAGTGGTAGCACTCGTTGTAGTTGTCGGCGAGGATCTTCCAGTTGTAGTCACCCTCCATCTCCCAGACGTGGTCGAAGTTGTAGTCGTCAAAGTTGTAGTAGGAGAAGCGCTCATGGGTGTCAAGGTTGTCAAAGTCATCCTCCCAGGCGACCTCGGGAACCTTGGCGCCGTCCATGTTGATCCAGATGAAGCCGCGGGCATCAACCTTGACGTGGATGGGAAGAAGACCATTCTGCTTCTGGTCGAAGCCAGTGGAAGCATCACCGTGGTCACCCTGCTCAGGAGCGACAATGGGGAAGGCACCGAATCGGGTAATGTTGTGGAAGGCGTTGATGTTCTTGTCCTCATCCATGGCAATGACAAGGTCGAAGTTGGCGATGTTGTACTTGAGCCAGTCACCAGGGTTCTGGAGGCGGGCCTTGTGTGTGGTGAGGAGCCACTTCTTGGAGAAGATGGCGCGCTTCTCAAGCTCGTACATCTCAACTGAGGTGTACCATGAAGCGGGAAGAGCTCGGACAGCAGACTTCTCAGTAGAGCAAGAAGTGGGAGCAGTGGAAGTAGCAGAGGCGCCGAGGCCAAAGCATCGTTTCAAGAATGATTGAGCCATTGTATTGTGTGTGTGTGTGTGTGTAAGAGAGAAGAGGAGAAGTTGTTGTTGTGATGCTGAGATGAAGAGGTAAAAGTCACAAGAGAAGATGGGACTTTGAAGTCTTATATAAAAGTTGTTGTTGTAGTTGTTGTGAGTGTAGAAGAGTGTTTGTTGATGATAATAAAATCTGTTTGAGGCTGGAACTAGACGTCTTCTAAATACTTCTTTTGCATCTGCCAAATCTGATACTAAGAATACCAAAGGGTGTGGCCTTACCCCATCGCCAATCTCAACACCCCTTGCCACCTGATACCTGATGCCGTCCATCTCGATAGATTGAGTTGTTGCTTGCTAGCTTGTCCATCAGGTGGTCCTCTGGCTCCGGTGTTGACGACCGGTCACATGATCGGAGAGGCTATCTTTGGGGCCCGGCTAGCATTGCTGCACCCCCAGGTACGCCCCTCTGAACAAGCCATGTCCGGCCTCAATTAGACCCTCCAAGAGTCATAGATGACGGTTTCTAAGAGTCTTGTCTAGTGGCGTAGAGCAAGAACGGACCCCTAGACGTGATGCTTCGTGACATGTTCCCCCACGTTTGTGTTGTTTGGTGATGTTGCAATGGACCGTTCCGGACCTGCAGATGCCCAGACATGGACCGAAAGACGGACCTTGACTCTATCTTACTCTTCCTTACTCCGACCGAAGATCATGAAATTCTAGAAACCCGGCAGTTTCATTTTGGTTATCAGCTGCATGAAAGAATTGGAGTAACTCGGCTCAACTTGCTCCCATAGATCAACATTGTTGCTATAGTTATCTCTGCCATTCTATCGCTGCATCTTCTAGAAAAAGTTGCAAGGCTGAACGTAGAATCTTCCTATCGGTGTAAGTGTTCACCTGACCGGGTGACGATGATTAGTCGATTACGAAGCGCTGATGTCCCCATTGCCTCTTGCTGATGGTAATCAAATGCCGGAGCTGTGACCGCTTCAATGGTCATTCGGACCCAGAATAAGAAGGGTCCAGGCAGATTGATTTCGTAACAATATCTCAATCGCAGCAACAATATGCGAAGTTGTGTTTCAACAAAGGTGAGTCGAAACGAACGTGAATCCACAAATGGTCTGACCTTCGTTAATTGATTGAGAATGAATGCGGGTTTCTGATACGTGACCGAAAGGAATCGATAATGCTGTGGCTAACTGACAAGCTATGTCGGCGATAGTGTTAGTGTCGGTGCTGTAGATACTGATAGAGATAGAGCACCCCTGAAATTGGTTGGACCCGGTCAGGGCGAGGACGAGGGATTATCGACCAACAGCAAGTTTAGGCGAGAGTTGCAGTGATATGCAAGTCAGAGCCGCGCCGCCCTAGCCTATATAGATAGCCAGCGACTGGTCTGTGCCGGTGAGTCCGGGGCCGAGCAAGCGCCTAAGTTGGGGCTGGGGTAAAACTAAACGTAAAAAGTCTGGACCAAGACTCCATCGAAAAATGGACTCGCGACTCCATACGACTCCATCACGGAGTAAAGACATTGACGGTAAGATCAAGCGATGGCTCGTGTATGGGTCGCCGCTCCATTTTCCCCATGGGGGAGTTGAGGGAGCCCCAGACCTTGAAGGTTTTTTCTCCGGCGTTTAGTTCCCAAGGGCTTTGTTTACATTGTCGAGAGGTGAAGCAGAGAGATTGGAGGTGAAAAATCTGCGAAGATGGTTGTGGGAGAGCTGGCGGTAAGATTGTGTGTGGAAACTTCAACGGCAGACTTCGATTTAATATGTGAGAAGATGGCGATGATAACTCAGTAAGAGGTCAATATTTTGTGAAATATCGTATGACAGAATTCAAAATCGTGCGTTTTGTAAAGTCTAGTGACATCAGACTCGTTCAATAAATACAGATGTTCTCTGAATAGCATGTTCTTTTGAATAGACTTTCCTCCCAACCAAGGCAGACACGTCTTAGATAACGACGATCGCTTCGTGTAAGAAGACGATAGTGATCATAATGAGAACGAGATCGTACGACATGACTGAATGAATCGTATGTTGTGAGACGGTGAGAACGTGTGTGCTGTCAATAACCTACACGTTCATGTGTAATCGTGCTGCAACCAGTTCCGTTCGTTTTTTGTTTGTCCCTTGGTTTCTTCCTGGCCTGTTTCAACGAAAGAACAACACTCAGGTTCGACATTCTACTTCAAGCGACGACAATGGAACTAGGCATCGAATCTCTATAACGGGAACAACTTCACAGGATATCTGCGACAAAATCCTTCACTCAGTTGTTGTTAGAGGCACCCATTTCAGTTGAAAATTGCGACAAAAGAAAACCGAAATCTTACCCTATACATGATTACTCATGAAACCTCGAGAAAGACGTTGCGCGTCACGATCTCCACCACTACAAGGATGACGAGAATTGAGCCTCAGCATGATCATCGCCAACCCCTTACCCTAGAACGAACATCTCGATTTAAGCTCAATCGACATCAGGGCATGTTGCTCGCCTTCCTAACTACGTAACCGACGAGAAGCCCACTAGAAACTGCAAGGAACTGGGCGTTTGACCTGACATAGAACAAGTTTGAGAAGGGCAGTGAGATAGAGATTCCTTGGCTGGATGTGTCATTTCGCAAACGATCTGCAGGTAGCCGCCCGACGGTGCAATCTGCACAGTACCGGTGCCGAACTGCGGAGCCAACAAGATAAGAAACACCAAGCGAGATGAGATCTTAGAACAAGACCGAAGTCGGTAATGTTCCAGCATTCTACACATCCGTCGTGCATAATCATGGGATGCCAGTTCTTCTCGAAGGCTTTGATCATTATCGACGAAGCCCTTGTCTCAACTTGATACACGTGGTAGAACATTCTTGGAAGCGAAAAGCACGGTATATACGGTGTGCCACTCCGGGGTTGTGTATAGATAACGAAGCAACAACAAAAACCCGGGGTTGGAGACCGCGTGGGCGTATCACATTGCATCACGATGGCTTCTATCCGTATCCCTTGATATCTCGATGGTCAAATGATAGGATAAGAGCAGCGCTAGCGACGCAGAGACCAGGTCATGGTGCCTGGGGTTCTTCCCCAGAAGGATGACGAGTGCCGGCATTGCCACGCCAGCCCAACGTCTCGACCATGATGGATCTCTGACATGGGGAAGTGGGACGAGAACTACAATGCTGAATCAAGATAAGCAGGAAGCGGAGTCGGTATTTTGTCAGAATCAGATTTGTCTACTCTACTACTGCATGCTTGGCTGGTCTGGGAAAGTTTGGAGGCCCTGGTGCAGGAGAGACTAATGGTGTGAGGGATTGGGCAAGACAAGGCGAACACCCAAGATAAGCCTTGGCTGTAGCAGAGCCTAAAATGTCTTGGCTCTCCCATCTCGCATCTGGAGAGGGATAATCCCTGTCTTTTGTTCGATACCAAAGGAGGTTGGCGGAAGACAAATTGTGCATGAAGCTAGACCCAGAACGGAATTGGGGGGCTACGCGTTATCTGCGTGCGGAGAAAGGATTCCTTTTTAGCTAAGGAAAAGAGAGGCTAATGATATCAATGATCTCCGGCTAGCCGTGTGCTTGCATACGTGCATGCCGATGGAGAAGAGTCACTGAAAATGCGGGGGAGGATCAAGCGAGGAGTACGTACAGTAGAGGTGAACCAAATCAAGACCATGGAGATAAGACTTTCCCCGATGTGGGATTAGGGGAGCAACTCGTACATGAAGGGTTGGAGGAAGGCTGGAACAACGCCTTGTGGATATCCTCACACTCACCTTGGTAGTCATCACTGTGAGATAATAGCTGGATAAGACCTACGTGCGTCTTCGTTGGTCTGATGACTTGGCACAAAGAATGGTGGACGGGGACACCAATGTCCAGAAGATGGAGGGAGGAGACGGGGATGACCTCAGTCTGACTTGGTCAATGCGGGACTGGATTGTAGACACCTTCAAGACCGACATCGCAAACAAGTTCACTCCATACAGCTCAATTGACCTCAATCACAGAATAATATCGTGACATTCCAAAAATGAAGTTATCGCGACTTCACAATCCTCAAGATAACAAACTCTTCAACTTTCCCCTCACTTTTGCTCACGTGATCGGATATCCTCTTCTCCACACCCGGACTCCGGATCTCATGGCCGGAATTCCAGGTGAGGCACCGGAAAATGAGTTTTGGTGAGAGCCGTCCGGAATACGGTGGCCACCGAGACCGGTCTCGTCTCCAAGCGGCGGTGATAAAAGGCCGTATGGACATGAACAATTCGTCTTGATTCTGGAGGTTATTATTCCATCTCAATTATACTTGTCTCTTTGCAGGTCAATTGGCAGACTCAGACTCAATTCCTTTTCCACTATACTCCAAGTCTACCAATAGTATCTCTTCACAATGGCCTCTCAGTCATATCTCATCGTGGGAGGAGGCGTCTTTGGTGTCTCCACGGCCTACACTCTCATCCAAAAGTACCCCAATGCCTCCATCACAATCGTGGACAGGGACCCTTACGATGGAGACAACCGTGTAGCTGCTTCTTGGGACTGGAACAAGGTCGTCCGTGCTGACTACGATGATCTCCTCTACTGCCGTCTCGCTCTCGAGGCCCAGGACATCTTCGAGTCCGACCCTCTCTGGATGCCTCATTTCCACAAGGCGGGTGTCTTTTGGGTGTGCCGCAGCGACTACGCCCAGGACGTCATCAACAACTACAAGAAGCTGGGTCGCGAGCACGACATCCAGGTTTACACAATTGAGGAGGCTAAGAAGCTGTACGGTGGTCTTTACGAGGAGGCCAACTACGACGGCGCCAAGGAGGTGCTCGTCAACAGAAACAGTGGCTGGGGTGCTGCAGGCGACTCCCTGCGTGCAGTGACCCGCGAGGCTATGAAGCTCGGCGTCAAGTACGTCGTGGCCGATGTCGCTACTCTGCAGATTGAGAACGGCCGAGCCACGGGTATCCAGACCTCCAAGGGCGAGATCATCTCGGCCGATACCGTGATCCTCTCCACTGGAGCCTACACAGCCAAGCTTCTAGAATACAGCGCCGCGCGCCACAACCTGCCTGATCTGCAATCCGGTGATCGCATCACAGCTGCTGGTATCACCACCGGCATGGTCACTCTCGACGACGAATCATACGGCAGGATGAAGCACATGCCTGTCGGATTCCAGGGTTACACCTACAAGCACAGTGAGTACCCTCCATTCATGCAAGTCATTGAAGCAAATTGCTAACGTCAGCGACAGAGTCTCCCTTTATTGGCAGTCTGCCACCCACCAAGGATCGCGAGATCAAGTGGTGGGGTAAGAACATCTTCAGCAACACCCGTCAAGTGCTGCCAGGACGCTACGTCTCTGCGCCACCGGACGAGAAGGACTACGCGCAGTGGAAGGTGCCCAACGCTCTCAAAGAGGACATTGACACGCAGAACCGTCTGTTCTTTGGAAGCAAGGGAGCCCACTGGAAGTACGAGCACCACCGCATTTGCTGGGATGCCTTCACGTCGAGTGGAGACTTTATCATCTCCCCGCACGCAGGGGCGCAGGGTTTGTATGTTGCGACATGCGGCTCATTCCACGGGTACAAGTTCTTCCCCGTGCTGGGCAAGTACGTGGTGCAGATGCTCGAGGACAAGCTGGAGCCTGAGCTCAAGGAGAAGTGGGCTTGGGACCGCGAGCGTCCCGATGGAGCCTTCAACTGCGAGTTCCCCAACTCGGAGTTGAGAGACCTGCTCGACCCTGCTGCCAGGCTGTAAGCTAAGCAAGCCAAGGCGAGATGAGTCAAAATAGAGTATAGTATGTCATTTAGAAGCATGTACGAAAGCATTCGGAAGATGCCAGAGCAAAGAAAGAACGCATGGAATGAAGCATGGAAGGAACAAATGATGCATGGCAGTAAACTGTTGGAGGAAGGTCTCATCCTCTGAGGGGAATGCGGCTGCGGGGGAGTCGACAAGGAACCTCTGCCAGGGATTAAAGGGCAGCTTATGATTGGGCGTCTTAGCATAATGAAGAACCATAATGAACGAATTGAACATTTCTCTTTAATTATTACGGTCCCTTACCTCACCTCACATGAGATTTGCCAACTTTTTGGAGATTTCGGGGCTGCAGCCATGATCGCCTTTTGCCAAGATTAGAAGCAAAGATTAACGCCCAAAAGCCAAGCCAAGAATCTCCGTCTCCGTCTGCAGCGTTGCGTTGTCGGAGTAAGACCAAACCTTAGTTACGTAGTTTATCTCACTGTTCTCCCCGTTCCATTCCCTCCTACCCTTGTATTCTCCTCATCTCCACTCTTATCTCAGCACCCTTGCTTGCTGTGCTTAGTAGATCACAGCAGGCATTCTCTCATCTTTTTCTCCACATCCGTTATCTCTACCCGATGGATCTCCGGTGATCGGGGGCGAAAATGGACGGGAACGAGTAAAGGTGTGATCTCGGTGAAGAGATATGGACCTGGTTTATTTCTGGAAGGTTTAATGGAAGGCGTGTGGGTGTGGTGGAACGGGTCTGAATTGGAGAAAAATGCTGTAATGTGATGCGATATGATGTACCAGATAAGGAGCGCCCGAAAAAATAAAACTTCTAGATGGAGCATCCTGATAGAGATTCATTGAAGATAGGTAATTCTACGGTGAAAAAAAGATTTATTATGTGGTGGTTTTGGTCATGAGTCAATGGCAGCGGCAGCAAGCGAAACGTTTTGTTGTCAGCTGGTAACTGGGTAGAGGTAGTTGGGGGAGCGACAAACAAAGCGCCTCGTTTTGTCGCTGTTGCTCTCGACGTTTCAGCACTTGCCGTTGCATCCAGGGACTGTTTGCACTGCAGGTGAATTGTCAAATACTGTAATGTTATGCTATGCAATGCAATGCCGTGTACGGAACGGATGGAAAGGCATTTCGTCCTTCTCTCTGGCTTCTCTTTGGTGGGCCTCGTTTCTTTGGGGGGAGCAGGAGCTGATCAATTGGACACCATCAATCCACGCCCCCTTGGCCTTAGTTCTTAGCTCTTGGCCCTCCCTTGTCGCTTGTCCCTTGACCCTTGTTCTCTCTCTGTAAGCTGTTACTGTACGATACCCAAGTACGGCAATGCACATTAGCACACTCACCAATTGTCTTAGTTCGCAGACCTAACTCACCTAAAAACGCAGCGAACGGACTGGATTAGAGCGACTGCACAGTACTAAAACCCCGCGTTATCATTTTCAGCAAGGACCAGTAGGCAGTGCGGGGTTTGTCAGTTCTTAGTTCTCGTCCTCCCCAGTGCTCTCTTCACTGTATCCGTATCCTTCCAGCCTGTACAAGTCCAGTCTGAAGCCATAAAGTATTTAGTGGAAGCGGGCCCCTTTTGTTTGTGAACAAGGTTCACCAGTTTATCATTCCAACGCCTCTCGACTTTTTTTCTTTTTTGACCGTTGACATTTCATTCTTCTCTCATCATTACCTCCTCCCCATCTCACAAAATGTCAAGGTCATCAATGTCTCCCGCTGAGGAGAACAACACAACCAGCAATCCTACCACAAGCACCCGTGGCCGACGACGATCGCATCACGCATGTTTGACTTGCAGGTAAAAACAAAAACGAGTCTCTCAATGTTTGTCTCAATACTGACACATTCTCCCCGTTTCAGGCGCAAAAAGACTCGTTGCCCAGGCGAGAAACCGCAATGCTCGAGCTGTGTTCGCCTCAAGCAGTCGTGCTCTTATCCCCCAGCTATTAGACCCTCTCAGAGCGGCCCTTCGGTACGTTGTGCATGCTTTGCACACGACTAAAATGCATCCATCTTAACACGGAATTACTATAGGAGGAGAGATTGGCGCATTTGGAAGAGAAGCTTGACTTTTTACTCAACGGCAACTTGTAAGTTTATTCTGACTCTGTTCCTTTGTTGTCTCCTCTGTTTTCTTTTTTGGGGGACATATACTTTTTTTAGTGAGGGGACACCCGCTAACAACGCCCTGTAATTTTTAGGTCTACGTCACAACAGCAAAAACCTCTACCAAACGTACCGAACCCCCAGAACAACCAGCAACAACAACAACTCGAATCCCCTCAAGAAACAACAGATACATCCGAAAAGTCCTACTCTGGTGTTCGAAACACCCGCGAGCCCAGCTACCCTACGAGCCATCCCTCGGTCAAGTCCGAATCCGAAAACTCTTCGCTGCGGCCCAGCGTATCCGACATCGCAGTTGGGGTTGCACTCTACTTTGAGTACTGCCACCGACAGCCAATATGGTGCTTCGAGAGGGAAGAGGTCAGCGACTTTGCTGCCATGCACGATGAGTTAGCTTGCAGTATTCTCGCCCTCACTCTGCGCTTTTCCGAGAATGCCGACCAGGCCAAGTTGTACGCCAACAATGCAAAGAGCCTTGTCATGCTGCGTATCGCCAACGGTACTGTGGATCTTGCGACGCTTGAGAGTCTTTGTTTGCTATCTTACTCGTCATTTATTGGTACGTCATTATTTATTCCCCAGTCTATCGCGCATCAATTCTAACGCTTGGCAGATGGTAATGTGCATCTCGGTCAATTCCACCTCGGTCTGGCCCATCAATTATGTCGATCCGCAATGCTCGACGTCGAGTCCGTCTACGGCATTGAAGACCCCCAGACAGAGCGCAAGAAGCGGTTATTCTGGAGTCTGCAAATGCTTGAGCAATCCTACGGTCGCCAAGAAGGTCTTTTGAGTGTCCCAACAGAGATTTGGCGACCTGCCTACTCTACAACAAGAGGTCCCCCACCCGAGCATGACCCTCGAGCTCCCACACTACCTCGAGATGACCTCGGCTGCCAACACCAGAACGAACCTGGTATCTGGAACACCAGCGTGCATCTCGGTTGGGTTTGGAGTCAAGTCAGAAAATATGTTTCCGATTGCGCGCACAATAACATTAAGGAGCCCTGGCGACATGACTCCATGTACGCAAAGGTCCTTGCCGACTTTATGGAGACGGAGAACAGAATACCCATGTGCCATCGCTACGACACAGTCAAGTTCTACGAGCGCAAAGTTGAAGATTTAAAGATGCAGCGCGATTACTGGGCGCCCTGGCTCAAGGAGCAATTCACATATCACGTCATTCCTACCGTCCTCAACCATCCTTTCCTTTACATCGTCGGAGCACAGCACAACCCCAACCTCGCCATCCCCAACACCTTCTGGAGACGCTCTTCTGAACTCGCTCTTCTACATTCGACATGGATCGTTCGAATGATCGACATGGTCGTTGACAAGCAAGTGCCCCTTGCCGATCCCTTCTTCGGACATGTCGCTGCCATTGCGGCGACGGTGCACCTGTACTACTGCTGCGCGGCGGCGGCCAGGCTAAAGCACAAGTCCAACGCCGACTTTGCCAAGTGTAGGCGGTTCCTCAAGAACTTTTTGCCTACCTCGGCAGCTTGCAGAGCATTGGTATGTTCCCTTGGCTCTATTTTTTACGATCGACAGCTAACAAATTCTTCAGGACCGCAACCTGGACAAGATGACTCGCATTGCTGCTGGTACATCTGACAGCATGGAGGTAGATGACTGGATGCCCTCCAAAATCTACCTTAGCGTTCCCCTCATGTGGAAGATCCTCCAGTTCAACACATTCGCAGACTCGCACGAGCTGCCCACTGCTGGACTCCTCAATCAATCACTCGTGCCCAACTCGATGCACGAGGGCGACAACGAGAACGTCACCTTGGAAATCATCGTCGCTAGCGCGCCGGAGATAACTATCAACACGGCTGACGGTGGCCAAGAGGCCCCAACTCTATCGTACAAGGCCCCGCTGTCGTCGTCGCAGGGTCCAGACTCTGCGCGCGATACGGTTTACGACGAGATCCCCGTCGACGACAGCCTAACGCTGTGCACGACGCCTTGGCTCTACGCGGATTCGTCGCAGTTTGTTAATATTGCGGACATGGGCTGCGATGACCCGCAGCCTCCCATGAGCGAGAGCAGCAGAGGGCCCGCTTGGTGGGAAGGCGAAAACTTTAGTAATATCATGTTTAATCACTTTTAGGAGTAGTGGAATTGTTTGGGGGTTGTAATGTTTGAGCAAAAGGAAAGGCACGGGTTAAGGAATATTAGTGGATCTGGATCACTACTGTACAGGCTTAGACAAAGATTCTCGTGGTTTATTTTATTGTTAGGCGTTACAAAAAAGAAAAGATGACCAGGAACACACTGGGATTCATTCCTCCGCATTACTTCTCCCGCTATTCCATGCATAAAGAAACTTGGAATGTCCTGTTTAGTTACAAGATGCATGTCATGGGTCTTCTCTCCAAATATCCACTGTAAGATACAGTACATTACAGTACAGTGGCTTATGGACACTCAAGCAGGGCGAAGAGATAGTCGCTCTGACAATATTCTCCATATTCCAACTCCACCATGACAACAACGCGCATCTTGGTACAACTCCAAGAGAAGAGAGTCATGATTGCGGAGCATCGTCTCCTCCCCCGGAAAACGGGAAACGGAAAACAAGCGTTATGGGCACAATTGGCCCTTGCTCTCCGATGACCGTCTCGATTTGGAGTGGGATGGGGGAGGGAAGACCGGGGTAGCCGAAACCGGGGGAGGAGTACTTGGTCTTGGTTTAGGTAAAAGAAAATAATAGTGAGGCGCTTAGGCTGCACTGGGGCTGGGTTTAGAAGATTTCCTGGGGTAAAGAAAGAAGAAAGAGTGTACTGTACTGTAACACTGGTAATACGGCATCTGCTACAGTGGAATATGCGGGGAAGCGAAGAAACGAGAAAGTGATTCCGGGGATGGAGAGATGGAGATTGACGCTAGACATGCACAATGTGTCCATCCCTAGCCCAGGTGAGTTGTTGTTGTGTTATGTGTTATGGACGGGAATTTCACTGTGCAGTGCCTCAATTAGAGCAGTAGACTACACTACAGCAGGAGGGTATCTGTAACTCCAGGGCGCTTGGACTGGACTGCCCCGGAGAATGGAGACGATGGAACCAAAAATTCCCCTCCCCCAACTTGAGACTTACGCATCTTGGGATTATTATGTGTCATGGCAAACTCGGACCAAGCGGAGGCGGAGACCAGTTCATGTTCCCCCATCTGGGGTAAAACGAAGCTATTCAGGAATCTATGTGTCAAGAAAATGTTTACTTTTCCGGGGAAGTCGGGGTAGTGATCTGAGGACCGACGCATTGACGCTACCCAAGGTCAAGCAAGACGGGGGTCAAGGTGAGGAGGAGGAAAAGGCGGGGGTGGTATCCATGGCTGACAAGACAAGATTCGACTTGGCGATTTTAGGCGGTTGGCTTGCAACAAGGCGGGTCAGCTGGACTGTCTAGATTTTTTAACGAGTACGCGGATACTGATTCAATCAACCTCTGTGCCTGTGCCTCACACTGTCTTATCTTGGCACCATCAATTAAGCTGTTCACCTCGTCCGGTGAGACCCTGCCATCTCATCTTTTGTGTTCTGTTCCTGGGCCTCCCCTCACCGCTCCACTTGTTATGAATCAACTACCCAAGCAGCCAAGACAAAACAGTCTGCCTGCATTCACATTGCAGTAGGGTGTCACTACACGGCGTAGGTACAGTAGTAGAGAGCCCATGTGAAGCCATTCACGATGCCCTTTTGAGCAATTCGCACAGCTGGGAGCTGTTCTAGACGTTACTCGGCTGCAGGCTCGGCCGAGCACTAAAAAGTTTATGAATTGGCGAATTGGGATGTGACTCTTGGCACCATGTTATGTTATATGCAATCAATTGAGGGGTCTAATTGACGGTCCCAAGCTGACGATGGGATTCTGATTCCGCGGGAAGACATTGTGATGGAATCGTACGGCAACTCGAGAACCGAAGAGATCAACCACCAACTTTAAAACTAATTTTACCAATCTGGGGACCGAAATTGAGTTTTTTGGCCGATCACTTGCCCGTTGGTGAAGGCAAAGGTTATGTCCCGTAAAGCCGGTTAATTTCCCGCCCGGACATCAGTTGGCTGCCACACTTTTTGGGGGGCTAATCTTTTTGACAAGGAGACCCCGATGCAAAAGGGTTGCCGAAAAGACAACGCATATCGGATTGACAGCAGAATCAGCATGTCAATTAACGGTCAGTCACAATCCAATACGATAACGAAACACATTCCCTACCAAAGTCAATTGGTGGTGGCGCTTCCGGGGGTCATTCATCCCCTCCCAGCCTCAGGGTAAGGGAAACGAAAAGAGTCTAAATTTTGAAGGTATCGTGAAATGTGACTCTGCCGCAAAAGGTCCCATGACCAGAAACTTACGGTGTTTTTGAAATGAGGCTTGCAAGGGTTTCAAAAGATACCGTGGCCCTTGCTGTCGTGTCCAGCTGATTTGTCTTTGCTGTACGGATACACTGTCCCCAACCGAGCGTCTTGCACTAGAATAGAAGCATTGGGCGCTTCGCTGCATAGCGATAGCGGCCGTTTGCATTTTGCTTGCACCTGTCTGTTTTCTATCTCGCTACGACATCTCCGAAGCCGCGTGTATAATCATCACTCGCTACGTTATCACGCGTGTCCTATCGTCTCGGCACGGACTCGTCTGGTGGAACTTGAGTCGTCGTCGGCACTTGAAGCCCGGTCGATAACTCAAATTCTAGATTTTGGATCTGCCCAGCGTTATCTCCCCGCATAAAGCATACCTTGCCTTGCTTGTCTCGCAAACGCCCCATTATCAACACACCCTCCCGGCGGCCACACTTCTCAACTCCCGATCACGTGAGCGCTTCCGCAACCGGAGGCTCTCATGTTAGTTGCCTTATCGTAACCATGACATAGGACGGAGATAGTTTGATGTGTTGATCTTGGTGGGCAAGACGGTGCGGTACGGCTACGGCGTGCGGAGGAGAATGCGGAGTCGTAGATGCGGCGATGCGCTCATGGAACAAGATATAACGAGACTAGAACCTTTGCCAATAGAAGCCATTGTGTTTGAAACCCATCTCTCATCTCTCATCTGTCTCTTCAATTGCATTGTTCGCCTCTCTACTACCACTCTGAGAACCCCCTTCATCATCAACACAGAGACGACACAGACACAGCAATGGCACCCTCACCGCGGGTTCTCATCATCGGCGCTGGCATCGTCGGCGTCAACGTCGCTGATGAGCTGGTTCAGAGAGGATGGACCGACATCACGGTCCTCGAGCAGGGCCCTCTAGCCATGCCTGGTGGCTCAACCTCTCACGCTCCCGGTCTGGTCTTCCAGACGAACACATCAAAGACTCTCACCAAGATGGCCACTTACACAGTCGAGAAGCTCCTCTCACTAGGCTCCTTCAACCAAGTCGGTGGTTTGGAGATTGCCACTACTCCTGCACGACTGGAGGAGCTCAAGAGGAAACGGGGTTATGCTTACTCTTGGGGCGTCGAGGCCAACCTTGTCAGCCCTGAGAAGTGTCTCGAAATTTACCCCTTGTTGGACAAGTCCAAGGTCCTTGGTGGACTTCACATTCCTACCGATGGTCTAGCTCTCGCTCGCGATGCGCAAGCGAAGCTTATTGAGCGCACACGAGCTGCTGGTGTCAAGTACCACGAGCACACAGTGGTCCGATCCATTGACCACCACGACGGTCACGTTTCATCCGTCAACACCAACAACGGCAACTACACAGCCGACATCGTCATCTCATGCGCTGGTCTTTGGGGTGTCGAGGTTGGAGCCATGGTTGGCCTCCCCATTCCTCTCACACCCATGGCTCACCAGTACGTCCACACAACATCAGTCCCTAGCCAGAAGGGCAAGAACGAAGAGCCCAACGGCGCTCAACTCCCTATTCTCCGACACCAAGATCAGGATCTTTACTACCGCGAGCACGGCGACCACTACGGTATTGGATACTACGGCCATCGTCCCATGCCCGTTGTCGCAGCCTCGCTGGGCGAGACACCCAAGGACATCGACTACAAGAACATGCCTTCCAGCTTAAAGTTCACACCCAAGGACTTTGAGCCTGGCTGGAAGCTGTCACAGGAGATTCTTCCTGCTCTCCGCGAGACCAAGGTCGACCACGGTTTCAACGGTATCATGTCTTTCACCCCCGACGGTGGCCCTCTCGTCGGCCAGGCCCCCAACTTCGATAACTTCTACGTCGCCGAGGCTGTCTGGGTGACACAATCTGCTGGTGTCGGTCGCGCTATGGCCGAGCTACTTACCACCGGCACAGCTAACATCGATCTTTCCGAGTGCGAGCTGTCTCGATTCGAGCAGGTTCAGCTCTCACCTGCCTACGTCGTCGAGACCGCTTCCACCCAATTCAACGAGGTCTACGACATCCTCCACCCTCTTCAGCCCAAGGAGTCTCCCCGAAACCTCCGCGTCAGCCCCTTCCACCAGCGTCACCAAGAACTCGGCGCCTTCTTCCTCGAGGCTGGAGGCTGGGAACGTCCTCACTACTTCGAGTCCAACGAGAAGCTTCTCAAGGATCTGCCCGAGGCTTGGAAGCCTGTTGAGCGCGATGCCTGGTCATCCAGGTTCTACTCTCCTGTGACTGCTGTCGAGGCCTGGAAGACACGAACTGGTGTTGCCATGTACGACCAGACTCCTATTCGACGATTGGAGATTGCTGGTCCTGGTGCTGCTGAACTTCTTCAGCGATTGACTACTGGTAACGTTGCTGGTGAGGTTGGCAAGGTCACATTCACACTTCTCCTCGACAACCACGGTGGTATCCGAAGTGACATCTTCGTCGCTAGACTAGGCGAGGATCTCTTCCACCTCGGTGTCAACGGCCCTGTCGATCTCCACTACTTCACCCGCGAGGCCAAGGTCCAGACAAAGGCCAGCCCCCACCGAGCCGTCCAGGTTCGCGACATCACTGGTGGTCTTGCCAGCGTTGGTGTCTGGGGTCCTTTGGCCAACGATCTCATGAAGCTCGTCAGCAGGGAGAACTTCTCCGACCGAGCTTTCCCTTACCTCACCACCAAGAAGCTCGAGATCGCTGGCATCCCTGTGATCGCTACTCGCTTCTCTTACATTGGCGAGGAGGGTTACGAGATCTACACAACTGCCGACAACGGTCTCCGACTGTGGGATGCCTTGTGGCAGGCCGGTCTTCCCTACGGTGTCATCGCCGCTGGTCGCAGCGCCTTCAACGCTCTCCGTATCGAGAAGGGTTTCCGATCATGGGGCTCCGACGTGACCCAGGAGTACGACCCTTACGAGGCTGGTCTCGAGTTCGCTCTCCAACCTGGCAAGGACGGTTACGTTGGTTACAACGCCCTCAAGGGCCGCTCAAGCGAGAAGGTCTCTCGTCGCATCCGCGGTCTCATCATCGACGATGGCAAGTCCGTCGTCCTTGGCAAGGAGCCTGTCTTCGTCAAGGGTCGCGCAGTCGGCTACGTGACAAGTTCAGCCTTCGGCTACAGCATCGGCAAGCCCATCGCCTACACATACCTCCCCAAGGAGGTCCTCGAGGGCGACAAGGTCGAGATTGAGTACTTTGGCAAGCGTATCAAGGCTACCGTGACATCTCTTCCCTTCTACCAGCCCGAAAAGAGCGCGTACGGCCAGAACGCTTCTTCCAACTTCTCTGCTCGTCTGTAGATTATGACCACTTTACGATTTCCTTTTTTTATCATGTATCAGGATGTTTATCTGCGATTGGGAAAGAAGCTGGGTATTCCTGTGGCAATGCCATTGAGTTGGGAAAAGTCTTGTGTAAGACAGCTCACTTTGCATAACGAGCGATGATGTTTAATAGATGTTAATGAACCACATTTCAAAGTTATATGTCTGTCCACTTTCTCCGATCATATGTGATCTTGTCAACTACTGTACTAACTTTCTTTCAATTTCTTTGCTATTCTGCTCTGAGTGTTCAATGTCTCCATCAATCAGGATATACGGATATATCTAGCATCTGGGACAAACAACTTGGGTGGAATCTGGATCCGCAACAGAAGATTCGTCACATTGTGGAGCAAATAACGTTTGACAAGATGGCGAAATTTCATGACATAGTCGGTTTCTATCCGTTTTTTCCGAATCTTCTGTTTCTATCAAGCAAAACACCAGTTCCCAAGTCTGTGAGAATACACACAACACCAACGACACCCAGCCCTGTTACATCGACGATATCAAAAATGGCGGCCATCGGTACTATGCGAGCCTTTGTCACAGATGGCCAGGGCAGCGGATCAATTGAAAACATTCCACGACCAGTCCCAGACCAAGGTGAAATCCTTGTCAAGGTGCACTCTGTGGCCTTGAACCCGGCAGACTGGAAAGTTGTCGAAGGGACAGTCCTGAACTCAGCACCGTCAGGCCTCATCGTAGGTTTCGACTTTGCCGGAACTGTTGAAGAGTCCAACAGCACACAATGGAAGAAGGGCCAACGAGTCGGTGGTTGGGTTCACGGCGTAACTTACCCAAACATTGGCTCCTTTGCCGAGTTTGTCGCCATCGAAGAATCTCTTGTCTTTGCAATCCCGGATAATACTAGCTTCCAGCAAGCATCGACTATCTCACTTGCTTTTGCAACTGCTGCACAGGCAGTATGGCAACACTTGAACTTCCCGGAGCCTGACTGGCCTAAGCTCAACCAGGTTGACTTTTTAGTCTACGGTGCTTCGACGAGTGTTGGCTTGTATGCTGTTCAACTTGGAAAGCTTAGCGGCGCTCGAGTCATTGCGGTAGCTTCGACCAAGAACCATGATTTCCTCAAGAAACTAGGAGCAGATGTCACTATTGACTATCGGGATGAAGATTGGGTTGATCAAGTCAGAGATATAACCGGTGGTGAACTGCCATACGCCCTCGACTGTATTGCAGACGGAGAGTCAGCAAAGAACACTGCCCGAGCCCTGATGACCAAAGATGGAGCTCGTCTTATTTCCTTGTCTTTTGTCGATAAGTCTTCAGTCCATGCTGTCAACCCACATGTCAAGGTTGAAGCCATGATTGCCTTGACCGTCTTTGGCAGAGCCCTCCCAGAAGCATTCGGCACGTTCGACAATGCTGGCGGTGAAACCTTAGAGGATCAACCTTTGGGAGAAGTGGTTGAAGATGGTTACCAAGATGTTGGAGAATGGAGATTTTCAACCAAACCCAGTTAGAGAGGTGGGAAGTTTGGATGATACGCTTGAAGCTTTTCGACTTAGCAAGGAAGGCAAGCTTTCAGCTGAGAAGGCAGTTCTGAATGTGGTGCAGGAGGAATGAAGCATGAATCACGTGAATAGATAGACTGGCTTGATCGCTGATCACTCAAATAAGCATTAATTTAAGCTAAAATGTTGTTGACATGAACAGGATATGCATTAAAGGTCGATCGCGACGTTGATTCCGCAGTCACGGAATATGAGCGAATGGCATTAGTGCCATAACTGATAAGGAGGATACTGCGCCTAGATAAGCCCGTATCTGTTAGTGCCCCATCTCTTATCAACGGGTCTCTGCTCGCTTAGACTACGTCATTTTCGATGGTCGATTGTCTGACCGTTGATCAGGATGCACACGCGACACAGAGGAGGTTGGTCATCTAATGCAAGCCAAACCCATCAACGGCGTATGCTTGCGTCATATTGTGGTTCGAGAGTCATGTCAAAATGGAATTATGGACATGTCATTTGAAGAAACAAGGCGTTAGTTATCTCGAGGGAAAAGCGATCACAGCGACGATTGTTCGATGGCAGTGAAAAACTCGTCTGGCTACAGGGCTTGTTACAGTGGGGATTGCAGCGGCACTCCCCTAAGAATCCATCGCATCGTGTCAAGAGCAAATGCAGGATCAGAAGGCTAATTGACTTAAACTTTGACCTGTCGAATTGAAGGCGGCAAAGGCTGCTGAGACGTTGTCATTCAATTAACAGCTTCCTAATTGATCCCAAGTCAACATGCCGAGGTCTTGTTGAACCTGGTCGCAATGCCAAGTCGTGATCGCAGCGCCAAGCTGTCAACGCCTCTTGTTCCCGCTGCCAAGAGATCAAATACGGCTTTAGTTGGGAAATATCCCGACGACGTTCAACTTCATCCCATACCATGTACTGTATCAATCTGTTGATGTATCTGGATCGCATCATTTTACCTTCTTAATCTGATCTGCACTTTTGTCGCTCTGACAAAACTCTATTGATGATTGCATCCAGCAAGCGTCTCGGTCCTACCACAAATATCTCCCCATTCGTATCAGTGCATCCCAGATAAACAAATCCTTCTACAGTACCAACTACGAAACGCCCAATCATACTGACTGTCTCATCGTACGTTAGCAAGGGATCGGCGGTTGATAAGACGGACCGGCTAGCTCGGCTCCGCGACAGAGGTGGAAAGCACCAATGAACCAGGCGAGTCGCAATGTCACTGTGGAAATCAAGAAATCAAGGATTCTGGGGTAAATGAATCTATGACAAATAGATTGCTCAAGACATTCACTTACCCCAGATTGCATCGTATCCTTCGACTGCAGATGTTATCGTTGTACAAACTGTCATTGTTTCAGTGTAATTTCACTCGATTGCGTCTGGAAGAACAGAATTGAACTGGAACACTATTCTTCGGAGCCGAAGAATTAAACATGACGTAGAATAGAGAAGAGACTAAAGAAATACCTCAGCTATTGGCTCAGCTTGAAAACGTCTGTCAACGATAAGAAGCACGCGGGCGGGCTGACAGCTCTCCCCCCTCAATAATTTGCCCCAGCTGAGCAAAAGTGCCGCTTTATCCGTGAGATTAAGAGGTTGCCCGAAACGATCACCAACAACAATTGAAACCAACGCCGCAAATGACAATCCCCTAACGTTACGTATCTCTCCCACATCCCCATCCCCTTCCTTCTAAACCACCTTCCGCTTTTCATTTAGGCTCCCCTGTAAGCCCATCTCCGTTGCTCTTGCCACGTGTTTTCCGTAGTCTATATATAAACCGCCGAGTGATCCGCGCGTCCCTTTTTTCCTTCACAACATCTCATCACAAGCTTAGATAATCTCTTCCTTGTGTGCTGCAAACCATGGCTTCAGAAATTAATCCCAAGTCAGAAGCCTACGATGGCGGATCCCCACGATATGACGAGAAGCACGGCACCACGGAGCCTATCGAGGCACCCAAGAAATCATGGGCTCTGCGTAATGGTCTCACCCCCGAGTCTTTCAAGCCCCACGAGGATCATGGCAAGGGCACCGTTGAGCTTGCGCGGGACATGAAGCCTCGTCATCTTAACATGATTGCGATTGGTGGCAGGTTAGTTTCCCGTTTTCTGTCGTCATGGTGTAACGCCGTCTTATTACCGTGATGACGCACCCATTTCGATGTAATTTGCTGACATGGTTGCAGTATTGGTGCGGGTTTCTTCGTTGGTAGTGGTGCTGCGCTACAGACTGGTGGACCTGGATCACTGACCATTGGTTTCTTGATCATGGGTGTCATGATTTTCAATGTCGTCTACGCGCTTGGTGAACTCGCTGTCATGTACCCCGTTTCCGGTGGTTTCTATACGTGAGTGATCCAATCATACTTTTTCCCTGACAATACTAATAACTCATCAGCTATGCCAATCGTTTCGTGGATCCCTCTTGGGGTTTCGCCATGGGTTGGAATTATGTCATGCAATGGGCTTTTGTTCTTCCTCTCGAGTTGACGGTTTGTGGTACTGTCATCCAGTACTGGGCACCAGATACCAGTGTGGCTATCTGGGTCAGCGTAAGTCACCATCTTGCTACTCATCTCTGAACAATCACTCACCAATTATAGGTCTTCCTTGCCGTTATCATTCTCGTGAATATCTTCGGAACTCTTGGATATGCAGAGGAAGAATTCTGGGCAGCCCTGCTCAAACTCTCCGCCACCGTTATCTTCATGATCATCGCTGTTGTGCTTGTTTGTGGAGGTGGTCCATCCGATGGTCTCTACAACGAGTACTGGGGCGCCCGTCTTTGGCATAACCCTGGCGCTTTTCAACATGGTTTCCGTGGTTTCTGCGGTAAGTCTTGAGCATTCATATCCCTCTCGTTGTTCAGTATCTAATATCAACAGGTGTCTTCGTCACGGCTGCTTTCTCCTTCAGTGGAACCGAACTTGTCGGTCTGGCCGCCGCCGAAGCTCAGAACCCCGCTAAAGCCCTTCCCGGTGCCATCAAGCAAGTCTTTTGGCGAATCACCCTCTTCTACGTCGTCGGTCTCCTTCTTGTTGGATTTTTGGTCAGCTCTACCGATGAAAGACTGCTTAACTCTGGAAACAACGACCCAAGCGCATCTCCCTTTGTTATCGCCGCTTCTAACGCTAAACTTCACGGCTTCGACTCCTTCATGAACGTCATTATCCTGGTTTCCGTCCTGTCTATTGGTGTATCTTGTGTCTATGGTGGTAGCCGAACGCTAGTTGCCTTGTCGCAGCAGGGATACGCTCCCAAGTTCTTTTCCTTCATCGATAAGTCGGGCCGACCTCTTCCCGCGGTTGTATCTATCATCGCAATTGGTGCCCTTGGATACATTAGTGTCAACGGCGAGGGAAACACTGTTTTCGTCTGGTTGCAGGCTCTGTCCGGTCTGGCTGCCTTGTTCACTTGGGGCTCCATTTGCCTTTGCCATATCCGTTTCCGACAAGCCTGGAAATACCACGGCCACACTCTCGACGAAATCCCCTTCAAGCACGTTTTTGGTGTTTATGGATCTTGGGTCGGACTTATCCTCATTGTCATCGTTCTCATTGCACAATTCTACACCGCCATGACCAACATCGATGGATCTCTTGGTACTGCTGAGGGCTTCTTCCAGTCCTACCTGGCCATGCCTGTTGTGATTCTGTTCTACATCATCGGATACATCTGGAAGAGAGAGGGTTGGAGGAAGGTCAGTGAGATCGATCTGGATACTGGTCGTCGTGAGCATGATTGGGATACCATCAATGCTTACCGTGAGAAGCTTGCCAACGGTCCTGCCTGGAAGCGTGTCATGCATCACCTGTTCTAAGTAGCATATATGCCATGTGAGCTGGTGCCTCACATTGAGCCTCCGTCAATACAAGAAGCTTTGCGTTATAAATTGTCTGTGTGTCGCCAATGTGTGCGAAGTGATGTCTGCATGGAACCTACACAGACCTACCCATAGAGGCGCAAATCGATTCGCGTATATGTTCCGAGAGAGAAGTTGGCGTATTGGTTCTTGCCTGAAGACTATTATTGCGAATAAAACCCACAATTAATGAAGATAGATAGGTCTCTGGTGGGTTGGAAATCTGTAGTGGATGAAGACCTAGGTAACCATTGAGAATTGTGTTTAAATGCCAAACCCCCTGTAGACCAGCATTTTGCATAACTATGTTTCCGAGGGTGGCCGTATCGACGGTGCAAGCTTTCCTAACACCCACTGCTTTGCTTCTGTAAAACTTCAGGAGAAATGCCAAGTAGCGTATTACGTAGGATGTTCACGGGTCAAGGCAGATTGTTTCTGACCAATATCGGGATATGCAATGCATATCACGGCACTATTTGCAGTATCATAATGTGTTACGTGACCCCCGTGCTAACCACAAACATTGCAGGAGCCTTCTGTATCAATTAGCACAATCAACGGTCGAGGCCTGCCTTGTACATATCAGACAGAGAACAACCACATGCCTCGACGTTATTACCTTTTCTCCCTTGTAATCAGTGCTTTTCAGAACAGCCTAGGCGAAATTGTCTCTAGAAAGCTGGACTTGAAGTCGTTATGTTTTCTGTGGCTGAAGGCTTTCGGCACCGGAATCCCCTTGAGAGGGTTCTTTGAAATTGCTCGCATAGTTTGTTATTGCTCCAATCGACTGGTAACACATATGGATGGCGACGTCGTCTGATAAGAAGCTTTCAATATGGTATTTAACTAAGGAAAAGCCGAGCGGAATAGTATCGTAATCGGCGATATCGTACATTGGACCGAAAGAATGGTGTCTGCTAAACACCATAGACTTTAACTTTCGGTTCCCTTCCACTCGTTCCTTTCATCCTCTCGTCGGCATAATAGAGTGCCCAGTCCTTCAACCCATTGAGTTCAATTTGCGGTACCCACCCTTGCTTTTGCATGGTACGTATAGCGTCTATAGCCCATGTAACACAGCTCTGTTGCGGATGTGTATTCTTGACTGGCAGAGGAACTCTTTCAAAGACCTTTTTCAGGTCAGCACCCGAGACACCATCTGGAATTTGTCCAATAACGATACGTCCAAGGAGCTTAGCGCTAAGGTCAGGATTGACGTTTGGTTTATGTCGCATCCACCAGCCCATGGTAGGATTGTTCATGCGAAACGTGACAGGGTCGATATCAGATGCATCGGTGGCTTCGAAGGCATGGCAGTCTCGTCCGCTGCTTGGCTGGGGCGTAATGATAATGCCCCAGTGATAAGCCTCATGGCCAAAAATTCGCCGGGAGTTCCCACGGGAGAAATTAACCCGATCGTATAAAGCCAGAGCAACTAGTTGCACCATGGTGAAAGGCTAGGACAAAATGTCTATGAGCATTGTAATCTCTTTTTGTTGTCTCACCACTTACCGATTCGAGTGACAATTAAAATTGAGAAAGTTGTCTATGTCAGGACAATAGAGGAAGTAGACTCAAGTGAAGACAATTAACGGACTTGCAACTACGGTGACTTCTTACTCTTTATAAACTTGATAGTCGAGGACGAGGGAAGGCATGATGGCTACATTGCTGTATATCCCCCAAGTGGCCATCTTGCCTACAGGACCAAAGACCACAAGTCTGTTTGCTGACGACCTGCTCTTTCACCCAGCCAAGTTGCCGAGGGATCAGAACCTGGACGTTCGTAGTTGACTCCATCGCGGTACGATGTAGCCGGGGTGCCCGGCTCCGGCAATCTCCTCCATAGAATTCGTTCTGCCGCAAGCTCTGTTTCGTAAGAGGGGAGAGCGAGACGGAGGTACTTCTCCCAATCTTCTTCTGGGAAATTCAAATAGCTGTAGTGCGCTTTGGTGAACTCCCAATATTCGGGATACCATCCCGAATATGCCCAGTCAAGTATCACAGCAACACGCCCATGCCTCACAAGAATGTTTCTTGGGTTTAAATCTGCGTGGGTAAAGTGTGTCTGATAGCGACTTGTGTGCACTTTAGCCACCTCTTGACCAAGGAATTCTGCAACGTCTTCCATGCGTAAATGACCCCGTGTCAATGAAAGGAACTCGGTATGGTTCATAGGGCCGAAATATCGAGCTCCGATCCGGCCGTCAAAACTCGGATTTGAAAAAGCGGACGAAACTGTGTTTTGTGCTGGGGGTTGGAGCTCGCGAAGACAAGAAATATGCGTTTTGATATCGGCGAAGATGGCATCTCTTTCGCCTGTTGACAAGTGATCCCAGGCGCTCTCTAGTGGCTCGCCCTTAACATACTCCATCTCGATAAAGATACAGCCAGTCTCTTTTTCAGTGTGAATAGCGTGAATCCTAGGAATTGGAATGCGGGTATGCTGAGCCACAAATTGCATGGCCTCCACCTCTGGAGGGTCGCATGGTCCCTTGATGACGCGATGCCAGCTTACTCTTACTGTAGAATCACCAAGAGGACGAAAGAGCAAATTGCCGAGCCAGAGTCTCAGCCGTAATGGCAACAGTCGCAATGGCAACAGGGTCCCGATTGCTTGACCCATGAGTGTAGGAATTTGAGTTGACCGAGATGGTCTAAGAAACGATGGGTTTACGGAAAGTTTTTATTGCTCAAGTGGCGTGACGTGCCGTCTTCTGATTGGTCATGATATATCCCCAAGTCGTAATGCGGGTCATACGCGTCCCTTACGCGTCTCACCCCTCCTCGCGCTTTTCTGGGCAAGACCAGCAAAAGACCAGCGCTTTCAGAAGGACTATTTCCAGAGATTGCCGGTTTTCTCTCGTCAGGCTGAGCACTGTCGACTTCGGCGCATGTAGATAATGTGCTCCTACATTTGATTGACTACGATTTGTGGGCATCTTCAGATGTGTCACCGTTAAGTCCTAAACTGTACTCGTACTCCAACACGCCCATGACATTATATACGCTCGAGAGTAAACGAGGAATGTATCTTTGATGAGTGGCATTACCTTCTTCAGATATGAGTTCGGCGTCGTATGTCCTATATCGTAACGAGAATCGACGTACATCAAGTGGCTCAAAGGGGAGAAACTGAGATTTGAAACTGGGTGAATTCCTTGGCCAGAATGATAATATGTCGTCACCTTCGATAAGTACCAGGTCTAGTATGTATGGTGAACGATTCAAAGTCGAAGACTATTTCCCGCCGTGCACTAAAGAATTGTACCATACACTGGTTAGGTCAGTCTACTCAGTCGCCAGCTGTGTCTTACCGCAGCCCCCAAAGCCAACCAGCGCAAACCTTGTCAGTCTTCTAGGGGTATCACTTTCAAGCACTGCAGTTATTTGTTTCACGCACCGTGGCCGTAAGGAGAATGGTGTGTTGCAGCAGCAAGTGATACGACGGTAAAACAGGACGAGTTTAGTTCATCAGATGCTCGGACCGAGGATGACCTCTGCTAAACCCCTGAGTCTGGGATGCTGACACCGAGGCATTCGGATAGAGCTGAATCAGTACTGTGTTCAAGTAAATATATGTCATGCTACACAAGAAGCTAAGCAATAAGCACTAACTCGAGGACCTTTGAGAGATCCTTGAACGGAAACTTTTGAGAAAGGTCGGACACATACCTTGAGAGCCGGACACATAAGCACTCAGCCCAGTGGAGACCGAATGCAAGAGAATGAGTGTCATCATGCTCAACAGTGTCGTAGTATAAGATAACCACGATGTGAGTCTCTCCTTCTCTGTCACTCAAACTTGACATCTTCACTCACTTACAATTATGCCTTCAGACGACTTCGAATATCCCTGGGAGATCAAGAGCGAGGTAGAGCGCCTCCAGAAGCAATATGCTTGGATCCAGAAATGTATCGACAACAAACTAGTCTTTGCACCTGTGCCACTGGACACAGAGGGCCTTAAAGTTCTCGATGTGGGATGCGCTGACGGTAAGTCAAATCAACCCACACCCCGGATCCATTACTGAGGCAGCATTTTTAGGAACTCTCCTTCGAGACTTGAAAAAGCAAGTCGCCCCATCTGCCCGGCTCGTCGGTGTAGATGTTGTTGATGCATTCTTGCCCCCTTCTGAAGAAGGGCTGCGATATGAGCTCTATGATCTTTGTGAAGAAGCAAGAGGAAAGCTCACCGGGGCTTTTGATCTTACGCACGTGAGATTTGTCCTTCCTGGAGCTGCCAAAGTGGGATATCAGAAAGCAGTTGATCATCTTGCTGGTGAGTGCTGGTCTACTGGGTCTGATTTACGACAGTTATACTGACGGTGAACACCAAAGCTACGCTTGCACCTGGAGGTTGGTTGCAAGTACATGAGATGGATTTTGATCTACAGGATAAGCCGAGCGTCGGTCCAGCTTTGAAAGACGTCTGTAAGCTCTTTTCTGGCGTGTTCAAAGCCATGGGCATGACTTACGACCTTGTTGGAGAGCTCCCTGGTGCTTTCAAGGCGGCTGGACTTGAGAATAACTCGACCGAAATTGTTGAGCTTCCGATGGGTAAGCTTCTAGGTGACGAGGAAGCTATCGAAATGTCCTTGCAACCTTTTCTTCTTACAATCCCCAGCTTAATCGAGGGCGCTAAAGGTCAGTTTATATATGTCGATTGAACTATTCACCGCTAACAGAACCAGGTCTCAAAGCTGATGTCCCCGAGTCGGTGCTTAAGAATTTGCCAGAGAGATTTGAGAAGGAGATCCGGGAGCAGGGCGGCGTTTTCTACACGAAGGTTATTATGGGTCAGAAGCCAGTCTAAGCTTGTATCATTGTATCTGAACTGGTGTATACTGGAACAGACCTTCTTTCTTGTCCATAACCTCGGTAGTCAGCCTCTTGAGAAGCATTGGTCGGAGCAACATTAGCACATGCGCGCATTATGATAAATGTTCCTTATAAATCTCGCCGTAAGAAGTTACTAAATCCATCGATGTCACCTGAAGTATCCGCACGAATAAGCATAACCCTCAACAATTCGATCATCATGAATGCCAAGCCTGTCAGGCTGAGAGTCGCCCTGCGATTCCCCGCAAACAGGTTCGCCAATATGAGGGGATGCTCTAGCGGCCCGAAATGCCGACGGCTAAAACGACCAGGATATCGTAAGCGATCCAGAATTTTGGAACCTTTATATACCTGGCAGTTTCTGACAGATAGTTCTTGTGATTGTTTGCTAAACATACTGAAAGAATGGCTGAGAAAGATTTTGTTGATGTTAAAGCTCTTTTGAGCGAGCTCACGCTGGGTGAGAAGGTGGACCTTCTTGCTGGGCAGGGCTCATTTCGCATGACGGGGCTTGATAAGCATGGGATTCCGGCTCTCATTGTAGGTTTATGAGATGAGTCGGTGAGAGGCAAAGCTGACAGAGCAGACTTCAGATGGACCCCATGGAATTAGAGGGAAACGATCATTCAAACGCGTAAGCGACCCAGGAATGATCATGACCAGCGAATTAACAAGCTCCTAGATGCCGAGTCCCATGATGCCATCGGCTACAGGAATGGGCGCGACCTTCAACACAGAGCTCATTCACAAAATTGGCAGTCTTCTAGGCGAGGAAGCAAAGCACCGCGGTGTCCACGTCTTGCTAGCACCCACACTTTGTCTCCAGCGCTCACCTCTTATCGGACGTGGCTTTGAGGCCTTCGGTGAAGATCCTTTTCTCAGCGGTACTTTGGGTGCGCATTACATCAACGGTGTGCAAGAGCATGGCGTTGGAACTAGTGTTAAGCACTATGCGGCTCACGATCAATCTGATAACAGTATCGAGGATAACGTGGTCATGACGGAGAGAACGCTTCGAGAGGTGCACATGCTGCCTTTCCAACTTGCACTCCGAGGCTCAGATCCTTGGACGATCATGACTTCATACAACAAGATCAACGGCATTCACGTCAGCGAGGATCCTTTACTGATGAAGGAGATTCTTCGCGAGGAGTGGGGATACAAAGGCCTTGTTATGAGTGATTGGTTCGGCACTTATAGCACATCAGAAGCTATCAACGCTGGCTTAGATCTCGAGATGCCTGGACCAACAGACTGGAGAGGAAAGTGCCTCAGCATCGCCGTCAACACACGAAAGGTCACCCAAGCGACGGTCGACCAGTCAGTCGAGAACGTTTTGAACCTAATCAACAAGTGTAAAGCTGGAGAGGTGTCGGGGAAGCCTCCTCAATCCGACACACCCGAACAACGAGCCTTGATTCGACAGCTTGTTGCTGAGTCAGTCGTGCTTTTGAAGAATGACAAGGAAAGATTGCCTATCAAGAATCCCGAGAAGTTAAAGTATGGACTTATTGGAGATCATGTGAAGAACCCTTCTCTTTGTGGCGGTGGCAGTGCTGAGGTTGAGCCTTATTATGGTATCACTCCATACGAAGCCATCAAGGAGGTAGTCGGAGAAGAGAACATCACCTATACCCCAGGCTGCAACTGTAAGTTTAGATAACCTCATAGTCAGGATGAACCCGCTAACGGTGTCTTAGCCTTCCGATTCAGCCCAATCATCAAAGGTCACAGAACTCCAGATGACAAGACAGAAGGTTGGCACGTGGACATCTTCGCGGAGGATCCAGAAGAGAACAAAGACTCCAAAGCTATCGTCTCTGTTACCGCGGAGAAACAACTCGTCGATACCCCTGAAAGCTACCACTCGACCCTCCCCACAAAGTTCTACGTCAAGGCCAACTCAAAGTATACGATTCCAGAATCTGGAAGTCTCAAGTTCGGTTTCAGTACCTCCGGAAAGGGTAAGTTCTACATTGACGGCAAGGAGGTCATCGATCAATGGACGAGCCAGCTCCCCAAGACGGACTCGACACCTTGCTTCAACCGTGTTTGTATGGAGAAGTTCTACGAGGGGAACTTTGAAAAGGGACAGGTTCTTGATCTTCAGGTTGTCCAGGTCAATGAGAATGTGTCGGGCGGTGTTGGAACTGCGCAGACACTCGTGGGGCGTGTCGGTATTTTTGAGCTCTACGATGAGGATCAAGGTATCAAGGACGCTGTAGAGGTCGCGAAGAAGGTTGATGTGCCTATTGTCATCACGGGACTTTCTTCGGACTTTGAGTATGAGGGTAGTGACCGAAAGCACTTGAGATTGCCCGGTCGGGTGGACGAACTAATTGGCGCTGTCTTGGAAGCCAATCCCAATGCTGTGAGTTAATAATCCATCTAGTAGTGACCAGGGCTGTATGACTGACACATATTTTAGATCATCATTACCCAATCTGGACTTCCAATCGAGATGCCTTGGGTGTCACAGGCTTCTACCCTTCTACATGCCTGGTTCGGTGGCCAAGAATGTGGTCACGGAATGTCTGATGTTCTTTTCGGCAAGGTTAACCCGTCTGGGCGACTATCTTTGACATTCCCCAAGTCCATCAAGCATACACCAGCATATCTTACCTTCTCCAAGGCCGATTACGATATTGTGTACGGAGAAGGAGTCTTCATCGGTCACCGATACTACGAGATGGTCGACCGAGAGCCACTCTTCTACTTCGGCCACGGTCTCTCATACTCTACATTTACTTACTCGAACCTCAACGTACCCAAGGAATTTGAGTCTTCCGTCGACCATCAAATGCAAGTTAGTGTAGATGTGACGAACAAGGGTCAATACTCAGGACCAGAGGTTGTGCAGCTTTACATCCACCAAGCCGCTAGCACTCTTCAACGGCCGATCAGAGAACTCAAGGCATTCAACAAGGTGTACTTGGATGTCGATGAGACCAAGAAGGTGGATCTGACGCTTGATAAATACTCCGTATCCGTTTGGGATCAGGAGACACATAAGTGGAAGGCTGAGGCGGGAACATACACTGTTATCCTTGCTTCAAGCTCAAATCCCAAGGATGAGATTCAGCGGGCAGACTTTGTGCTTAATGAGACTTTCTACTGGAAGGGCCTGTAAGAAGTGAGTCTTTTTACTTAGTATACAGGTAGTGGTACCAGAATAGACTTGAAACAAAATGGATATTATATACAAAGAACGTAAATCTATCTAGGACTGTACATGACTTCTGTCGTAGAGACGATCTCAATCCCGTCGGGCTTGCCTGGTCTCTGGAACCTCGAGTTACTTCTTCCCATTCCGACACTGGCTCCCGGCCCAGAGACTAGAACCTGGTGATTCCCATTAGGATTCCCATTATCGAAGCTATTCTGCTGCTTGGGCCAAAGCGTAACCTCGTCATCATCCCCAACCTTTCTTCCAGATTCCGAGTCGTCGCCGGATTGGAGCTCGATAGCATCGGCTTGCTTGCGGCTGAGTTGACGTCGGCTGTTGCCCAAGGCATGAGATCCGCCAGTGTTTCCAGAAGGACCGTAGCTGGCGCCGTGGCTGGTGAATAGGTGTGGTAGAATGCGCTTGAAGAACGGCTTCAGAGAACTGGCGGACGCACAGATGACGCAACCTGTGAGTTCGGCGTACATCCAGCATAGTTCGTATGCCAGGCCCCAGGTGTAGTTGGGGCTGCTGAACAGCTTGACGGTGAGGATGCAGTTATAGATAGCGACGATAATCACGCTAGAAATGTCAGTATCTTCATATACTTATCGCAGGCTGGTTACTCACAAGCCACCAGTGGTGAAGAGAAACAGCAGCGACATCTTCTGTCGACGAGGAATCTGTAGTGGAATAACAATCCGTAGAGGGAGTAGAAGGATAACCAGATCCATAACAACATTCGCCACGGAAGCTGCCAAGAAGAACCCGAACTTGTCGATACATTTTCCTGTCGCCTGTGCCGCAAGATCCCAAGACGCCTTGATAGGCTGGCAACCGAACAAACTGATCATAGCGTAGATAAGTCCATATAGAGCGAAGAGGCTGATCAGGACGTAAATTATCATTCGGAAGTTTCGTTCGGGCGAGAGGCGTAGGTAGAAGAAGAGAAGGGAAATCTTGGCGAGATCGGAGGAGAGCATGTAGAAGATGTTGACTGGGATCGTCCACTAGGGAATATTAGATGTGGTAGTGGTGTTGCTTGATGGCTGAACGTACCTTGAGGAGAGCTTCGTATTGGGATTGTCTGACTTGCCAGAAGTTCGTAGCACAACCACCCTGAGCAACCACTATTCGTGTGAGTATAACGTTATCCATCGATGGTGGGTTGACTTACTGCCCATGGTACATGCATAGAATGCCCAGCATGCCACTAACGAAGCGCCAGTGAGGACTGATAACAGTTAGCTTTGATGACATCCCCGGTCACAGAAGGATCAAACTCACGATCATCTAGACGAAGAGCATTCTTCTGTAGTCGCACTCTCGTCAAGATCCTCAGTCCATAAATAACCGTTGCAAGCGTAAACAGACACGCTCCCAGAATAATCTGTACCGTAGCTCTACTACCGGCATCCCATCTGTCCTGGTTACCAGGCGGCTCCATCATAAACGGGTCGGTGTCCATGGCGAAGAATGCTCAAGCTGAGCCCAGCGAATTCGAGTATGGAGATGTATAACGTTGAGGAGAGGACACTACTTTGGGATGCTGCAGTTCGATATTAAAACACACAAAAGGCCATCGAGTTCCCCTTATTTTCCATCGGGAGGGAGCCGTTAATTAAGTTACGGGACGAGAAGGGAGATCTGCAAAGTCATGCCCTATTTGCTTTTTCACAATCATATGAGGAGCCGTTGTACATGTTTTTTTCTTTGACTCCACCTCATCAGGGATTGGCTTCCATTTGTACATCCCGGCAATAGCAGACCTGAAGAAGGGATTGGAAAGGTCTTGTCCGTAGCCGAGACTTATGCTTGCTTGTTCTGGCGTAAGAGAGTGAGACAAGAGGAACTTTCTTTCCAGAAGGTGCGTCTCAGGGTCCAACTCATCAATGCAAATTTCTTTTTCTCCTTTGGAATCCATCGTGATTCGTCCAGGACCTGCATGTTCTCTCTTCCTGATTTCAAAGATCCACTATGGCCTGAGCCAAGACTGTAGGATTTCTGGCCATGCGTTGAGTTAATGCAACTCTCGGTTGTTGACGATTTCCGGAAATATTCCCCCATCGACCTTGTCGATCCGTAACCGAACGTGGACCTGAGCCGTTATTGTGAGATGGGCACTTGCGTCAGGAACAGCAGGGCTGATGTTTATCCGGAGGATTGTTGGTTTCGCCCTCGGGGAAGCTTGGTAACCTTGTTGCCATCATGTTAACCTGGCAGCATTCACATGTGCGTATCTACCAACATGCAGGATGCATGAGTTATCACTGCGGGTACATCACGACGTCTCGTCACAGTAGCAATCCATTTGTTTTTTCCCGTGTCCCCTCGCAATATTCAACTTGTTTTGAAAATTTCAGCTCTTCAACTTTTCACGATACATCACTTTCCTTGCTTTGTCCAATGCAACTCGAAAATGACCTTCTTTGCTCTCATTTGCCCGGTTATACGGGCCCTGTTTCCACCGGAGGTAAGAGACGACAAGTGGTCCCCGCGTTGTGGGATTAGGATTCTTATCCTTGTCATAAGATCCACCAAAATTCCTTTTCGTGTTCCATCAGGACACTCGGCTGGCAATAAAGCTCAGACAATCACGGCCCGGAGCGTAAGTTTAAATGCGACCGTTGCGTTCTGCCCAACGCTAAGTTAATTCAATGCAACTGGTAGAAAGCGTAACGGTCAATTATCTTTCTCTCTATCTTCTCAACTAGTATGCAATTGAGAGAACAAGAGGATCCTCGTTTCCCCCCTATGCAAGGCCCGCAGCATACAAGCAAAGGCATTGGCCAAGATACCAAGTCCTTGTCACCCCCTGCAGCGTTCAGCTTCCTACATCCAGCGGAATGTAACTCTACAGGACCGGTAGGGATCAAGTTGACCCGATACCAAGGAAAGGATCCTTCCTTTTCGAAACGAAATCCGCTGCAGATGCGTCAAGCGAGATGCACTGACGCGCAAGAGTCTCTCCCATGGCACCGGAAGCGATATCCCCTCGGGGAAAGAGACAACGTCCCGACTCAGCATTCTTCCTGGTTGTTGATGATCTTGAGTCGAGATGACAAGGATTGCCCGTATCCATACCAAGGGGATGGGCTACCGTTGAAACCGTTGGCGAACTCCCCCATGCTTGTTCTGACCCTTACCAACGGAATTAAACCTCGGACCACTAAAGCTTGGCTTGTCTGAAGGTAACATTGACTCGCCTATATAATCTCTACCACAAAGTACTCCGTACAATCATCCGATCCCAAAAAGTAGCATTCTTCCATAACAATTTTTTAATACTCTAAAAATGGCAAACCCATACCCCTTTCAAGACAAGGTCATTGTCGTCTCTGGCGCCAGCCGAGGCTCTGGCTTGGCCCTCTCGCGATACCTCCTCACCCGTGGTGCCAAGGTGTCTATGGCAGCTACTTCTGAGGAGAACCTGAAGAGGGCCATCGCTGGCATCGAGCAAGATATTCCTGATGTTAAGGATCGTGTCATTTACTTCCCTACCGATGTCACCAAGCCTGATGATGTCAAGGCTTGGATCGAGGGCACAGTTGCCAAATGGGGTGAAGTGGACGGCGCCGCCAACGTCGCAGGTAAGATGAAACGTCCAGCAAATGAGTAATTAAGGTTCTGACACATCATGCAGCCAAGATGAACAAGAGCATTCATCCCATCGAGGATCTTGATCTTGATGAATTGAAGGAGATGCTTGACGTCAATGTCATCGGTACCTTCAACTGTATCAAGTATGAGATGAAGAACATGAAGCCTGGAGGCAGCATTGTCAACTGCGGTAGCCAACAGGTCAAGTACGCTTCTGGAAACATGGGAGCCTACGCCGCTTCCAAGAATGCTATTCGCGGCTTGAGTCAATCTGCTGCGTATGAAGGTGGCGCAAAGTACCCCAAGAACCCCATCCGAGTCAACCTTCTATGCCCGTAAGTCAACCCATATTATATTTACTGATTCTATCCACTGACATCGTCCAGTGGATGTATCGACACAGACATGATCAAGCAGCCTCTCCATTTGCCCAACGGTACAACATGGACCATGACTGAGGATGATAACTTGACATCCATTATCAAGCGATACTCCAAGCCTGAGGAGATCGCTGCTTCTATTGCTTTCTTGTTGGGAGATGAGAGCAAGTTTATGACCAAGCAGGAGATTTATGTTGATGGTGGTTGGATGGAGGCCAACTATGTTGGATAAATGTGCATAATATTAGCATAAAGAAACATAATTAGACAATCAGTTTATCGATACGCGATAAGGAATTTACCGAGAACAAGTCTGCATAACTGTAGCATAGTTGGAATTGTGCTATCTGGATATCGATAAGTGATAAGGCCCTTTCTGGACTAGCGTCTGTCATGGTGACGTGCCATCTTTTTAACATTTTGAAGGCCAATTTTCAAATCGTGCAGTTCAGCGCCATAGGGTAGCTTGTGTAGTAATAGAAGCACAACAAATCCATGAGCAAGATCTGAACCCAACATGTAGGTTGCATCTGTGATCTGATCGTTATAAAACTATCAAGCGTCTTATTCTAGCAAAAAGTTGATTTGTCAGTTAATGAACGCCGGACCTTTAGTATCTTGGAGCATGATACTCTTTTCTTACATCGTCAAATTTTGCTCTTGCCGAAATAGGAAAGTGCACAACTTGGCAACTCGAGTTACCACACTGTTATTCACCATAGCTTATGGTAAACCATAAGACCTTCAATCCATCTTCTTTACTATTACTCGATATGGAAAGAGCATATCTTGGCCTATGAACGAATCTTCAATATGATTGTTAAGCATTGCATCCGATTGTGATATTTAAGAAGGCGTCAATTCTGTTTGAACTCATCTCACCATCACAATCACTTTCATTTCATCTCTTATCATTTTGACACTCGCCAAATACTCATAATGGAACCCAAGAATACTTTCAAAATTATTCTCGGAGCTGCACCAGTAAGAAGAGCGACAGCCATGCCAACGCTTCCAAGACTAATAACGATCTACAGATTGGTGACAATGCCGTCGACACTATGGCACGCTTCTCTACCCCAGACGAAGTGAATGGCTTCCTAAACGTCTTCGCTAAGCATGGCTACGACGAGATTGACACTGCTGCCGTTTACTCCCCTGGAGCTCCTTACACGTCCGAGCCCAGAATTGGCGCCGTCTCAGCAGGTGATCGGTTCAAGATCGACACCAAAGCCGATTGGTTCCAAGGACACACGAAGGAGAGTGTGTCGCGCGACATTGATAACTCCCTCAAGAACTTAAAGGTTGATCAGATCAATCTTTACTACCTTCAGCTCCCTGAGCGCAAATACCCACTTGAGCCCGTTCTTGAGACTCTCAACCAGGCGCATAAAGATGGGAAGATCAAGGCCTGGGGCATCTCGAATTATCGCGCGGATGAAGTTCAAAAGACACTCGATATTTGCGAAGAACATGGATTTGTCAAGCCGAGCGTGTACCAAGGTCACTACAACCCAATTGTTCGTGGTGGCGAAAAGGAATTGTTCCCTCTCCTACGCAAGCATGGTATCGCGTTTTACTGCTACAGTCCTGCCGCGGGTGGCTTTTTCGCCCAGAAGCATAAAAACCCCGACCCAGTGTCGCGATTTGCAGGCTTGGTAAGTATTGCGACAGAGGTCTCGGAGATAAAAAGCTAACTATCACGCGTGTTAGACGCCCGTTGGAAGCGTGTACGTTGGCATGTACGTCAAGCAGTCAATTGAAAGCGCTGTGGAGAAATCGCTACAGGTGGCGGCCAAGTACGACATCAAGGGCCACGCGGCGGCGCTTCGATGGACGGCTCATCACAGCATTTTGAAGGCGGAATATGGCGATGGCATTGTTATCGGTGCGTCGAGCTTGGAACAGCTTGAGAGCAATCTCAGTACGATTGAAGAGGGTCCATTGCCTGATGAGGTAGCGGCTGCGATTGATCAAGTCTACGCAGAGGTTGGAGACGAAATCGCGTACCATCTGTAGGCTAGAACAGACAGCCAATCATATGAGGACGAATGAGTTTGTCATGGTACACTAGGCTCAATAGAGTAGGAGCACTTCTTGGCAAAGATCACTGAGCTGACTCGACTCGACTCGGGCGCTGACAAATTGGCCTGAACAATTGAAGTTGGCTGCGCATCATTAATTGGGAGGACGTCTCGGTATTCATAACAATAAATACACTCTCAACAAGCAATTCGGAAATTCTTTCCAGCGAGTATATCCATGGATTTTATTGTTGTAACGGATCCCGGCCAGCGCGCCTCGGCCAAGACGAGCCGCCGAGTCCATGCTCATGCCGCCCGAGTGGCTCATGCGAGATCACGGAGGAGACATATGGCCGAGTACAATAAGACCAAGGCAAATCTTGAGCAATGTGATACAGATCAAGTGACCAGAGATAACTCAAAACCAAATGATACACCACCCAAGTCGCAAGATCCATTACCGCCGATACCGCGCAATTTGGTTGGAGATCTGGAGCCAGACGGCATCTCACGTTTCCGACAGAATCTCTCGCCTTTGGAACACTTCATCTTCGATCACTGTAAGTCGATTTAGAGTGAATATCTAATTCCCGAAGTCACTAAGACGAGCCGTAGATATCCAAACTGTCCTACCCGCACAAATCTCTTACTGTCCCATAGTCATGGGTCTGAAAGAGAAAGTCATAGATATACGAAGCCACTGGATGTTCTTCATATCCAGTGATCCTATTATCTTGCGAGGGTTCTTGTTAGCTGCTTGTCGCCATTTATCACTTGTCGACCTGCAGGATCAGTACGATGATATGGCTATCAAGTACAAGTTATCTTATCTGCAAGGACTGCAAAAATGCATGTTCGTCGACAAACCTTCATCGCGTCGGGAAGCTGTGTCGATGACCACAGTGCTGGCCTTTGACGAGGTAAGGCGCCCCTGTCAAGAAGACTTCATTCACGATGACAGAGATATTTACGCCGAATAGGTGATATGTGGAAATCACACGCTGGCTGCGAAGCATGTACTGGGAGCTGTCAACATGATCGAACAAGCCGGAGGCATACAAGCTTTGGAATTGAACAACGTGGTCCGATACATCCTTTGCAGTCTACTCTACGGCAAAAGACTTGTAGATCGTGATAGAGATCTGTATCTCACGACGAAGTTTTTGACGCCTGACTCCATATGGCCATAGCATAATACCATCACGAAATTAATCTCTCAGAAATAAAATCAATACATTCCCTGTATCCCTCAATCTACCGATCGCGAGTTGAATTCAGGGTAAACTTCGTTGTGACGAGTTCCGTAGTACAGATCTCGCCGCCCTCGGTATTGGTGGCGGTTGTGTAACCCTAACAGCAATTTGGATCGGTATGCAGTAAGCTAAGCGAATAACGTACTCAAGGTTAAAAAAATGCATAGTTGTTTATTTGGGCAGACTGGGGTGGCGGTAAGACATTTCCTTATTAAGGATCGTGTAAGACCTTTTGATATGTTTACTGAACCACAAATTGCCGCGAGATCCTTGCGAAGGCGAGGAGCCGATCTCCAAGGGACCAGTTTGTCTCCTTCGAGTCAATCTAAAGTCTGGTTATGTGGTTAGATTGGTGGGTTTCATGAGTATACTGTCTTGTGTTATCGGCCTCAATTTGGTGAAGGATGCAGACAAGCTTTACTCAACCACTACAAAACATTCATAGAGAAACAACATCTCACGATAATCTAGCGGTCGGGAGTTTGAAATGAGATGGCTGGTCTCAAATTTCCCTACGGTCATTTTGTGCCGTCTCAAAGGGATGCAGAATTGTTTGTCTTAAACATGGGCAAAGCTTATACGCTGGACTAGTTCAGCCTGCAAGCCAACGAGTCTGGGCATCGGCCTGCGGCAAGTCAAAATCCACTCTAGGTATGAAGTTGGATGAGTCCAGAGAGTCTAATTGGATCTTTACTGAGGAAAGGTTGTGACTAAGGCGAGGTTCCGAGACAATGTCTCATCCAGCCCTTCTTTCACCAACTGTCAACTTTGGCGGTGAAATGCCCTTTGAAGGCTGAGATGAACCTCCGAGGCCAAGAAAAAGATCCCTTGACCTCCTATTGTGAATGAGTCCGGTGTTCTGGATCATTCATCCATCCCTTCAAGCATTGGTTTGCCAAGCCGGCTACCATAAAAATATCCGTGTCTAATTCCGCAACAATATTACCACATTCTTTACCCAGATACGAAGGTCAGCTGTGACGCTAAACAAATATGCATAATTGAAACATTTGTGAGGGGCTTGTCTCTCCCGTTGTCAGTACCAGACCGCCTTCCTCTGGTAATCCGATCTGGGGGAATATCGAATTTCCCCAATTCCAAACCTCCCTTCCCCAGATTCCAGAACAGACTATCGTGTCTAGTTTGAGGGAAAAGAAGGGCCCCAACGGACATTAGCTCCTTAGCATAGAGACTCAAGGGGTTTCTGAGATAGAAAATTGAGTATAAGAAGACGCTCAACTCCCACTCCAAATCAGTTCTTCAGCTCAACCAGCATCACTCTTTTACAGCTCGGTTGCACTCGACACTCTTTACTAACCCAACTATCTATTCACTCTTTAATTGTTTTTGTTTTTTTATCCAACTTAATACACTCTCTTTTTCTGTGTCTCGATCTATCAAGATGAGATACTCCAACACTCTGTCCGGTCTTCTGACCGTGGCCATGGGCTCTGGTGCTCTGGCTCAGATGACTCCTGGTTCCACCACTGAGGACTTCACCACCACCACTGGTGGCATGAACGTCCCCACCTCGGTCACCACTGTCCTCCCCGACACCGTCACTGACACCACCACCATGACCCTGACCACCATGGTCAAGCCCACCAAGACCGCCAGCCCCGAGGTCTGCGCCTACGAGTGTGTCACCGTTTACGACGAGTGCTGCGCCATCCCCGGTGCTGACATCGCTGTCTGCAAGGAGAGCTACACCGTCTGCCTTGGCTTCAACCCCTTCGACGTCCACCCCTACGTCAAGCCCGCCGCCTGCAAGCACGACTCCTACCCTCCCAAGCATGAGGGTGGCAAGTGCAGCATCGGAAGCGGAAGCTGCTTCACTCCTGAGATTTGCGGTTACGAATGTACCACTGTCTACGATGAGTGCTGCTCCTACCCCGGTGCCGACATCGCTGTCTGCAAGTCCTCTTACACTGTCTGTCTCGGTTACAACCCTCTCGACTCCAAGCCCTCCACCTGCAAGCACGACAAGCAGTACTACATCGACTTCGAGTACAAGCACGACGAGAGCTACTTCTACGAGAAGTACAGCTCTCACTACGAGACTGGCCACTACTCTTCTTCTTCTTCTTCTTACCACAAGGGTTACTACACTGCCGAATACTGCTGCCTCGAGTGCACCACCATCTACGATGAGTGCTGTGCTGTCCCTGGTGCCGATATCGCCATCTGCAAGGAGAAGTACACTGTCTGCCTTGGTTACAGCCCCTTCGATGTCCACCCTTGGGTTGAGCCTTCTGTCTGCAAGCACGAGGAGTCCTACTACAAGGAGTACGAGAGCAAGCACGGCGAGGACTACTACAACTCCAAGTACGACAGCTACGGCAAGAAGGAGGTCAAGTACACTGATGAGGAGTGCTGCTTTGAGTGCACAACTGTCTACGATGAGTGCTGCGCTATCCCTGGTGCTGATATCGCTATCTGCAAGGAGGAGTACACTGTCTGCCTTGGTTACAGCCCCTTCGATGTCACCCCCTTCGTGAAGCCTACCGTTTGCAAGACCGGCGGCTCTGGCTACAACTCCAAGGGTAACAACAAGGGCGACTACTCCAACAAGGGTGACTACTCCAAGCACGGTTCCGACGAGGAGTGCTGCGTCGAGTGCACCACCGTCTACGATGAATGCTGCATTGTCCCCGGTGCTGATGTCGAGATCTGCAAGAAGGAGTACACTGTCTGCCTTGGTTACAGCCCCTTCGATGTCACCCCCTACGTCAAGCCTACTGTCTGCAAGCACGGAGACAACCACGGTTCCGACTCCAAGGGTAACAACAAGGGTGACTACTCCAAGGACAACTCCAAGTCTGGCTCTGAGGAGGAGTGCTGTGTCCAGTGCACCACTGTCTACGACGAGTGCTGCTCCATTGACGGCCACGACATCGAGACCTGCAAGTCCGAGTACACTGTCTGCCTTGGCTACAACCCCTTCGATGTTACCCCCTTCGTCAAGCCCACTGTCTGCAAGCACGGAGACAACCACGGATCTGACTCCAAGGGTAACAACAACAAGGGTGACGACTACTCCAAGACTGGTGGTGACTCCAAGGGTGACGACTACTCCAAGACTGGCGGTGACTCCAAGGGTGACGACTACTCCAAGACCGGTGGTGACTCCAAGGGCAACAACAAGGGCGATGAGGAGTGCGCTGTTTCTTGCACCACTGTCTACAAGGCCTGCTGTGACGCTTCTGGTGCTATCCTCGAGACTTGCAACGAGGCTTACACCGTCTGCCTTGGCTACAACCCCTTCGACTCCCACCCTTACGTCGAGCCCAGTGTCTGCAAGCACGACAAGCCCTCTCACGATGATGTTGTCATTGTCTCTGGTGGTGAGCGTGTCCGCCCCGTCCTGGCTCTCCTTGCCATCGGTGCCGTCGCTCTGCTCTGTTAGTACCCCCTCTCACCCCCAACGTGACCTCATACTAACCTGTATACAGAAATGCATCGTGTCTAACTAGCGCACGCACATTTTTCGCTTCGACGTTCTATTACACACTCCGTTGCACTTGGGGCTGTCCGCGACTTTCTCTTCTTACTTTCTCAGTGGGCTGTCTGTTCTGCGCAGTGGGGGTTTTTAAACTATTATCATTTCATGATCTTATGTTTTATGGGTGCTTTTCGCCGGGGGTATAATCTTGGCATAAAATAGTTCACGATAGACACGTATGTAATATCGACGACTGGATAGAGATTCTCTGGATGATGGGGGTTTATTGGGGGGGACTTTGGGGGACTAGTACATGTATTCCATAGTCCGTTCTAGACTCTGTTTCCAGAGGTCAATTTACTTCTCTGTCAACTACTTGATTTGTTCAAAGATGACGTGACTTTTGTTTCTCTTTGATTGCTCATGAAGATCCTCGTTCTATTTCTATAATTGTCTGTCCTTGCTCAAAGTTTGTCAAATGTAACTATAACGTTCAGCAAAGTGGCAGATCAGTTCTGAGTTTTGACTTTCACAATGTACCTGGCCTTAATTTCCAGTGGCCCTGTAAGAAACAGTGGAGGAATTACGGCATTTGGAGGAGCATGAAACTTGTGTACCCCGGATTCACTGATGTGCATACGGAAAAGATTAATCCATCGAATGGAACGTCGCGTGCATGTTCTGGACCTGACATCAAATAGATCGATATAGGCCTGCTATGCTTATTTGAGTTACTCAATCTGTGGAAACGGCAGATGACTTGAAACGGCTGAAACCAACAGCGGAGGTTTACCTTCCGGGGTAGCAGGCTAAGCTCAACACTAACACACGATGGACCCTTGCTAGAAGAGCTCGTATTTTCAAAGACCAGGTTAATTCCACCAATCATTCGAACCAGACAACAGTAAAGTTAAGGTTCAAGGCTGCAATGAATCTACATGAAGCGATCCAAACATGGGGTTTGATGGATATATAAGTACTACACTGTAGGCATTCCTTATTGTCACTTTGGACTCACCATTGGCTTGTCTCAATCGTCCTTGTACACATCACAATGAAGCTTCTTGCAACTTTGAACTTCGTCGCTGCGGCGCTGGCTGCCAGTCGAACGACTGCACCAGCCGGATGTATCACCGTCAAGAAGGGCGGTCAATTCGGCACCATCCAGTCAGCTGTCAACTCTCTTTCCACCACTGCGACCGGAACTCAATGCATCTTCATCGACCAAGGTACCTACAATGAGCAGGTCCTTGTTCCTGCTCGCAAAGCCCAACTGACTATGTACGGATACACCACCGATACGAGCGGCTACGCTGGCAACAAGGTTACCATCACTGCGCGAAAGAGCCAGGCTGATGGTCTCAACAATGATGGAAGTGCAACGCTTCGTGTCAAAGCTGCCAACTTTAAGCTTTACAACGTCAACGTTGCCAATACCTATGGAAAGGGTAGCCAGGCTGTCGCTCTGAGCGCTTACGCTGACAGTGGTTACTAGTAAGTGCTTTGTGACAGGTGCCGAGGAGTATTGCTAATTCTTTTGCAGCGGCGTTGCCCTCACCGGATTCCAGGATACCCTCCTCGCCAACGAGGGATACCAACTGTACTCCAAGTGCATGATCGCCGGTGCTACCGACTTCATCTTTGGCCAGCGCGCTTCCGTATGGTTCGAGAAGACCGATCTTCGCGTTGTCTCTGCTTCCGTCGGCTACATCACCGGTAAGTCTAAGTCTACCCCAAGCCCCAATTGTCCAGTGTCTTTACTAACAAGCAACAGCAAACGGCCGCGACTCCGACTCCAACATGTCCAACTACGTCTTCAACAACTGCAACATCGCCGCCGCCGCCGGAAACAACGTCGCCAATGGTGCCTACTACCTCGGTCGACCCTGGAGACAATATGCCCGCGTCACCTTCCAGAAGACCAGCATGAGCGCTGTCATCCACCCTGCTGGATGGTCCATCTGGAACAAGGGCGAGGAGAACACTGGCCACGTCCAGTTCAATGAGTTTGGCAACACTGGTGCTGGCTCTACTGGTCAACGTGCTTCGTTCTCCAAGAAGCTTGGCTCTGCTGTGTCTATCTCGTCTGTTTTGACTGGTAGCTACACTTCTAAGGGCTTCTATGATGGTTCTTATATGTAGATCAGGCGAAGAGATGGTGCAGTTGATCTGCATCAATATGATGCTATTCCATGTATATATTAAAGCCAATTAAATATCGTTGTTTTCGCATTTCGTCGGTTCGCAGTTCTGTCATTTCGCATTCCTGTTAGCAGGCAGCCCGGTCATGTCTGGCTGCTGTCCGCTATGGGGGATTTAGTGCGCCTGTTAGTGGAGGTCACCCAGCTCAACCTCAGCGACAGCCAAATTTCTACCTCCATAGCAATCTGTGACCCAAGAAGCAATCGACAGCAACATGGGCCAAACGATAAGTTTGGGCAAGTACTGAGCCGTAGAAAGTCCGAAAAGCGCAAAGCCGTCATGAGTTTGCCCCATTACATAGCCCACTTGGGTGTTCCACCAGCATCTCCAACTCGGGTCAACAGTAACCGACGGCTAGTTGTAGCGGCAAACGACCTGATGACCTATCTAGGACTGTTCTCCTTTCTCCAAACCGATGGATCGGTTCTTCCCCAATTTAATTATTGCTTGGTTGGTATAAAAGATGACAGTCGTCGGCCTACCTCAGTGAACTAAATCCTTTGTTCTTTTCATTTTTGCATTTCCGTCATCATCATGTCTTTGCAAGTAACTGACGTGCGCTTCGAGCACTACCGTGAGCCCAATACACTGGGTGTCCATGAGACCAAACCACGCATCTCATGGCGCGTCAAAAACGCTCCACCAGAGTTTAAACAGGATTACTGCAGTATCCGAATTGTCAGACAGGAGGGCACGAGTCCTTGGATGGTGTCATCCCACTCTTCTTATTTGGGATTTTTGCCAATAGTTGAGCCTCTCAGATCCCGCGAACGATGCACTGTCTCAGTCAGCGTGCGGAGCAGAGAGCACCCTGAATTCACTGAGTGGAGTGAGGAAGCCACGCTAGAAACAGGCCTTTTACAGCGGGGTGACTGGCAGGCCAAGTTCATCTCGGCACCTTGGGCAAACAAGGGCAATGATAAACCGAAACCAGAAGATCTTTTTCGCAAGAATTTCTCGGTGCAAGACAAAGTCGAATCGGCGAGATTGTACATCACTGCTCAAGGCGTTTATGAAGCTGAGATCAATGGGCGTCGCGTCGGCGATCATTTCTTAGCGCCTGGCTGGACTTGCTATAATGACCGATTGAACTATCAGACGTACGATGTCACTGAGCATATCAACGGAACCGACAACGATCATTGTATCGGTGTACGTGTCGCTGAGGGGTGGTTCACTGGTCGATTGAGCTTTGAGGGAGGTCGAAGGAATGTGTATGGCGATCGAACTACCTTGCTTGCGCAGCTTGAATTGCGCTTCGCCGATGGCTCTGTCCAGACCATCCTATCAGGTGATGATTGGACCGTGGCCCAGGGCCCGATCCGCCAAGCAGAGCTCTACGATGGAGAGAAGTATAATGCTACGATGGAGTTGCCGGGATGGTCATCTGCAGGCGATGTGACTGGGCAGTGGGAGAAAGCTGAAGAGCTCCCTTTCATACCTGAGAGCATTGATCTGGTCGCAGCTACAGCCGAGCCTGTCCGTCGCATTGAAACAGTCCAGCCTGTTGACAAACTTACAACTCCGTCTGGAAAGACCATCATTGACTTTGGTCAGAACCTGGTAGGATATGTCCGCATCAAGCGCGTACAAGGTGAGCGCGCACACAAGGTTACTCTGCGACATGCCGAGGTGCTCGAGGGTGGCGAGTTGGGCACGAGGCCCCTTCGCCAGTGCGCCGCTACGGACATTTATACACTCCGAGGCGATGCAGAGGGTGAGACCTATGAGCCAAGGTTCACCTACCATGGCTTCCGCTACGTCCAGGTTGAGGATTGGCCATCCTCGGACGACGTCTCACAGGCTCTTGAGGCTGTCGTCTGCCACACCGACATGGAAGAGCAAGGTAAATTCGCATGCTCAAACGATAAACTCAATCAGCTATTTAGCAATGTCCGCTGGAGCATGCGAGACAATTTTCTCTCAATCCCCACAGATTGTCCCCAGCGCGACGAGCGTCTCGGATGGACTGGTGACCTGGCATTATTTGCACCAACAGCCACTTTCATCTACGGCTGTTATCCCATCCTGAGAGATTGGCTCAAGGGTGTATGGTACGACCAACAGCAGCGAGACGGCATTCCGCCAATGGTCTCGCCTAACGTTTTGGACAAGTGCAAGATTTGGGGTCCTATTTGGCCTTGCGCGATCTGGCACGATGTTGTCGTTCTCGCGCCTTGGGCTTTGTATCAGGAAAGTGCCGATGACAATATCTTGGCTGAACAGTTTGAGTCTATGGAGACCTGGCTTAGGGTCATTCCGAGGAATAAGGATCGGTGCACTCACTTATGGGACTTTAATGCCGATCAGCTTGCGGTGAGTGCACATCCAACAAGGAACCAACGTTTGCTGACTTTTTAGGACTGGCTTGATCCAAGTGCGCCTCCTGACGATGCCGCGAAAGCTACAACAGACCCCACGTTAGTCGCCAACGCATTTCTCATCCACTGTCTCGACATCATGGCAAACGTTTGCGATGTCCTTTGGAACAAGAATTTTGAAACCCTTAGGAAAAAGGATGAAGTTCTCCGTTGGAAGAAGGATGCAAGCGCTAAATACAAGACGTGGGCGGAGAATGCACGAGCCGAATTTGTACAAGAATATGTTACTCCGAGCGGCCGTCTAGTATCCGACACCCAGACTGCATATTCCCTCGCCGTCTGCTTCAACCTACTCAGCGAAGAACAACTTCCTCGTGCTGGCGCCCAACTGGCGTCCATTGTTCGACGCAACGGTTTCCGTATAGGCACCGGCTTTGCGGGTACGCCATACGTATGCGAGGCCCTCGTCCGCACAGGTCACAGCAACGTCGCCTACTCAATGCTTCTAAACGAGCAGTGTCCCTCTTGGCTATACGCCATCTCCATGGGCGGCACAACAACATGGGAGCGATGGGACAGCATGCTTCCCGACGGGTCAATTAACCCCGGAGAAATGACTAGCTTTAATCACTACGCTTATGGAGCCGTGGCAAAGTTTATGGTTGAAAGACTTGCTGGACTGCAGCTGGTCGAACCTGGATGGAAGAAGTCTAGGATGCAGCCTGAGATTGTGGGTGACTTTACGTGGGCTTCTGCATCGCATCTTACGCCTTATGGTATGGTGTCTAGTTCTTGGAAGATTGAGGAGGGTGAAGCAGGGGCGAAGGTGTTGTATGTGGATGTTGAGGTACCTGTCAGTACGACAATGGAAGTGGTTCTGCCTGAGGGTGAGGGAACCAAGGTTGAGACTGTTAAGTCGGGCAAGTGGTCTTTTAAGACAGAGTATAGGGGGGATGTTGAGTGGCCTGTGAAGGAGACCAAGTTTATCTTAAACAAGATCTTTGAAGAGGCTCAGAAGGCGGAAAAGGACGACGCTTAAGCATGAGATCAGAAATGAGACCTCTCATAGTTCTGTATACAACTATAGATTAACGCCCTGCCTCAATAGATGCTTGCATGAAGCCATGATAATTGCAGACTCTTAGGATATCACGTTTGTTGTGTAATACCCAATGTTTGCTCCCTCCCTCGGGTTCATATTCTGACTATTGAACGCCATCGGTATGATGTCCTCCGTTGTCTCGATCCATCGAGATGCGAAGATCGAGACCTTTGACAAGATTCTTCAATCCTTGAGTCATGAAATACTACTCCTCTTCTAATGGCTCGTTATACCCCAGATTCATCCACAACTCGGTGCATCAGGTCCCGAGTCGCTGGGTCTGTTGGATCATTAAAGTGATGCATGATGGATCTGGGTTGCATCGGAAATACTTCGCTTTCAACACTACCAATAGGAAAACTCCAAAGCCGTAGCCCCAAAATGTCGCGCCGGCTTTGGATACCTCTTATTGGCAGATGAGCGATCTATTCCGACGCTAGCATCATGTTCTCCGACCAGACCGGCCTTCCCCAGGTTCCATTTGCGGGGCCCCAGAAGACCGAGGGGGAAATTGAGCGATTAGGTTAGCCGTGTCATGCGGAGAGATGGTACGATGCTATTCGTACCGTTTTTGCCTTCATAAATCCTTCTATAAACAGAGAGATCTGCTCTCCATCTTCGTTCTCCATTCTTATCTCCACAACAGTCAATCCTTCTCATCTATCATCAACTCAATCGCTTCATTGATTGAGGCTATCCTCATACTGGATCATGGAGAAGCCAGAAGCAGCCGCTCACCTCGAGCAGTCTGAGTCCAGACCCAGCATCTCGCCCAACCATACCCGTGGTCATGCCATCCAACATCAAGAACACAGCCGAACCTACCTCGAAACCCTCCGCAAAGATCCATGGCTTCTACTCTGGATCGCCGTTATGCTCTGGACTTTAATCGTCCGTGGCTTCGAAAACCAATCCTCCGGCTCCGTCATCAGCATCCCCGTATTCAAGCGACGATTCGGCGAGCCCAACGAGAAAGGAGAATACTTTATTGAGACAAGCTGGCAATCCGCGCTTAGTGGTGGTTCTAATGCTGCTGCTATCTTTGGTGCTTGGGCTTCGTCATATGCGGCTGATATTATTGGCTTCAAGTCTGTTATTCTGGCGGCTGCTGCTATCAATATTGCATCCGTTGGAGTTGAGTTCGCTTCTACATCTATCGAGATGTTCTTTGCTGGAAAGATGGTCAACTTCATCGCTATCGGAGCCTTTCAGAACCTCTGTACTGCATATGTTGCTGATGTCTCGCCACTGGCTATTCGATCCACTGCTATCGGTTTCTGTAACCTCGCGCAGTGCATTGGTCCTTTTGTCTCCGCCATTATGTCCAACTTCAGTTCGCAGTGGGATAGCAATTGGTCCTGGCAGTCGCTGATCGTTGCGCAATGGGGCTTCGCAGCAGTTGCACTCGTTGGTCAAGTCTCAATGCCCGAGTCGCCCGTCTTCCTTGTTCGCAAAGGCAAGATGGAAAAGGCTCGACGTGCTCTTGAGCGCATGTACTCTGACCCTGAGGACGCCTCCGGCCATCTCGAGCGTATCAAGTTGACGTTGGAGGAAGCGGACTCGAAGAACCTTGGTTCCTACATGGACTGCTTCAAGGGGATCAATCTACGAAGAACCCTCATTGCCATCATGGTCTTCCTGTCTGAACCCATGTCTGGTCTGGGCTTTGTCTCCAACTACGGTGCTCTGATGTACCAGTACCTCGGAATTAGCGACAAGAAGTCCTTCGAGATCCAGATCGGCGCTCAGATTCTGTCAATGTCCGGTGCAACCATTGCCTTCCTTGTCGGAGACTTCTGGGGTCGTCGACCTATGTACATCATCGGATGCGTTGCCCTATCATGCCTTCTCATCTGCATGGGTATTTCCGGGTCCGTCAATACGACCGCCGCTGTGACAGTTTCTGTTGGATTCTACACAATGTACAACTTTTTCTATAACGTTGGAGTTGGTTCAACTGTGTACACGCTGGCGGGTGAAGTTCCCACCTCTGCCCTACGAACCAAGACGATTGCCATTGCCATCTCCATTTCTTCAGCTGTCAACACCATGTGGTCGTTTGTCGCGCCTTACATCTTTAACCCTGAGTATGCCAACTTGAAGGCAAAGATTGGATTCATCTTTGGTGCGTTCATGGTCGGATTCGCCGTCATGGCTTACTTCTGGGTACCGGAGACTCGCATGAGGAGTTATGAGGAGTTGGATGAGCTTTTCCAGAACAAGATTCCTGCTCCCAAGTTCCGAAAGACGGTTACTATGGCTGAACGCCGTGCTGAGGAAGCCTACGCGATTGAGAATGGAGTGAATGAGAAGATTCGAGATGCTTAGTCTGCAACACCCTCTACGTTGGTAATAGTTACATCAGCTTCTATGACGCCATTTATTTATTCATTTAATTAAGCATGTCCCTCGTGATTTATGTTCATAGTTGCCACTGTATATCCTCAATCATAGCCTGCGTAATAAGACCCCGCTCAATATGATCATCTCCAAATGAAGGAATGGTCTGTGGACTTGGCCAACTTTCATCTGCCTTCTCTTCAAGGGTCAGCGCATGAGCAATAAGAAATTTGACCATCCACTTGTCGAATCTGTACGATTCGGCGTTGATTGACTTGACACAGCTTTTCTGGAAGACGACTAGGCGATTGATCTGTGTCGCATTAGTATGAACATGAGGTGACAGAAACAGAGCTCTTACCATTCTCTCCACGCTTGGCCAATAACTTCGTAGCTGCACCAAAGACTCAAGATTCGATGCAAGCCGAGTCCGTGAGTCCTCTAGTTCATATGGTTCCCCGAAGAGGAAGGTGTGAAGTAGAACTGACGAGGATACAATGGTGACATGGCCCACGATGTTATACACAGCCTCGGCACCGGTGACTTCTCGGGACGCCTTTAGCACGTCGCAGACGATGGCCGCATGAGCTTTACAAGAGTCCGAATACTTCTTGCCGTTTTTCGTGGGTGGTCGACGACGATCCAAGCAGTGGTAGTATAGCAACGTATAGTAATGATGGTAACCGAGATGGAAGGCAACAAAGACGCGACCTAAACCACGTTCCACGAATGCCGCCAGATTTTCTCGACTGAACTTGAGATTGGGACCTAGAACCTGCTCAAAGGCTCCAAGTTTGTGTTCAAGACGTTGAACAGCGTCATCGATAAGAGCTTCATTCCACTCGACTGAATCTGCCAGGCTCTGCTGAAAATTCTGTATCTCGGTGTATATCTCGACGGTGTTGACCATGTGACCCCATAGGCCAGACCTCCACTGGAAGTCGGGGATGTCCGGGTCACCTGGTTTCATGTTGTAAAAGACATATTCGTCCATCGGTGCTCTAGGATGGCTGGCCTGTTGTCTAAACTGGCGTGAGACATTGGATCCGCTGCTGGCCCAAGTGTCGATTATGAAACATGTCCAGTAGATGCGTCTTTTAACTTCACGTGTTGGTCCGTCGTCATTTTCGTTGCAGACTCCTAGATTCAGGAGCTGCGTCATTCGACTAGCAAGACCTGGTTAAGAATCAGTCATGAAGCCCAACAAGAGTATCATAAACATGTGTACCAAAGTATAGCGATTCAACATCCGCATTGCCTTCGCCAAAGAAGTTGTTGCCGATCAAAATACAAGCTTGGATATTCTCAAGACAGATGTTCTCAAGATCTTCCTTAAGCGCTGCACAGGCTTTGGCCCGGTATATAGACCCGCGAGCGACTATGTCTGGCTGTGTAGCGAACCTGTCTCTGCGTTAGGCCTGGTTTGACTGGAAGACTATAGAGCTTTTGAGTACCTTGCCGACAGACCCATCATAGCGAGTAAAACAGGCTGAGATACCGTACCCTCGACGACACGTGCTTTGAATGTGGGTTCATGAAATAGACTGTGAGGCGAATCATGCATGAAACGAAAATACAAGTTGACAAGGTACATCGGTTCGTCCAATGCATCAGATGATAGGCTCTTCGGAATAGTCAATGGCTTAGGTATCTTTGTGCTCTTTGCAGCTGCTGAGCATTGTAACCCTCGCTGCACGCACGGCACACAACCTTGATCCACTGTTCGATCGCATCTCCTCTTCCCCACTCTACATTCCGTGCATGCTGTTGGGGGTCTCATCCGTTCTGTTTGTTAGCTAGCCGGCTAGAGCAGACATGGCGATTCATTGTGGTACGAGTGCAGGTTTATTGTTGTTAGGGATATCACTCATTGAGAGAGCGGGGTGAAATTATTGGCTCGCCACTAACTAACCCGAATGCGATGATCCCTCGTACTCATCGCGAGAAGCTTACCCTCGCGCCATGGTGAAATTGAACCACCATCTTGCGGTAAAACGATATTGGGGAAGCGTAGTTGATGGTTTGCTACTTATCCTAGACTACTCTTATAGCGAGCTTATCAATCAGAATTTGGAACTATTGCCACAAAGAGAAGGTGTTCATCATGACAACTCTAGCCTCCGCCTTAACAGGACCAGACCCACTGCGCCCAACTTCGACATCCGCCCTATCGAGACATGTTAACGGCGACCCAATTTCTCTTAGTCAAAAGATATAACTAGACTTGGGAGACTCTGGGGTAGGAATTACTAGCGAAGAATTCAACAAGCCATTATATAATGGATACTCGACTTGAGCAGTTTTTGCTCCACCACATCCGCCTTTCAACGACAACATGTCCAGTAGTCGCATGTTCAACGCAGCATCCAGAGCGTTCGGATATGAGCTACTATACCGAGTAGAAATCCGAAATCGGGCCTGGTTCTATATAATAAAGGTAAAGAGATCCCATGGTTCCCTTGTCTGAACTCATGTCAAGGATCTCACCATGTACAACACAATGGATCAAATCAAACCAGATCCTCAGCCCGAGGCCGCCGAATCAGCCTCATCGACCAAATCCATTGAACAGAACCCAGAGTCCGGAAACACAGAACTCGAAAGAGCCCTCCATGGCCGCCATCTCCAATTCATCGCCATAGGTGCTGCTGTAGGTACAGGCCTTTTCATCGGAACAGGAAACGCCCTTGCAACAGCCGGTCCAGTCTCTCTCCTCATAGCCTTCATCTTTGTCGGAACACTGTTGTTCTCTGTAATGACAGCGCTCGGTGAAATGGCTGCGTATATTCCTGTCGCAGGTGCATTCACCACATACGCGACGCGATTCCTTGACCCAACATTCGGGTTCGCGATGGGCTGGATTTATTGGTTCAGCTGGTCAATCACTTTCGCACTGGAATTGACTGCAGCTGGATTGATTATCCAATATTGGGAGAAGAGTCTGAATATTGGAATTTGGATCGCTGTCTTTTGGGTTCTTTTCACAGCGGCTAACTTCATGCCTGTTCGCTGGTTTGGAGAATTCGAGATGTGGTTTTCGAGTATCAAGGTCGTCACGATTATCGGATTCATTATCTTTTCAATCTGCGTCAATGCAGGCGTTGGCGACCAAGGGTATCTCGGGTTCAAATACTGGAAAGACCCTGGTGCCTTCAATGAACATATCGTGGAAGGCGGGATTGGACGCTTTGTTGGCTTCTGGTCCGTCTTGATCACCGCGGGTTTCAGTTATCAAGGGTCTGAGCTAGTAGCTATCGGTGCGGGCGAAACCAAGGATCCTCGAAAGACAATTCCTTCTGCCATGCGTTGGACCTTTTGGGGCGTCTTTTCCATCTTCATCGCGACGGTCTTCTTTCTTGGTCTCAATATCCCTTCAACGAACAAGGACCTTCTTAGCGAGGGTCACGACGCTTCAGCATCACCTCTAGTTATCGTTGCTCAGTTAGCGGGAGTTCCCATTCTGCCATCGATCCTCAACGCAGTCTTGTTGACGGCTGTTTTGACTGCTGCCAACTCAGACGTGTATTCAAGCAGTCGAATTCTCATCTCCCTTGCCGACTCAGGCCATGCTCCATCCTTTTTGAAGAAGACGAATCGGTTCGGAACGCCATACAATGCTGTCTCTGTCTGCGCAGCAGTTGGATTCCTTTCGTTCCTCAATCTGTCGAACAGTGGTACAGTCGTATTCAACTGGTTCCTGAGTATTACCTCGGTTGCCGGATTTATCGCCTGGGCCATCATTTCGCTTTGTCACATTCGCTTCATGAAGGCTCTTTCGCTTCAGGGAATATCACGGGCCAGCCTCCCATACCTCGCACCCTTCCAGCCATATCTTTCCTGGTATGGTCTCTTCTTCAGCACGTTGATTATTATTACCAGTGGCTTTGAAGTGTTCATCGAATGGGATACTAGCAAGTTCTTTACGAACTACATCAGCTTGATCTTATTCCTGGCCATGGTTATTGGCCATAAGTTGCTATTCAGGACAAAGACGGTTCCGCTGGATGAGATGGATCTTATAACGGGAACAGAGATCTAGAATAGCTGTGGAGTCGGGATGAGGTGGACAATTGGGTTGTGGCTTTTTGCTTTCTCCAATAAAACGCCCAAGAGTATAACTAAAGTTAGCCAGTACCTTCATTATTAATAATAATTTCATACGCGATGGCTTTTTTACGATATCTTTCAACGCATCATTAATTAGCATCTATTCTTATCCGTTCTAATCATCCCTGTCCACTTAGTATACGAGAGTGGAGATATGCGTACGACATCACCAATGACGGAGATCCATTCCAGCCGAGAAGCCGTGCTTATTCAGCATCTTGGCTCTAGAATCTTTCCCTCAGATCGGGCTTAGATCTGTTTGCTTCTTGACAACAAAGTCACAAACGTCAAGAATCCTGCATAACAGGAGGCCCTTAAGATGTTTGGGGACACGTTCAGGAAGTCGAGGCTACAGAAACAGCTTTTGCTGCTCAATGTAGTCACCGGCTTTGTTTCTGCAGCTTCGGAAGCTTCGGCCTTGGATAGGTGTCCAGATTATGTCGCCAAGCACGGTGAGTTATATCGCGAATCCTTTGTCTGTCCACAAAATCTGATAAAACCTCGCAGCACCTTTAGTATGGCTTCATTCGGAGGACCGCTTCATGCCGAGTGATCTCGCAGCTCATGTCTCCAACACGATCCCCAAGTTGGATGAACAACCAATCAGTGGTCTTTCTTCAATTGAACTTGAGAATCTTGGATATCTCAATGAACACGGCGGTAATGCTGTTGCACTCACGTCCAAGGAGGATCCAATGACATATCCGAAGTGGATATTGGGCGAGGCACCAGATCTTAGTGGACGGATTCACGATTCTGTGCCTTGCGCTGTCATTCTGGTGGAAAAGAGCGAACTTGACGTAGATGCGTTCTACTTCTACTTCTATTCATTTAATGAGGGACCGAATATCACACAGGTCCTAGAACCGATCAACCATCTTATTGGAGATGAGCATCTGGGTTCTGGGATGCACTTTGGCAACCATGTTGGAGACTGGTGAGTTCATCGTGGAGAGGTTCAGAATGAAGCTAACGAGGTTTTTAAGGGAACATAATATGGTCAGATTCCACAATGGCACTCCTTTTGGTGTGTACTATAGCCAGCATGTTGATGGGGTTGGCTTCAAGTGGGATGACAAAAGAATCAACGTAACTGATGGAAGAGTATGAGAATCACTTCTGTGTGGCATCAAAGCATTAACTAACTGAAATACAGCCAATATCATACAGTGGCCTCGGCTCTCATGCCAACTATCCAGCAGGAGGGTAAGTTCTTCTCATCTGTTCCATGGCGTCTAAGCTTACTTTTCCCAGACACCAACTTCACAATGCAGCAATGTTTGACTACTGTGACGAGGGCAAAATATGGGATCCCGTCCAGTCAGCGTACTTCTACCGCTTCAATCCAGACACAGTCACCATCACGCCAATTATCTCACCTCTTAAGCCATCTGAGACTGAGCCTGCCCAGAACCTAACATCCTGGTTCGACTTCACTGGTCACTGGGGTGACAAGAGGTATCCCGACTCTGATCCACGTCAAGAAACCGTTCCACACTTTGGCCTCAAGCGCTTCAACACCGGTCCCAACGGTCCACGCTTCAAGCACCTCGTCCGCAAGGGTCTTGTGCGTGATCATGCTAGGAAGATGGGCTGGGAAGAATGGGGTGTAGGTATTTTTATGGCATGGTATCCCTGCTGTATTCGAGGCTGGAGGTTATGGAGATCAGCGGGCATACTGGTTGTCATGGTGTCAGTGTTTGTACTTGCTGTCATATTTGGAGTCAGGAAGCTCAATAGTTGGAGGCAGAGGAGGGCTTATACGAAACTTGGTGAGGAGGATGTAGCGATGAATGATTTGAGAAGGCAGGAGGAGTCGTTGGTATCATCTGACTCTGATAGCGATGATGAGGATGATCATAGAAGAGATAGATATGAGGCTATGATGAGAGGATAGATAGACTGAACTATAGATTACAGAGTTGATTCAGCCGTCACATCACTAAGTGTCTAGCAGCAGCCTATGGCTCTTAACAGGTGAAAAAGGCCAGTTATCCCTCTAGGTCTCGCCGAATTTTAGTTACATGACGTTCCAATCAGTTACGAAAGAGGTAATTCATGTAAGAGCCCTTGAGATCCGTAGAACTTATGGGAGTATTACCTCCGGCCAGGTGGAACAGCTGTGCTGATGAGTCAAACAATTCCCTGGTTCCTGAATATGCTGTCTCGGCCACTTCCCACGGGAACTCCCTTGCCATCGGGGTCCATCAAAGCCCGAAGTGCGAATGGCATATCCACAATCTAAAGCCCGGAGCAAATAATGACAGCTCAGCATTGGCGAGCGGTGCCAAGACAGCCTTGGCGGTGCAGACAAGGCAATATTGAATAACTTTTAGGACCTGGTAGGGCTGGTCGTCCCTTTTGACAACCAAAGTCCCAAAGAACTCCAGGATCTCAATCCTTTTCGTTTGAATCAATCTCGATGGATGATATAAGGAACAATCGCAAACGGATACTCGTATTTTCTTATCGCAGACGCTTGAACATATTGACGTCACCATACCGGTGGAAGGAATATGCCAAGCGTCTTGAGTATCTCGATGATGATAAACCCGTTTACTTAAGAATTTTACGAGAGAAAAGCGGCCGCCATCAAGATACACATTTCGCAGGTGATACTCTGAAGGAGAGTGAATGAGACGTACGATGAACTTTAGAAGCGTTATGTCGCCGAAGAAATGAGTATAAAGAGGCCAATGGGTCTTCGAGCTTTACAGTAGAAATCAGTCAGTCCTCAACACAAACAATCATCACTATCAAAGTATTTGTCACTTAATAGTAGGACGTTTCTCTCAATACTTACAGCATCTTTGTGCTAACTTCTGACCAGTAAACCCATCTTCACCATGATCTTCACCCAGGCTCTCAAAATCGCCTCCATGGCTCTTGTTTTTCCCTTCATTATCTCAGCCTGGGACGTCCAGTGCTTCAGCGAAGAGAACTGCAACGGCGACGCAGGAACCCTGACCTACGCACCAGATGATGACATTGCCATGCGAAGGTTCTGTCTCAATGTTGAAGGCCGAAAGTCCTGCCGGTTCTCTGGCTATGCGTCCAGATGGCAGATTGTGGGCAACTCTGTCCAAGGCGAGTGCGGTGGCTTCGATTATCGCGGTAGTTGCGCCACCGATACGTCCTGTGTCAACATCCAGCACCCGTTCGGCAATTATCCCGAGCGTGCTTTGGTTGGCTACGCTTCTTTGACTCAATGCTTCACTGGCGGGCTCAAGAGGGATGAGCTTACTTGGGAGGCGTAAATGATGGGTTGGGAATTGTATGCCGCGAAGGGCAAGGCACAGATAACTATCTTGCATGGAATTATTGATATCATCAGGGTATCAACATCAATATATATGTATTAGTTACTGTCGCTCGAGATACATCCAAGCTCTGTGTGTTTCTTGCTGTAACTGGTGATACCACCACATAGGTCATTGTGTCCTGGACTGAGTTGCGGGTGTAACTCGCCAATAGGCATCTTCCTCTGCATTATTCCTTACTACCTAGACTGGAACACAGACTCAGTTTAAAAGAAATTTATGTAATCTATTTCACAAGACCACGAGGACATACCATCGTGTTAGTGGATCGATACGCAGCATGTGATGCGGTTGGCGTCTCCAATTACCATTTCCTGTAATGGTGGCCCCGATCGGCGAATAGGAATGTTACAAATTAAATACTAAGCTCCACCAGGCTTCTTCAAATTCATGAGCTTCTTTAACTCCGGACTGTTCGTATCACTTGACATGGCTGACATGTAAAAGGGCGTTGAGATGCGGGGTTTTAGCGGTTGGATATCGTCGGCTCGGGCTTCTTAAACGAGGTAAGCCGACTTGGACGCGATAAGCCGCGGGCGATCTATGACAAGAACCCCGCATGACGGTGGATTTTGGAGACTCTTATCAACGACTTCGGACTCTAGATTTGTTTCTTTCATCTTTCATCTACATACAATTACAGTATTCCTTATTGTGAGCACGAAATTCAGTCTACCTCTGTTTAGAGGTCACAACTAACCATTTACCACAGCATCATAGACTCAAAATGGCAGACTACAAAGCAACAGTATCGGCGGCCCTCCAACAACGGGACGTCGGCCTTTCCAAGGTTGAGCCGAAGCTGGAGGGTCTCCCGAAACACCTTCCTCTGAGCTCACAAGATCTTCCCAAAAGTGTTCTCACAGAACGAGAGATAGAGATCACTGAAAAGTACTCTGTCATTCAACTTCTGGAAATCCTTCGCAAGAGAGAAATCAAGGTTGAGGAGGTTACTCGTGCGTTCTTGAGGAGAGCTGCGTTAGCTCAGGCTGCTGTGGGTGCTCTTGTCCGGTGATACTATGGGATACAAATGACTGACATTGATAGACGAATTGCCTGGTCACTCTGATGTGGGATGAGGCCATCGAGCGCGCAAGGTATCTGGATTCACTACCCGAGCCCAAGGGCATGTTCTTTGGCCTACCAATCTCAACCAAGGAGCACCATGGAATGGTGGGCGAGAATGTCACGACCCACGCATCCTTCGTTGCATGGATCAACAAGACTCACGGATCGAACCTCCTCTACGACAACTTGTATGACGAAGGCTGTGTCTTTTACGTGAGGACTACGCAGCCTCAGACCATCATGCATCTAGAGACTATCAGTAACATCTATGGAACAACTGTCAACCCTTTCAACCGTGATTTGACGGCCGGTGGTAGCAGTGGAGGTGAAGGAGCCCTGCTCGGACTTCGAGGAAGTATTCTGGTAAGCCTGATTCCTCATTGAACAAAGCCTCAATTCTAACACCGATAGGGCATTGGCGGTGATATCGGCGGTAGTGTTCGTTGCCCAGCGGCTCATAACGGAATCTATGCCTTCAAGTGAGTTCCTCAAAAGCTAGAATTTATGTTACCGGACATTAACGTAATCTTAGGCCGACTCTGAAGCGAATCTCAGTTATGGGCGCCCGATCAATCATGGCTGGCAAAGAAACCATCTCATCCACACCCGGCCCCATGACAACTGACCGTGAAACCCTCGAACTCTTCATGAAAGTAGCCCTAGCATCCAAGCCATGGCTGATAGATCCTTCTCTTACAGCCAAGGAATGGACACCATACAAGTTCGACAGACCTCTCAAGATCGCCATCCAGTGGTGGGACGGCGTTGTTCAGCCTCACCCGCCTATGACGAGAGCTTTGAGAGAAGTCGCAGAGGCCTGTCGTAAAGCTGGTCATGAGGTTGTAGACTGGGACTGTGAGCCTCTTGATCATAAGAAGGGTTGGGAGATTCTGTCAGCGCTGTACTGGCCTGATGGTGGTAAAGAAGCGCTGGATCTTATGGAAGCGGCCGGAGAGCCTGTTCTTCCGTTGACAAAGTTTATCATCCAGGAGCAACCCAGCGTGAAGAACTTGAACATGCACGAGCTATGGGAGGTAAGTACAGCTTTACAAGCAGAGTTGTTGATTTTCTGACTGGGTATCTAGCTTTGCACGAAGCGAGACGATTACCGCGCTGCGTACGCGAGAGCCTGGTCCTATACGAGCAAAGCGGATGGCCGAGAGGTAGACGTGATTCTTTGCCCACCTTACTTCGGAGCTGCATCTCCTCATGAACAGTCGCGATACTGGGGATACACTGCTCACTGGAACCTTCTGGACTAGTAAGTCAATCTCACCTCAACTGGTCGACCTTACTAACACCTTCACAGCCCAGCAGCAGTCTTCCCAGTAACAACAGTCGATCCCTTAAAGGATCCCAAGGACGTCAAGTACGTCCCCAAGAACGACGAGGATAAATTCGTATACGATCAATACGTTCCCGAGAAGTTTGCCGGTATGCCTATCTGTCTGCAGGTTGTTGGTCGAAGGCAGTATGATGAGAAGGTTCTTGCTGCTCTTAAGGAGATTGAGCGTGCGATGGGTAGAGAGTAACTGGATTTGGCAAGTCTTCTAGAGGATAGGATGTTGACTCGGGCTGGCTATTCTTGTATCTAGAAGTCATTGTAGAGTGAGACTCCACATTATCATCCCAGTCGGAAATTGCGACAAATCTGGCTTCATGCGTGTCAGATCTAAAAGATGACATAAGACCAGCCCTACATCCACCACATAGCCAATCATATCGTCTTTGGTGGTTATTATCTGACTGAGAAGGATTCTTACCTCCTTCCTCGATGGGGTACATGCTCCTCTAGTATGGCGGAGTCCGAGCCCCAGCCCCTCGAGTCCGATGCGCCCCTCAGGGCATCAAAAGAATTGGCCGCTAGAAGCATAAGAGACGAAATCATTTGGTCACTTTATGCTAGCTTAGACTAGCATTTAGGCTACTTTATTTTAGTAACCAAAGCCTTGGAGGACAATCCATCTGTTACCCACCTGCGCCTGGGTTTATCAGCCTTTATCCTTTCCAGTCATTATATGTCGAGACCGAAAAAGGCGGGATGGCCGGGATGGATAACATAAACCCTTGCATGAGACTATACATTGGTAAACACTAAGAAGCTAGGTATATAAAGGCTCATGTTGAGCCTAAAGCACGCTTACTCTACTCTAATCTGCAGCACCCTGCACCTTTCTTGCCAGAATATTTCCACATTCACTGCATCAACCATGTCTGAACAAAGAACTATCCTGATAACGGGCTGCTCTGATGGCAGTCTTGGTTCGGCCCTAGCGCTGGCTCTCATCAAGGAAGGGTGGCGCGTACTCGCAGCAAGCCGAAACCTCTCCAAGCTAAAGGCGGTCCAGGATGTCGGCATCGAGTGTATACAAATGGACGTCATCTCGACTGAATCGATTACAAACGCCGCAGAGGAGGTCAAGAAGCTCACCGGCGGTTCCCTCAACGCCCTGGTTAACAACGCCGGTATTGGACACAGCATGCCCATTCTTGATGTCGACATCGACAAGGCCCGCGATCTTTTCGACCTCAACGTCTTCTCTATCATTCGAGTAACCAAGATCTTTCTACCACTGTTGCGCAAGTCTTCTCATCAACCTCTACTTATCAACAATACCTCAGCCGTCGGACTATTAGGTGCCGGTGTTCCGTTCCAGGGCGCTTATGCTGCTTCGAAAGCAGCAGCAGTCAGCTTGACCGAGAGTCTCAGACTTGAGCTTGATCCTTTCGGCATTCGTGTCATTGATCTTCTCACTGGTGGCGTCAAGTCCACATTCTTTGTCAACGCTCCTCACGCAGAGCTACCAAAGGACTCGATATATAACCCCGCCAAGGAAGCGATTGAGTCATCGATGGCTGGTAATGAGCCGGGGCTTGTTAAGGAAGATATTACGACGTGGGCGAAGCATGTTGCCGGTGATCTCAGTCAGCGCAAGGTGCCATATCTGGTCTCTCGGGGCGGCACGGCGGGAACAGCGAGGCATCTCATTAGTCATCTGCCGACCGGTCTGTTGGATAGTATGATAAAGCCAGCGGGAGGCATCGATGTTTTGGAGCGCAAATTGAAGGAGCAAAAGGATAGTGTCAAGACTGATTAATTATCTGAAACGAGAATCTAAACGATCGAGTATAGTCCAATTATTCGCCAATAGTGTTTCCAAAGTCTGTTTGCATATGCTCCAAGTACTCTTGATGGCTAAAATGGATATGATAGCTGAGTAGCTGGCAGCTCCGCCAATAACGAGCCTGACATAATTTGTGAGGCGTCCAGTCTGTCGGTGACGGGTAAGGTGTCGTCGCGTCCCATTCTTCCACCTCTTCGGCGTCTTCACTCCGGTACATAAAGCAGTCCAGTTCGACGATACACCCATGCAATACCTCTTCAGGCTGGTGAAGTGCCATGCCAAATATGACACAGGGCTTCACGTTGTAGTCCATTCGCTGGAGCTGTGCAACCTCTTCTGTCAGATGCAAATCATGGTTCCCGAATCTCTGCCAAGCGAGATATCTCATGGCACTCTTCCTGTGACACTCATCACTTATATCTTCGTTCATGTTCCGCGCGTGGCGTCTGAACGCCCTCCGCAAGTAACCCAGAAGCCTTGGGTCGTCAAGCGGAACTGCAGCGGTGGCAGAGTCGACGCATGAATACCTTTCGAGGTCATCGCCGCTGCTGTACGGGAGTGGTATCCATGTAACACCAATTAGGAATGTTTTGATGTTGTGGCGTGGATCGGACATGAGCTGGTCAAGTATGATGGGTAGCCAGAGCTCATCGGGATTGAATTCAACATAAGACTGAAAAGACTTTGGTATCCCACGAGGCCATTTGGTGATTCTTGAGGATGGCATGATTGTGCGCATTGTCTTGTCGACGAACTTCAGTTTTCGTCGGGGGCCGTAATCATTCTCAGTCTCATACATCAACAGCGACATTCGTGAGAGAACAATGGTTCGAGACTCATAACAAGCCCACAGTAATCCGAACGGCTGGTAAGGTTGGTAACGACCATCGATTTTGATGCTGTCCTTGCTCTCATATGAGCTATCGCTCTTGAAATACCAGAGGTTGCACACGCTGTTCTGGTCTACCGGTCTGTTGTGGACGGCAGCCTCCCAGATCATCAAGCGGAGCTCGGGGGGGAGTTCGGTGAATCGGGTGAATCTTGGTGGCTTCCACATCTCCGCCAACCACTTCACTATATCCCTCCACCAGAAGGGCAAATCATGGATCGGGCTGGTGGGGAACTCGGAACAGTGTAGAATCATCAAAGCTAGGACCGCTACAACAGTCAGGTAATAGAGAGGTGAGGATGGGCACATTTTGGGCAAGATTTCAGTACAGAATAAGTGAAGAAGAAAGACATAAAGATTTCGAGTGTTTATATTTTATAGATTTAATATTTAACTTTGAAGATTTTTATCAACCATCTGCGGATGCTTAAAGTTGCGCAGATTAAAGACAATGAGATATAGTTCGGGCATCACGTCTGACAGACTGAAATCAAAACTCTCTTGTCTTAGATACCGGGCTTAAACTTAAACTCCCATTGGTTCAAAGCCTGTACTCCATACAAATATCTCAGCCACCACATGGTGGCTGTTGAGCCTGTTGGGTTGGAAGACATTTGTTGTTAAAGCTTCTGGTAACCCAAGTCACCCACTGCACAGGGTGTCAGAAAGATTGGCATGTGTAGGCATAAGGGACGAAATAACCTGGTGACTTTATGTCAGTTATCTCTAGCTTAGACAAGCACTTAGGCTACTTTTTGTTAATGCTCTAAGCTTTAGAGAACAATTATTCTGTTGCCCACGTGCTGGGAAGAGAAGGATCACAAGGGAAAAAGGTTTGTTTCGAACAAAGTGTATTAGAAAGTTATTACATGAAGTTAATCTAATCTTGAAATATCATTATTCATGGTAAATCGACAGAATGTCAGTCGAGTTATCGTACTCGACACCGCACTTCTCAGAGAAGCCAGTGAACTTGTCAACACGGGCCTGGATGTACTCCTCGAAGCTGTCTCGGGTGCAGCTAGTGCCGGGACCATCCTCACAGGCGGGCAGAGGCTGAGGTGCGCTGTTGACCAGGACGCGGTAGTACTCGCCATCGTCGTAGCCGTAGCTGCCACTGCAGTTGAGGCGCTCGATGGCAATGTTGCTCAGGAAAGGAAGGATGTGGGAGCTCTTCCAGGCGCGGCGGTAGTTGATCTTGTTGAGGGGCATGGTGTCGTTGATCTGGGACTCGCTACCGCCGGGCTCAGAGTTGTTGAAGAGGCCCATGGCGACCAAGGTCATCGGGGGCAACTCCCTATGCGTAAAGGAGACGTAGAGATCCTCGTCAGAATTGTCGTTCATGAGGAGGTTGGCGGTAGAGTTCAGCCAGGGCATGCCAACGTAGCCAGAAACCTCGTTACCGTAGCCAGCATTGTAGTGGTAACGGACATCCTCAGAGTACTCCCAGCCAAGCCAATCATCGGGAGTGAAGAGCTCAAGGTTGCAGAAAGGAGACTTGCCGCGAACGACGGTCTCGTATCCACAAAGCTGCTGCATGCCGAAGATGTCGCTGACAGTGAAGTTGAAGTCGGACGCAAGAGCATTAAAGCGCTCGACAATGGGCTTAGCATACTTCTCCTGGTACTCGGCAGACTCCTCGCTACCAGTGGAGCCAGAGTAAGCAGGGCAAGCCTTGTAGGGGGTCAAGCTGTCGGCTCCAGACTCCTCCGACTCGTAGATCTGCTCAACCTTGATAGAGGTATCGTCGGCCTGGAGACCTCGGACAAAAGACTGAGCAGACTTGACAGTTCGCTCAGCAGTGGATGTCCACACCTTCTTGGGCTGCTTGAACTCGGGGTATCGGAACTCGAGGTCGACTCCCAAGCGAGTAGCCTCCAGACGACCAAGGTTGGTCAGGAGGGACACTTCAGCATCGGAGATGGGAGCCTCCCAGTCGGCAAGGAAGTTCAGGTAAGGAATCTTGCTCCAGTCCACGCCAGTCTTGTTTCCGAGCTTCTCAATGAAGGGCTCAATGTACTCCTCGAAGTCGAAGTCGTTCGCGTAGATGGCAGCATGTCGCACCAAGTAGGCAGCGCGCTCGGCAGTGCAGCCCTGAGGCGCATCGGGAGAAACGGGAGGATCTTGGGACTCGAAGTAGGGTGCAATTCCGGTAAGGTGATGAAGAGGGTTGAAGCTGTAGTCAGAGTTGAGAGAAGCTGCAGAAGCCAAAGGCAGCAAGCTCACAAGAGCCTTGCTCAGAGGAGAAGATTGACGAGGCATTGTGAGTCAATGGGAATGCACAAAGAGAACGAGTCTGCTCAGTAAAACTCAAACTCAATTGACCATCTACACAGCTACCTATTATATCTCGGCAGTCTATTTACTTTAATTGTTTGTTTCCCCCTATGAGATCATTAGTGTCGATGTTGAAGAAAGTCCCCATGTTGGTAGCCGTGTCTTTGACGTCACAAGCATAAAACGATCCACGGCTAAACCTGTCTGGCCTGCGTTTGTTCCTTGCAGTTGTCGATATGTTTCTCCCTGATTGGCCCCGGAGATTTGAGGCTCCATAATCAGCACGTTGGCGTGGCGCGTCAGCCGAGGCCGCATTATCCGAGCGTGTGGACTTGGCGGCTCCAAAATCAAGAAAACAGCAACAAGATATTCCTTTTTTTCCTTATATCATCTCGATCTTGAGAGGACGCGTATTGTGTCTTCGTTCTTTGACGAATGCCCAGAGAGTAGCGAGTCATATGTTTCAGAGTGTCAGTAGATCTTTGCGGCTCTGTTCCCTCTGCATCATACCTAATCTCTTTTACTTGCTGCATCAACTCTGACGGTGAATGCCGAGAAAGCGAAGCCTTTTCTGGTCCACTGATTGTGTCACACCTTATTCCCTGCTTCCAGGCTTAAAAACCGGGCCATCGATTGAAGATTGAGTGTGGTTTAGTGCCATCGCCAATTCTTTCACTAACGCGATGCCACGCTACTGCATGATATCGTAACAGTCAATCGATCCTGTCAAGTTGTTTCATGAGTTCAGCTCGAAGATAATTATTCCTGTAAAGTCCAAGTTGACCTACGGCTACATCAGTAACTGACAGACCAACGCTCAAAAAATGCACTTACTGCTGTGATAGGTACCGAAGTTAATTAGCGTCCAAAAGCATAAGAGATGAAATAATTTGTTTACTTTATGTTAACTTAGACTAGCATTTAGGGTACGTTATTATAGTAGCCTAAGCCTTAGGGGACCATGCTTCCTATTACCCGTCCGGTAGGCATATAGCAACGTTGTCAGATAACGCTATGTATGCTACTTTTCCATCTGGTCTTTCGCAAAACGGTCCCAATACTTCTTCTTGTCTCTATCATTCACAAGATAGACCTCCAGGTATATTCCAGCAAACCATCTCTGTGAGCTCTCTTCAATCTCACCCGTGATGTCAGTCCAGCCTTCCATCCTGGGCTGCACATGCTTCACAATATCCAAACAGTGGCCTGCCCATTTGCCGGTGTACATCTCCATAAAGTACCCACGCATCTGTGCAATCTCAGATTCAATGACCCTTGGCCCGTTCTTGGAAACATTTTTGACCAAATCCCTTGGCTTCCTCGTAGGTACTGCCTTTGGAAGCTCGTCACTCTCCTGCCAGTTAATGAGCCACATTAGCAGGATATCCAGAGTAAGCCATCGATTTCCCGTCAATGAAACAGTGGTAAGCTTAGAGATGGTTTGGTCTTTCACGAGTTCCATCCGTATGTATTGCTTGGTGGTGAGGCTGCGAAGATAGCACTGTCCTGCATCATCCAAGTCATGAAGGGCCAAGCATGACATCAGCGCTTCATGTAGATTATCCGGGATTCCACTTGATGATAAGAGACGAGGTATCTCTCTACGTTGATGGTATTCGAATTCTGGGGGTGGTAAAGAAGTATACCCATGCATTGCACTTTGCTTCCACGCAGACCATGACCCTGTTGATTCGTGGTGCGCACATGGATTCCGCTGATCCATCATGTCGCAGTCGACGTTGTGCTCTTGCATTGATGGATCCTTGACTTGATGGTACAACTCATAGATTGCCGGCGGGAGAGTCGTCTTTCGAAAGCCCGTAAGAAAGATTGGTGTATCTATCCATGAATACAAGCGGCGATCATGATGGATAGTGGTCACTGCTCTGATCCACAGGCGCTGGCTGCAAAGCCCAAGAGCAATGACGTCCACCGGTTCGAGATAAAGATGAATGTCTCTGATTAACTCTGATGGCAACTTCTCCAACCGAGACTCTGCATCAGGACGATTAGGCTCCCTCAAAGCCTGGTCCAGCTGTACCAATGCCGCATTATGCACATCGATAGAAGGCCTGTAGAGTCGATGAAACGCGTCGAACGAGTCATTGAGGATGCAGAACAGTTTCGGACTACTGACAGCATCACCAACTGCAACCTGCTCTAGGAAAAGTCCAAGCCAGTCGTTTGTTTCCAGTGGGATTTGTTCTTTGCGCAGCGGCGCTAAGATGGACATGGACCAACTCTCGACGCCCATGTAACCTTCACACATGATGCTTATGGTGATATTCTGATGGTTTTTGGAAGACAGAGGGTAAGCAGTCAGCATTCGTGCGGAGAAGTCAAAGCCATGTTGTCTGTTGGCTGCAAGGCGTAAGCAACAGCTGACTTTGGCTTGGCCCTACATTGGATGTGAGACATGGTGGCCTTGAGCGGATATTGCAATAGTCTATTGCTATGCTGTCGCGCGACTGGTAAAACAGAAGTGAATAAGCTTTTTGATTGACAGCTAATTGCGGATCGACGATGGCGAATGCTCTGCTAGGGTCGCCTGGGAGTGTACGGGCCCGGGTTACTTCCTCCCTCCATAGCAAGTTAGCCAGTCATTTATTACAGCCGTTGCATTTTGTACCCACCATCGGCAACGCGTTGCAGGTCGATGGCAGCTCATGCGCTTCACAATTTAGGAACTTTTGCCTCCAGATAAGTGACATCCAATTTGTTCCAATCGTTGAGTACCTGTCTTTGCCGTTGTCTGATTCAATTGCGGAGCATTTGGGTTTCTGTCCATGTTGTGGCTTGCCCGTGCCCGTTTTTATGTCGTCATCCCAACAGTGTAGGGTAATGCCGACAGCATGTTAAAAACGCATGGAAGCCTACATAACACAGTCCATATTTGACGGAACTTACTAAAAGAGTCTTTATTATTTGTTGGGGGGCTTACGCGGCATGTTCGGGTGTCAATGTCACTGTAGATGCAATATTTATGCCAACTTGAGGTGTTCATCTGCTTGCGTGTCCAATCTTTGATGCGGCGGGTACCAGTCCCTCACCTCCTTGGCCACTCGCCCCGCAGGTAATCATAGCTACTGACATAGGTATTTGAGTAGGATCTTACGATGATATTTGGTGTCTGTATTCGTCCATTAGGCTACCGCTTAGCCCGTTAACTGGAGGTGTGATACGCACCGCCGGAATGTCAACGCAACACTGTGGTGCGATAATCTGGACACCAACGCAAAGCAATTGCCATTAATAGTACATGTGCTTTTTGAATCGCCGTTTACTACCAGGTGCATAGAGTTTATTGTAGGGCTGATTTGGTGGATAGATATCGCTTGGCAAATCGTCTGTTCATCCATCTCCACTGATGTTTTTGTGTCGGTTGCAGACTTGGCGATGCGACCTCAGTGCTGGCGTCAGCTTTTAGGGAAGTACATGCACTGTCAGGTTCTCCGCAGTCTGGAAACCTACTGTGCCACCTCGACAAACTTGGCAGGATGGGATTTTTGGATCCGTAATTGTGATTTTGAGCAGAACAATCAGGAACTGACATTGGCCCCACGTGCAAATTAGCAGATTCACTAAAGTTGCTGATCGCGAGCAATAAACAACGCATGAGATCGATCAGTGGTTTCAGGCCTTGATTGAAAGCCAAGCTAAACCGGTGAATGCCAGCCACTGCCGTTTGCATTACAGTTAGGCAGTGTCAGAGGCAGTTTTTAGAGCACTGGTGGGGGTCATAGATCAATTGTGGCGCAGTTTGACCAGCTTCAGTAATGGTAGTGCATTGACCAACTAAATTTGGCGACACCCACTAGAAAACAGTAACTGGCCCTTGGACCTGGGCTAGAACCTTTTGGCGAGAAAAGGCCCTGACCATATGCCTGAGAAAGGCCTGACTCTGAGGGTGGCTCCTCCCCCCTCCCTGTCCCCTTAAAAAAAGTTAGGACAATCAATTCATGGATCGTGATTAGGGGGAGTCAGGATCCAACTCTGCTGCAACTTAACGCTTCCTTCCTTTCAATCCTTAGGTTCTTTCCTTGCTTTCTATCCGCTCTTTATCCGTTGGCTTTCTTTTCTATTTGGCTCCTCCGCCTTTTTCCTTTTCTTTGCTCTCATTGCCAACTTCAATCCACTCGAGCAGCCAGATCGTGGCCCAGCGAGAACGAGACACGTCCTCTTCCTGTCCTTCGATGTGAGGTCCTCGACCCTCCTCTACCTACCACGACTTCGACTCCTTACCCCCGCCGAAGCGATCAACAGATCTTCAAGATGCGCGTCTCCAATTTGCGGCTGCCCGATGGCATGCGCAACTTCAGCATGCGCTTGGCTTCAAAGATTCCCCATCCTCACCCGAGGCGCATCATGCTCTACATAACATTGACCGCCATGATGGTCGGCATGATTGTCACGTTTACGATGTACGACAGCCTCTTCTGGAGTGGCAAGCCCAAGAACACCGGCTTCGATCCTCTGCTCTCCCGAACCAACGATTACCGTCTCCTCACGAGCAGGCGGAATAACCTGGGCTTCTACAATACCATCAATGTCAAGAAGACGGGCCAGAAGATTATGAATCCTACCCTCCTTGAACTGCCAAAGGGTAGCAAGCATGACTTCCTGGTCATCGCCCGCGCTCCCCACGTCGACCAAGATATCAAGGGCAAGAAGTACAGACGCGCCCAGCAAGTCGCCACCTTTGTTAGCCTTACCTGGGATGCGTTCGGCCGGCCCGAGCTCACTGCGGACAACGATTGGCACAAGATGCTCGTGGAGGACTTTACAGAAGAGCAAGGCCCCGAGCATCACTGCAAGCACCAGCCCGATATGGATAAATACATTGGTCCCGAGGATATGAAGCTCTTCTGGAGGAAGAACGGCACCCCGATGCTTATCTTCACCCACCAAGTCAACGACGAGAACCTCTGCGAGGGCATGTACATCGTCGACGCCCGCGCTGCTGTCCCTGAGCTTGTCAAGCAAATGGGCAAGCACGCAAAGGGAATACCACCCATCGAATTCGACAAACCCATCCTTCTTCGACGCCAGCCCCCCGAGGGTGAGGAGTCCGCGGCTCGATACCAACGCGAGAAGAACTGGGCTCCTGTATACAACCCCTTCAGCGATGACGACGACGAGATGATGTTTATGGTTGAGCCTAGCCAGCTGTACAAATTCAACTCCTCCGACTCGCCCGTTGAAGACATGGAAGCCGACGCCGAGTCAGCCGTGGACGAGCCTTTCCCTCCCGACAATGAGGGCGAGACATGGCACTCCAGCAGCGCAACCTGCATGAACGACGTCATGCTCACCGACAAGCGAGTCCATCAATCGACACCCATGCTGAGTCTGACTCTGTGCAATCGCGGAACCTGCGAACCTGCGGCGAACAATACAGTCATTATGGGCATGGTACAGATGCGCTACGACCCTCCTCAATACACAAACACGTGGTACGACCACCGAATCGTCGTTTACTCGCCCGTTGCGCCCTTCAACATGATGAGCATCAGCAAGAAGCTCACCTACCATGGTGAGACCAACAGCAAGTACATCTGGACCGGGAGTATGGTGTACCACGGCGACCAGCCAGCGCAGCGCAGTCACGGCTTCCTGGACGACGAGATTTGGCTGAGCTTCGGCATTGGCGACTCCGCACCTGGGTGGCTGGACATCAAGGCAGAGGAGTTGGTGTTGGACCACTATTTCTGCCAAAACGCAACATCGGACTACCGATCCAGCATCAAGCAGCATTCATCATGACGAGACACGAACAATGTAATTGGTAATAGAGTGGCATCACATTAATTTTGCGCAAAAGGAGTGTATTACATATAGGCATAGCACATTCACATTACATATACTGAAAGAGATCAAAGTGTATACCCTCCCACCTTTTTTGGGATATGGAGTTTGTGGGAACCAACGGTAGAATAGAGAAGGCAGCATTCCAATGAAATGAACACACACAATTGACTGATCTTCATGACCCAAACCCCTGAGATCTTCTATGAAACGCCGGAAGGGCCCTTTGTTGAAGCCCCGCTTGAAGAATTAATTTCCAGATGCTTCTTGGCGAAGACGTTCTGCCTTTAGCTTTGAGGGTCGATACCGAAGGGACCAGGGGTCACCTTGGCAGCTGTGCTTGATTGGTAAGAGCGTAAATAACTTACGGGGCATGAACAGGGCTGTCAGTACGCGAAAGGGGGCGGCCGCTGTTGGATTGATACCTGGAGATAGGGCTGAGATAAGAGATAAGAGCTCTATGATAAGATAAGGCCAGTATCTCGGCTGGACTTGACATTGACCTTGGAGATTGACAGTCCGTTCCTCTCTTGTTATCCATTGCATTTTGATGAAAGTATTTCACCTTGAAAATAACAATTACTGCATAGTAAGACGGTCGAACTTTTGATCACACCGACTGTCGCGTGACCAAGTAGGGGTCTAGATCCTTTCTCGGAACCTCCCCATAGTAAGCATCGCTTAAACGTACCCATAGCCAAGAACCATATTTCACGGATTCCGGAAGACGCAGCCCAATTCCTTCGAGCTGTCAAAGGGTCCAGACTCCAGGGTTGACTGTCAACCTTGGTAGGAGCATTCTCGTATTTGTCGGATGACGACGAAAGTGTGGCGCAAGCTATAGCTTGGCAATTATCTGACATGTGTCTTGCTCCGCATCCGTCGGTCCTTACACTTTCAACTGACGATATTTGGCGACGCGAACATGGTTAATCGTGGGGGACGGAGTAAAGCTTGTAAGACTTGCAAGCGCAGGCGGGTCAAATGCGGTATTTACGAGAGGAGTGTTTCGAGGACTAGTGGCTGACTGTCTGTAGATAATGGCAAACCGCACTGTCAGCGGTGTGAAAAGGCTGGGTTGACGTGTGAAGGATATGTCACTTACGAAGAGTTCGTTGATGAAACGGCGAGGTTTCGCAAGGACAAATCTCCTGCGAGATATAGCCAGCATGAACTACAACTGGTTCACAGGCCTTCCAACCCACGTCGGCAAGAGCTCCCACTTCCAACGGGACCCTTGATCAACGAAAACGATATAATACATACCCATCTCCTATCCAAGATGGTGGAAGTCCAACCCTTGATGACCAACCTTGAATCCCTTCCCACCTCGACCCGATCTCTCGCAATCCGAGCACTAGCAGCTGTGTACTTTGGCAAAACTAACTCTCATAAACGCATCTTTGACTTGGGCACGAGGGAGTATGGAAAGGCGTTGAAGAAGGTGCATGAAGATCTGTCGAGTGACACTGCGGTTTTGGAATGGGAGACGTTGGTCAGTGTGCTTTGTCTGTGTATGTTTGAGAGTATTGCTTTTACGGATAAGAGTGGGTGGTTAAGACACTATGAGGGGATCTCTGAACTGGTAAGGTATTACTTGTCTTCCAATGCTGGGCTGCGTGTTGACTAATGGTATGTAGGTTAAGCTGAGAGGGCCGTGGAGACATCAGACAGCTTTGGACCGAGAGCTCCTACGACAGTGTCGCTTCGAGATTGTATGTCTGAACCCTTGCCTATGAGAAGCCTGACTGACTTTAAGTAGATTGTGTGTGCACTGATAAAACGCCGTCACTGCTACCTTGCCCTCCATGAGTGGCAGACCATCCCTTGGCCCGAGAGTGTACCGAAGACAGCCAGCGATACTATTCACGACATCTTTGCCTATGTCCCAGGTCAACTACACGACATGGATCGTGTAGAAAGGGGAGAAGTGGACGGAGACTTCAAGGACGATCTACGACAACGTGTGGAAATAACGCTGTCGAACCTTGAAGATTGGGGCCAGTTCTATCACCACCCACGTCCTCTCTCTGGTTCATTACCAAACAGCGAAGTGATACACTCAGTCAGAGACAAAGCGCTACTCGCCCTACAAAGAGCTATCATTCTTTGCATGGTCAACCTGTGTACGCTCCTCAAAGTCCCCCTCGTCGCAGAGATACCGACGGCCTTCGAAGATCAACAAGCAATCCGGACATGTATTGCGATCGAGATATGCCAACTGGCCATATCATGTGTCGGTGATGACTCCACGGGAACCGAGCCATTACTGTTCATATTTCCTTTACAAATTGCGAGTATGAACTTGCAAGCGGGAAGTGCTGAAGAGAAGTTGGCTGAGCAAGTTATGAATGATGTTATTGCTGGACAACATGGGTTCGAGATTGGACGGAGAAGGGAGTTGAGGCCTTCAATGATAACTAATGCGTAACGAATTAACGCCGTCTATATGATGTCTACCGTAATAATGAATCCAATTGTTTAAACACTGTAAATCATGAGCCATTCCAGCTTAGACACCTTCTTCTCATCCTTCTCTTCTCTCTTCTCGGACTTCTTCTCCAACTTAGCCATAGCCTTGTCGTGCTTCTCAACCAATTTTGCTCGATCTTTCTCCACCTCCTCTATATCCTTCATCCGTCTCCTTTCAATCTCGGCCACCTTCTTACCACTCGCGTGCTCGAGCTTCGCATCAGCCTTGGCATTGATGTCCAAGATCTTATACTCCAGACCAACGATCTTGGCTCCGAGCTGCAGCCGATCTTCCGTATCAGAGTCATATCGCTCTTCGATGGATGCAATCGGGTAGCTGTACTTTGTAGCAGCTTCCTCGCGCTTGTGTAGCCTCTTGTCCTCCTTTTTCTGCTTCCTTTTCTCTTTCTTGGCTTGTTTCATGGACGCTTGTTTTGCGCTGATGCGATCTACCACATTGCTGTGTCTAGTTGGAGGCTCGACGTCGAAAGACAATGCCTCAACGTAGGGGCCGAGCTCTTGTAGTCTCTGAAGCGGATCTAGACTCTTAGCTGTAGCGCTGAGTCGTTGCATAACCTTTCCATCTTTCACAATCTCCATCTTCAAACCCTTGGGCCCGAAGACATCTCGATTCGCCCTGTCCAACACAAGTTTTGATCTGATGATTGCAGACGCGGCTGTAGCGGTGCCCGCTGCAAGTCCAAGACCTAGAGAAACGCTTTGGCAAATGGGGTCTGGCACAAAGCCTACACCATCGCTGGCGAGCTGCATCGCTTTGAGAGGTGCTGGCTCGGCGTGGGCAATATTCAGAGAGTCCACGATGGCCATAAACTCGGAGGAGGATATTCCGTATGAGCCAAGGACTGGAGGGTATGCTCTGATGAATGGAGGAGTGGCTTCTAGACCCCCTGTGATCGAGGAGCAAGGGAGTAGAATAGGTCGAGATAGAGTCATGGTGGTCTGTGAAGGAGACGCTGGAATGGTCTCTTGGTAGGATGGTGGAGCTCCTTGGTGCTCGTAGCTGTGACGATGCTGCATATCGCCTTGTAGTTCAACAAGCATTTGATGCTGCTGGGAATTCTTTTCGTCGGAGTACATCGCTTTTGAGAGGATCGTGAATTGTTTGGAGTTTAGATGATGAAGATACAAACAGCGATCTTCACGAAGAGGATATGCGACCTTTTATCTTAAACAGAGCGACAGTCCATCACATCCTGTTCCATCACCAACTGTAGCGCTGAAATGAGGTTATTCCCAATTGGGATCATTGCTCGAGATCGACGCTGTCTGATAGCGCCTCTGAAAAGCAGACGCTAAACCCCAATAGGTTGATTGTGCGAGCTGGGCTGTGCCGTCTCACGACTGACTTCTCGACAAGATTATTGGATAGCGATCTCTAGCTTCTGATCAACGCACAGGTTGTCATTCGTCCTCTGCCATAAAGACCAAGACAGTAACAGTGCCGCAAGGGTGTCAAAAGAATTGGCCGGTTAAAGCATGAGAGATGAAATAATTTGATCACTTTATGCCAGCTTAGACTAATACTTAGGCTACTTTATTTTAGTACCCTAAGCCTTAGAGGATATCTCTTCTGTCACCCACCTAGAGTGCCTGCGTGACCATGGGAGGGCGGCTCATCGTTCCGTCAGATTAAATACTATTAGTGGTTATACGAAGGTTGTGCACTTCTCACCACCACCACAGTCTCATTTTCAATCCAGAGCCTGGTTTAAATCTTTCACCATGATTTGCAAAATAATCCCTCAACAACATCACAAGAATGAACAAACCCATCGCAAAGCTCATGCTAGTCATGAAAGGGCTGCTCAAGACTGTATGGGGCTTCCCTGCAGCAGCGTATCGCCGCATTGTCAATAGATGTTCAACGCTCCTACGCGCCATCGGTCTCGGTATCGCAACAATCACGAAAGGTCCTGAGAAGCCCAAAAGGCTCTTGACCATGTCCAGAAAGGTTGCACTCGCGCGATGCGGAGCACACATACTTCCGTCTTGTGTGTCTCTGATTCTCATCACCATCAATCTGTTAAGCTACTTTATCGGTGCTGAGCTACAAGCTTTCCAGAATGGCGACAGCATCAAACTTGGTATACTTCAGATCTGCGCAAAAGCACAAGAGCTACTCGTTGTGGCAAGTCTCTCAACTGTGATATTTCATGTTTTGAGATCAGAGCTTGTTTTCGGCCCGGGTTTACCGCTTGGTTTGCTGGGAGCAGGGTTCAAGTGAACGTCTCTGAGGTAAGTACGATTAATGCATGGTGATAAGGTGACCTTGCTAATTAGTGGTAGTTTCTTTTGGTCTCAAGAGTTCTGGGGATCTACCAGATACAAAGAAGCCCTGCTCCGAAAGGCTAGCATCTTTGGGCTCTTTATCATCTCAGGTCTTTTGGCTGTCCTTGCTGGTCCGACAACTGCTGTGTTGATGATTCCTCGAGAAACAGAATGGAAAGCTGGAGGGGCTAACTTCTACCTGAATGGTGAGTAAAAAGAAGAAGATACATAGCTTGAGCTTATGGTTTCCAGGAACGAAGGAAGAGATGTGGCCGAACTTTCTCGACGTACCGACTGTGAACTGTAGCGGGGACACCTGGCTCAATAACTCTCGGTGCCTTGCAAATGGCTACCAATCAATCCATGATACATTTACCAACAGAAGAGGGAGCAGCCAGGAGGGACGGATAGCCTTGCAAATTTCTGATGGCGATCTTTACAAGACTGTTCATGCTCGAGCTCGAGAGTCAACGACCTACATCGTCGAAACTTGGGCGTGTACAGCTCATGTCCCCACCGCCATACTGCATGCGGCTTCCGTAAGTCTGTGGGTGGCAGCACTTAACTACCTGGTATCTATCGCCAACCCAATCATGCACCCGAATCCCAAGCTTCTTCGCTACGCTTCGAGCCGCACGGCTAGCGTCAAGACTGAGCTTCCTGCGGCAAGAGTATTCTGCACTGATGTCGCCGAGACTGTTGAACAGAATAGCACATATATCCTAGCCAGCTTCCCTATGCTCACAGAGTATGGTCTGCAACTGCGGAACAGTACGCCTGGGGGAGATGTTGTCTGGTTCCAAACATACGATGTGACCAATATTGTGATTGGTATGATGAACACTCCGGCATTCACAAGAATCGTCGTGGAGCCAGTCGATCTACCACCAGACCTAAATCAAGCCAGCTCTGTAGGGGTGCTACTCCTCAGCCCCGAAGGTGAAATTACTGGAAGGTGGAAGTTGCAAGGGTGTTCCATCGACGGGAGGTGGGTCAAAGGAAAGACAAAAATCACAGAAGACCCCCTTAGCGTCAAATATGACTTCAGCGCTGATCAACCTCGTTCCACAGTGGACAGTACGGCAGATGTCGAGGCATATGGCTGGGGAGGATTTACGCCCCCGAATGATGGGACATGGAGACGTATCAACATCACTGCTGGTTGGCTGAGTGCCCTGAATGCTGAAATACCAGCGAATGGTCAGAACAATGGAACCAGACAGCAGAAGACGATCGCGAGTATATTTGAAGCCGTTTCTGATGGCCCACTAGGTGATGTCGATGCGAACATAATGCGGGAGCTTGCTTTGGCGGTCACTGTTGCTGACGGTCTTTCGCGATCATCAAGCTGGCGCACTACGAACTATAGTTCCACCTTCGAGCCTCTTGTCTCGACGACATGGAATGGGGCATCTGCAAGAACTCTAGTCCGGATTGGTGGCCCAAAGAACAAGCCGGACTCAGGAAATTCGGCCAAGAATGCCAAGCTCCATATGCAGATGGAACTACACGGTTATGCCATGTCCGCCGAGAGCTGGTTCGACTTTTTCTGTATTGCAGTCCTCTTGACCCATACTATCATCGCGCTCAGCCATTCGGTATGGGTGGTATGGTATCGAAGAACGAGTGACGCTTGGGAGAACATCACCGAAGTGTTTACTCTGGGTCTCAACCCAGACCGCCCTGGACAGACTGGTGAACGTGGACTAGAAAATACTTCGGCGGGTATCAGAACATGGGTTCCTACAAGTCAGGTTGGCTGGATCGAGGCTATCGATGGTAATACATCAACTTCAACAGCTTCAGATCGTCCTGAGGAGTTACAGCTAAGATTTGGTCAAGGTAGACACATGAAAGGGGACCAAAGAGATAATCAGTTCCAGGCCAAGGAGAACACAGACTATGGCACGATCTGAGAGTTTACGGAGGGGAGCTAGGTGGGTAACAGAAGAAATGTCCTCTAAGACTTAGGGTACCAAAATAAAGTAGCCTAAACGCTTCTCTAAATCACCATAAGATGCCTAACCTATTTCGTCTCTTATGCTTATGACAGTCAATTCTTCTAATACCATCCCATACCCATTCCGATATTCCATCTGTAACTCCAATATCCTATCAAAACTTCACTCCAGAACCTCATCTCCAGACTCCTCTGCAGAATCTGCAATTACCAATCAAGGATGGTACAACATAGCACGTGGGATCTCCGGTATGATTGGTGGCTCAGCCGAATCAGCCATCGTAAGATCATGGCCAGTGGTATCGTTGGTGGTATGCTTGAACTTCGGTTGCTGAGCCCACAGAACCCCTCCGGGTCCTCATCTGAGTCTGCCATTACCATAGGTTCCGGTGACTCTGGTTTTTTGTTTTCAACCTTGTACTCCTCAAGGTCTTGCTTCCCATGGTCTTCTTGCTACTCAGTTTGACTCGAGGCTTCTTAGAGTTTAAGTGTAGAATCTCAGAGTCTGCATATCGTCTGATAACTGGAGTAGGATCCGGAGCTATAGCAGCCCGGGCAAGGGATGCATGGTGTTCCTGTAATATTTAGAGCTTGATCGTCAAGATAACAACCAGAGCACTTACCCGATGTTTTCCAGTCGCCAAGTGTGTGATGAGCTGTTTTTCAGACTCAAATTTCGTACCATGACAGGACATGCCTTGGATGCGGCACAGCCATCTTCCATTCAGATTCCAATCAGGTTCTGAATTAGTTAGATGACGGAACATATGCTCTGAGGCACGTTTTCGGTTTTCAAGTCGTGCGGCAGAGAGTCGCTGATCTTGTTCTTCAAGGACGTCAATCCACATAGTATAAGTTAGTCACATGGGAAATATGCTGAAGTAGAGCACACTAACAGTTTCGAGTCTCAGACTTTGTTTCATTCAAAGAGCCAGAAGTTTCATCTGCATCTGGCAGATCATTGGGCCAAGCAAGCTCAGTGCTGTCGCTAATCGATGCTGAAATGTCTTCCATTGTAGTAAACTTAAGAGAAGTCATCCGAGAGAAAGTTGCAATTGAGACAGCGAAAGGGAATTTGCAGATTGAGAACAGTACGCAGCCTCCCGGAAGGATTGGAAACCAAAGTTTGTGGGGCCCTGCCTAGAGGTCGGTGACGACGACGATATTGTCGGTACTGACAGGTTGAGGAAGGAGCGGACCTCAGACGTCCGCGGCGCAAAATGTGGCTGAGTAAATGAGCAGCAGAAAAGCATATGATTTCGTGGCATGTATGAACGGTATGCATTTGCTAAAAACTAAACATATGGTATATCTACATAATAAAACTAGAGCATGGGTATCTCAGATAATCATGAATCGTATAAACAACATTCTCAAAGCATCAACCAAACCATCGCTGCCAAAGATCCTCCCAAAGCAAACTCCAAACAGCTCTCAAGACCAAATGCACCGCTTTCATCATCCGCATCATCCGACATATAAGTCATGGTATTCGGTGTGGCAGGGTAATAATTGTCGTTAAAAGTCGAGTTCAGCGTCACGTTGCCCACCGCATCACCATCTTCAAGGCGGATATATGTCTGAACCTCGTGCTTCTCCAACATATCCTCTGTCACGACGATTTCTCGCGCACCTCTGATCCAATCGCCGTAGCCGCCGTACCCTGAGTGCTGTCCGTAGCAGAGGTGGATACCGTTGCCTTCAATGTCCATTCCGTCTAGCTTCGTATCCCAGCGGTAGCACCATGTGTTTCCGTGGTCGTGACCGTAGAACAGGCCGATGATTCCAGGAATAGTGACCAAAGCTTCCATGAAAGGAATGTCTTGGCCGCCGTATGGGCAGTCGTAGGTAGGGGTTCCGTCTGCGCACCATCCGTAGCCCTGTTGAGGTACTGGAGGGTCATCGTTGATACCTACCTGGTAATTCTTGCGAATACCCAGCTCGGTCTGAAGGGCGACTGTCGCGTTGGGAGGTACGTGGACAAAAGCGAGTGAAGGAATGGTTTTGTTGTACTTGTCCGTGATGTCCGTGTTGGTCTCATTGAACCAGTCCACAACGCTCTGGTCAACCCAATTCTCCTGCCAGCTTCCCTGATAATAGTTTCCGCCACGGCTATCAAAGAACCATAGGATGAGCTGTGGACTGCAATCGGAAGTCTTCTTGCAGTCGGAAGCATAGACGGGTAGATAGTAGTTGGTTGTACCAGATTTTGTCGTGTTGACCATTTTCCGAGTACGTGCTCCAGGGAACATTTGCTCGCGTTCAAGAATTCCATCGCCAGCGATGTTGTAGTTGTGGTCGTGATTTCCATAGGTGGAAGCCCAGGTAAGACTGCGGTTTACCATAGGCTCAACGATCATGTCGACATAATGTGTGCTGTTATGCTTCCATGTTGAGTCACCGTTGATGAGATCGCCATTGAGAACGACCAGATCTGGTCTATCGTAGTCCAGGACCTTGCTGATAACCTCGACTGAGTGACGATCCTGCTCAGGACCTGTTGTTGATTCATCTAAACTCACATGTCAGTCGTATATCAGCGGTGGCCAATTGAGGAAACTCACATTGTCCAAAATGCATATCAGAGAAGATGGCAATTTGGAAAGTGCCATCCTTCTTGAACTGCAACGGATCAAGCTTAGAATTGTCCACATCTGCGCCATAACCGAGCGCCACAAGGGAAGCCATAGCAATAATCTGTCGTTTCATTGTAAATAAAGTGGCGATACCCAATGTGAAAATTGGATTGTTGATAGTCGTGATGATCTTTCTGGGGGATGCACATCCATCACGGCTCATCGCCTGTTTAAGAATATGCAGAGTCAAGCATCAATGCGTCATCCCATGGAATTTTCGAATAAAGCCCAAAACTTCACGATGCCCAGATGAGTTAGGCTTGCAGGTAAGGGGAGTTTAAAGAGGGGCATGGTAGCAGGTTTCGTGGACAGCGCACGTAGGCGAGTCCATGGCCAACAAGGCCTGTAATTTCGTGGCGCCTTTCCTTTTTTCCTCCGAATCTAAAAGCAATCATCTAACTTATTAGCCTGTCTTGAAAACAAGATGCGGGTAAAGCGGGAGTATAGTGTTTTAAAAGGCCTGGGGTAGTAAAGGTTATAGCATTTGAGTTTATTACAAAACTACCGATATCAATTGATGTTACCGATCTGCCTTACTTGGCACATCCCAACTCTGATCTCTTGAAGACTCGTATCAATTGACCGATCGATTTCGGGTCCGAGCCGAAGGTGTGGGATGTGGGAGAATCCGAGACCTGAGACGGCCCGAGCACCAACAGGAGTCGTCATTCCGCTCGACTAAGCTTCTGTAGCGCCAACTCAAAGCAACCAATGCCTTGGTCTGATCATTAATCTTTGCTCAACTGCCGCGTCAGTGTCGGCGTCAACAATTACCTAAGCTGCTTGCGCTCGTACGAGTTTGTTGTTAGCTTGTCTGCTAGAGGAAATTTGATGCTTGAAGAGGAAACAGAGCACGCGTGTAGATTCCCTTGTGGGCGATGGATTGATCCACTGATCCACGCGATTGGAAAAGCTTGGCCTGTTTCTTATCAGACTGATAATATTCGCTCTTTTTTCGCACGTGAGAGATTCTTCATTTGCGATGTCTCGTAATGGCATTGTAGTGTTTCGCAAAACACACCAGGGCTAGTGTTGCGTCAGGCAACATTACTTCAAGTTTTGGGCATCGGTACTCTGCAATTAACTTTCGGATAAATTGCACAGAAAGCAGCGATGCAAGTCCAGAGGCGTACTGCGATGAGCTAGCTGAGAAGGGGAGAGATGGGCACGGCAAGTATAACCTGCATAAGCCGGCAGTTAGCCCTGGTTTATTTTGGGAGAGGGCTTTTGCTTAGAATTTTGACCTCACCAACAGCTGGCCAAGACATTATCTTCCTCCGTAGTCTCCGAGCGGCAGATCAACCAGACGACCAGACATGGCATATCATAACTCCTCTTTCTGGCGACACTATCTATACATATATAAACAAAGGCAACCCAGCATTTTACTCACCACGCTAAGCAATGCAGCTTGGCTCAACCTAGAACTCAGGCGATACCATGACAAAGCCAGCATCCTTCTTCGTCCAATCTCTACTATCATCCATAATACAGCTCTGCATCTAGCACATGTTGATCGTCTTGGCATTGTCGCCATGAATAGTGTTGATACCAATCAAATCACCGTCGGCGATAGTGAATATGGATCGGCCCTGGATTCCATCGTCACAGACGTATTGCCACCTCTTTCTGGGTCTTGCTGATAATCAAGTACTTCATTGTAACTCCGTATTCAAGAATATAGATGCATCGGTATCGTCTTTCAAGTTGGGTTTGACGGAGCAAGTATGAACTCGCCGTCTACAGCATGGCCAATAAAACAGATTCGTACATGACTTTTAAAGCTGCTGTAGTGAACATATGAGACTTAGATGAGACCAAGGCTCTGATATGATGAAACAGACCTCCGGAGAAGCCAAGAGAGCGGAGAGAGCTTCAGGAAAAGTAATAGAGTTATACCATGCATGGTGAGTCATGAAGATGAGACGTTATGTGGGAGACCTGCAAGTGGTTGTGAGAAGAATTGTCCTCTAAGGCTTAGGGCGTGAAAATAAAATAGCATAAGTGATAGCCTAAAAGCTCGCATGAGGTAACCAAATTATTTCGACCCTTATGCTAAAGGCGACCAATTCTTCTGACCCTGACGGCAAGATATAGCGAAGACGGAATTTTGATCGGACGGGGGAACCGTCATTGCACGAAGTCGTAAACCTTCTTGGGCGTGACCTTACTTCATAGCTAACCCTTGCCTTCAATCAATGGAAGTTGCAATCTCATTGGGTCTCAGTCAGGTAGTATTATATACTGGACTGGACCTGTCATCGGCTTCAAGAGGAAGGTACGCCGAAAGTATCCTTAGTCTAAACTATCACGGCTTTCTATTTCTCCGTTTGACTCTAAGATTCTACCGGAGCTAGAGAGTTGCCCCGGTCACCGTTTTGGAAAGGCTCACCGTTCACGACTAATCAGTATTCGCGCTACCCATTGCGTTTCCCAATACAGAAACTTCACATACGACAGGTCGCCACTTTAGTGCAAGATAAGCTCTGTTTCTGGTTGAAGATCTATACCTCGATCTGTTTTTCACAATAGAGTTCCGCTGTGCCTAACTTATCCTCCAATGGATATGCGATGAACCCTCCGAGTCCCCGTCTGTAGATCTTAGAGAGATCTTCAAAGTTCAAATCAAGATGGATTGCCGATCTTGTGTACAACGCTATACCCGAAACCGTGTAGAACTGCAACCAGCGGTCCAACCCCGCGGCCCTATCCGCTCCAGCTGAAGGTGGCTGCTTATGGCGCACAAGTAAGACATCAATACCTTAAAACAGCAACTGATCGTGCGCAGCTTGCGGGTTGCCGTGCTGAACAATGAGGAGCGTACCCAATAGAGGGAGGATATAGCACGCAAGGTATTTGCCTTGATCTGCCGACCTTGGGAAGGTTTATGCAGTATGACCTGATTGCTCGTCCGTTCGCCGGGAATGAGCAACTAAGCAAGCTTAATGCCCAGGTCTCAACAAGAGCCACTGTTTAGTTATGCAATTGACCTCTTCATTATTAATACATATGATGCTTCTGAATAAAGACCCTGTAAATTGCACAACATGAACCAGACCGACTCGATCAAGTGTTTCGTATTACAAAAGCACAAGACACAATATCACATACACTGCACACCGCTGTTCAAGTGATTCATTCTCGTGAAGGAGTTCTTTGGTCCTTTAAAAACAACGCACTACATTGGACCCTGCTGTCACGATACCATCAGATATCAGATACGCAATTTTATCATGTTGAGTGTTATGCCAACAACATCGGTCTTGGAGGCCCACATTCCCTCCATCAAGCATTATCCAAGTAAGCTATAGTCCGCTTTTCAACCAAACAGTTAAACTGACAGATGAAATCAAGCTGTGGAAATAAATGAGGCATATGAATACGACTATATCATCTTCTATCGGTGGTTATCACCAGATCTCTACGAAAGAGGCAGAGTTATGGCACGTCTAGTAGCCGAGATGATTGAGAAAAAGGCACGCCGTGTCTGGCTTGACCAGCATCAAATGACGAGAAGCACAGAAGCTGGAGAAGTCACCAAGAGAATATCTCAGACATTCTTATCAGTCTCTCAAATTGTTATCTTGGCAGCACCTGGCGATTGGCATCGTTTCTCAAATATGGATGATATTCATCGTTGGGAGTGGGAGATGAGCCTGAGAAGCGGTGAGTGGACTCACTTTCTGAGAAATCGTGATATTGACACTGACCGCCATCCAGATAAACAAATCTGGCTGCTGCAATACGGAACACCAGACACCGCACAGGCAGCCACAAAAGAACAACTGGAAGCGGAGATGATTACACATTGTCCCAGGCTAGCAAAGTTGTTTGCGGGTCGCGAGTTGCATATACGATCGCTATCGATGGATAACATTGACGTGGTGCTGGGTGAGATTGCAGAGGCGCGGTAGGGACGGGGTTACAGCCCCTTCGGCGACGCCCGATGTCGATCCCTAAAGTCCAATAACTTCAATCGATGGGTAGATTTCGGGGAGAACTCACTAGTCATGCAGTATTGCATCCGTGTTTCCTTAAGGTTTTGGGCGTGGGGCGGTATGATGTGGCGTTGGACGAAAACAGATCGACAATGCAGTGAGACAGTCACGGTTAGGGTAGCGTGAGATAATCACGGACAGGCTAGAGTGACTTATTAAGGCATACACAAAAGCTATTCCGTGATTAGAGGCCTAGTACATCATTACTTAATGCTCCTTCACCCCCAAAGTTCTTCTCTAGCTCAATATGTTCGTCAGTAAGCACCTAAGCAAACATGTCTGCTATTGCCACTAAGCCAAGCCACGGCCTTCGTCTCGACGAGCCGATTATACCCAGTAGCTCTCAACCTAGGGAGGACAGTATGTACTTCACTTCGCTCAATCCCTTACAGATTCTCACATGCCTGTAGCAGATGAAAGCCTTACACACATACAGAATGCCTTTAAGGCTGGCAAGGAACACGTCGTCCCATGGACATCCCAAGAGGATGCACGGATAGAACAAGCCATGAACGACCTTGGCTCTTACCTGACTGAACTTGACCATTCTCTCTCTTATGAGGGAACGGACAAGAAAGTTGTTTGGCGAAAGTCTTGCTGGTTCGCTAGCCACGGCATAGGTCATCCGTTCCTAGATTCTGAGGATGACATCGCCAAGTTTGACGGTGATCTTAAGGATGGTCTTACTGGTCTTCAAGCTCTGCGTGACTCGAGGATTCGAGACTCTATGCATTGTCTAAAGGCTTCCTTGGACAGTGCTCTGGTGAAGACCAGTATGGCTGTTGGTATCGATGCAGACATGGTGCAGCGATGTACTGTTCGGTATCGTGCTATCAAGTATACGCCTCATGCTGGCGCCCCTGGTGGCATTGGCCTTCATCCTGATGGTAATCTCCTGTCTGCACTCATCACAAATGGACCTGGACTTCGTGTCTATGACCTCGATGGAACTGTGCGTTTTCCTGGATACAAGGGCACGATTATGATGGGTGGATCTACACTTTATCGTTGGGCTAATGAGTTTCTTCCAACATTTCATGATGTCGATATCAGCGGGGACGAAGTCAAGGTTTCCATCGTGGCATTCTTCAACTTTCCCGATATGGAGACAATACCAAGAGGTTTACGCACTGAGGGAGACGGCTTCTTTCATGATATTCGACGCATCAAGGAGGATGATAAGTTGCCTAACGGAGAGCTATCGGCGCTTTGGGATATTATTATTGAGAATCATAACTTATCGCTACCGCCAGTTCGCGCAAGCGGATGAGTTTGGTTAGTTTGAATCATGTGAGCGGCGGCAGTATTCGTATTTCTTCTTCCTGCTTAGGTAAATACTATCTAAGTAGTCAAACCGGTCAGGTGGGTGTCAGGAAAATTCTCCCCTAAGGCCTAGATTAGAGAAATAAAGTAGCTTAACTGCTAGCCTAAGCTTGCATAAAGGGACCATATCATTTCGTCTCTTATGCTCTTAGTAGTAACGCAGTCTATCTTTGTGTGCAATTGTCAAAAGCCTATATATGAGCTGGCTGTCAAACTTATCCATAGTAATATCTCGTTCACCCTTCAACTTACTTCAGTTTTGTCCTTTTCCTCACTGACCCTTCCTTCACTTTACTTCCCGTGAGCATGTACTTCTTCCTCTTCTTCAGAACTTTCAGTCTCAATAGATTGCCGAAGCATTTCAACATCTTGCTCATCGATCGATTGGCCCCTCGCCACCGTCTCCTCTTGCGGAGCCTCATGGCTATGCAATCTCATGTTAATAAACATAAACCACAACCCCAAATCATACATGATTCGTAGCACACCACCAACAACAAAGGCGATCCAAAACTTTCCACTCTCAGCAAGACCACCTGTTAGCGAAGGACCAGTAGCCATGGCCAAGGTTCGAAGTGTAGAGGTGATACCCATGACAGCAGTGCGCTCCTCAGGCTTGACTACTGCAGCGATGAACGCAGCTCTCGGTGCTTGGTCCATATTGTTGAGACCCATACGGATAAACAACAGGATCACTGTGATGACGACACCGCTTGGAAAAGGGAAGAACAATACTGAGATTGAAGATGGCAGATGGGTAAAGACCATGGTGTTGATGAGTCCCAGATGTCGAGCTAGAGGTCCAGCGAAGACTGTGGAGATTGTGGCTAGAACCTGCGCTGTTGAGAAGATGTCTCCGAGTCTAGCCTTAGATAGGGAAAACTTGGTGTCGAGGAAGTACGTCGTTAAGGATTCCGATACCATACCATCGGCCAATGAATCGATAGTAAGAAGGAACCAAAGACGGTACATGACAGATCTGGTGCCTGAAGAGACACGTGAAAAGCGACTGGCGTGTTGCGGAGGGTTCGAAGCGCTAGTTGTCGGACGGCTGGTGTCTTCGTCCTCGTCCATAGAGTCTCGAAGAAGTCCCTCAGCCAACTCATCTGATGCCTCCGAGGAATCATCATGATCGGCCTCCGTCTTGTTGCTCATGACAAAGGCAAAGAAGACGTTCAACGCACCCATCAAAATGTATACCCAAAAGGTAGCATGGTACGCCGACACAAGGTTCCAGCCTTTGCTTTCAGTCATAGTCTCAACAAATCGTCCGGCCAATGCCGTCCCTGCTGCGGCGCCCAGACTTGAGCTGGTAACATACCAAGCCAAGACATCAGCTCGAGTCTTTGGGCTTGTAATGTGAGACAACATGGATTCTTCGATCGCTCGAAACGGACCAAAATCACTGCCACTGGCACTGATAACCCCAACAACAGCAGCCAAAAGAAGAATCCAGAAATTCTCAAAGATAGAGAAAATCACGCCCGAGAAAGCCATCAACACACCACCCGCAACAAGAATTCTCCGTCTCCCAAGCCCATCCGCCATGAGCGTAACAACCAGCCCCAGTACCACATCGCCCAAAAGCGTCAAACTCATGAACAGTCCAATCCGAAAATCCGAAAAGCCCAACTCTGAAAAGAACTGCGCTATCGTGAGCGTAACGGCCTTGAAGGCAAACATGCGACATGTGCGCGAGAGGATGAGTAACCATGCATCTTTACCAGCGCCGTAAACGGCTGAGATGCCGGACTCGTGGTATAGCCAGCCAGCCGTTTTAGCGACAGAGGTTCGTTGCGTCGCCATTTGAAAGATGAGAGGTGAGGAAAATATCGAACCGATGTGATCGCATGGTCAATTGCCTAATATCCGTCTAGTTTGCGGGGTGCGGCGATCGGAGGTATCGGTGCCGTGATCGGCAGTAGTCAGTTTACACCGAGTTGCCGTTTCGAGCGTCATTGTTACCGTGGTTGTGAGCGTGAGTCAGAGGAGGAATAAGGCCTGCAGATTTGGGCCATGGAGTTCAGAATTAGAGCCGAGCTGCTCTATAGTGAAGTAAAGTGTAGACTTGCAGAGTGAACGTTACAGTGGCTGGCCTGGTCTCTCTGTTTAAGCTTAAAAATGCTTGAAGCGTAAGGCGTTGGTGATAATTATATCTGTGTAAGAAGTCATCGTAGTGGAGGCCATATGGTAGGTTTCCAGCGTCAAACAATTAATTACGACGGTCGGGCTGCAATCTTGCGACCGTGGCAAGCACTTGGTTATCTGTACTTAAATTGCTAAGCCACAATCAAAACCCAGTACCTTGTCCCCGAATAGCTCAGCTGGAAGAGCGTTCGACTGTAATTGTTATATGTCATCGAAAGGTCACTTGTTCGATCCAGGTTTCGGGGAACCGTCTCTTTTTTTTGCATTTTCCATCAATCTATCTTATCATCATCTCTAAAGTCTCTTTAGACTTTTTATTGTTTGTTCTTTGGCCGGCTAATGAAACTGCCGTGCATAATGCATGACTCGTCCAGAATTAAACTTTTAAGCTTCTTGAAGCCCCGCATTCCAACTCTCAACTGCTAACGTCTTTATCCAGAACAGGCACAATGTCGTCTTCTGCCCATCCACTACCCTCGTGGTATTATCGCCTTGCTCCTCATCTCAAGTCTCACGGCGTGGTTCTTCCATGGAGTTTCGATGAAGACATCTCGGATCTCGATGAGGCGCGTTATAATGAAGCTAGTGCTTATAATGGGCCTGATGCAGAGTGGTTTCACCAACTGAGAGAGAAACGAGAAGAGCGCAAAAGGGAACTCCAAAAGCGAAGGGAGTTTATCCAAAGACAGAAAGAAAAGAACAGAGAAGACGAAGAGGACAAAATGAGAGAGGTGCAGACTGCTTATCAAGCCTTGGAAGGTACGGGCTACATGGCTGATCTTGGTGAATTGGATACCACGTTTGAGCTCTACTCCCTGGACTACTTTGACCATTTATACGATCCTAGTCCTGTCGGTAATCGTACGAAGTACTTGCGTTACGAGAATGCGGATGAGCAGAACCCTAACGGTCTTCTGATGGGCGTTTTATGGCTCAATCCAGACGTCAAAAGCGAACTTGTTCCATTCTACCCTCCATCACATTCGAGTTTGAAACAATACAGACTTGACACTATCGATGGAAGATTTGCCCTCATTGTGCAGTTCATCGACAAGAACCATATTGTCCTCCAAGCACGTCGAGACTTCGTTTTCATGGACAGGCCGCATCAGGCAACCGGGCCAGACACCTTCTTATTCGGAGGCGTTCGGAATGATTGGGGGAAACAACTGCAAGCTTATGCGAAAAGCTTCCATGGGACAGGATTTGGATTCTCGTTCGACGCGGCAGGTTGAAGGAGCCTTACGGTGGATCCACTTTGCGTGAATGAGCATAAGATGGTGTGCTGCGCCCCATCCTACGAAAGTGCACGGAGGATATATATAAACATGACTCCACTGTTCAACAATATTCCAGTTTTTATATCAAGTTTTTTGCATCATCATGGGAGCCTCAACATCATTGCCCACCATCGACAAGCCGTCAGAATTCCTCTCGCTCAAAGCTGGGACACTATGCGCTTGGTGTGACGATGGCTTGAAGCGCATCTCAGAAAATGGTGAACCGTACCGTACCCGCGCTCTGGCAGATCTTCTCGAGGCTTCAAAACACTGCCATTACTGTGCTATGTGGATGGAAGGCTTGCGCCAATCATGGCGTGAATTGAAGGAAGATGGACAAGTCGCAGCTTTCAAGCAGCATCCTCTAGCGCAGAACGCAGTCGATCCAAAGGACGTGAAACTTCAGTTCATCAATTATCATGATTGGCAGCTCGAGACTTCTGCACAGTATATTTGCTGGCCGTTTCAAGGTCATATGTGGGCGAAGCTTGACTTGGTTCCAGCGGAACGTGAGTGCGCCTTATCCTTGTATTCCTATTGCATGACTGACCATTTGTTGCAGTTGCGGTCTTCATATACACCAATCAATTGGCAAATTCAGATAAGACAGTTTTGATCAAGGAATGGTTGAAACGCTGCGAGAGTAAACACAACGTTTGCAAAGTCACGAAAGACCCATCATGGAAGCCAAGTCGACTGTTGCATCTTAGCAGCGAGCCCGAATCCCTGCAGATACGTCTTGTCAATAGTGACAATGTACCCGAGAGAGTCGAGTACCTGACAGTTAGTCACAATGAGCTATCCCTGGGACTTACGAAGGAAAATCTCGAAGAATTCAAGAAGTCAATTCCTACATCTCAACTCTCCCGAAGCTTCATCTCAGCATGTGAAATGGTCAGGACTCTGGGTAAAGAGTATGTCTGGATCGACTCTCTTTGCGTCATCCAAGACGACCCTGAAGACGAAGCTGACCGTATGGCCTTTATCTGGGAGAGGTCTTGGCTCCACCTAGTAGCCCATAGCGCTTTAGATGAAGGGAAGCCTATCTCTGGTGTTCATGTGACACGTGATGAGAGCTCTTGGCTTCCGATATGGGTTTCCCGCGAATGGGGTGGTCCTTCATCCGGCGACTATTGCGTTTCGCGATATGACGACTGGTGGACCGCTGTGTCACGCTCTCCAGTGAACAAGCAGGCTTTAACTATCGAGGCACGTATCCTTGCGCCTCGAGTGTTACATCTAGGGTTAGAACAACTCATGTTTGAATGCGGTTCGATGAGTGTCTGCGAGAGGCTGCCACTCGGTCGGCGGACCTCTAGTTCTGATCCGGTCTCAGCGCTCAAGTCTTTCATCACGCAAGTGAGGAATGATGGTTTAGAACATCTTACCCGTGAGAGCTTATTCAACGCCTGGGGTAATGCCATCCGGGTTTATGGCCAAGCAAGACTCGCTGTAGGAACGGATAAGCTGGCAGCGCTCCGTGCTTTAGCTGATGCATTCCATCCCGCCTTCAAACACTTAGCTGATTCCGAGACTGAGGTAAGGAATCAAGACAAAGATTCGCAAAAGCAAGAAACTGTTGACGACAGACAGCAAGACCTCTTCATTGCGGGACTGTGGAGGCCCTATCTGGAGATGCAGCTGGCATGGCGAGCGACATCAAACGTCCAGCGGTTCCAGTTGAATGGACTCGCCCCGATGGCGCCTGGTAAGCGATACAACCAATATGTCGCTCCAAGCTGGTCATGGTGTTCTCTGAAGGATGCTCTCATCGAACCACAAGGAGTGAGTCCGATCGACATTTATTTCGCAAGTGTACTCGATGTAAAGACTATGCCGAGTTCAGACCATGGTTCTAAAGAGGCACCTCGCTCCTCTCTTTACATCCAAGGCTCCATCATCCCCATCGCCGGCCTCGGCAAGGGAAACGGGATGAAACTGATCAACTTCGAAACCGTCAACCAAGATCCAAACCTTGGTTGGAAAGGCAAGACTATCGACATCGATAGTAAGAACTATTGGGATGTAGACTTTGATGAAGAGGCTGCCAAATGTCAAGGGCCTTTTGCAGTGCCCATCTTTGCTGATATGACAAGAACAACGAAGCCTCTTCACTGCTTGGTTCTGGATAGACGAGATGATGAGAAGGGCATGTATGCTGTGCGCCTGGGAGCTTTTTTGTTGGATAATATGGATGATGTGAAGGCTTTTTGGAAAAGTGTGGGGGCGTTTAATAGTGTTTCCTCTGATGGTACGAAGAAGTGCGATGGTCTGTTTAGGTTCGTTGAGACTGATGGAAGGGGCGAGTATAAGAAGGCGGACGGGGTACTACAGCGAGCCTTTGAGGTTCGATAGGTTTTGGTTTTCGATAACAAGGTTTCTGATACGACAGCAATAAGAGAAATTATGCTTTGGCACAGTAACTAAGTATGTTGAGTTTAATCCCAAACTCATATTCACAATTATTGCGATTTGTTTATCGACAGACGCGAACATTATACATACTTAAATATGGACAATATATTGGAATAGAAACTAAATACACTCTTGTGTCAAACTAGAATATTTACTCGTCAACGTAGGGGTCAAATCCCTCAACACCGCCATCACCAGCCGCATCCTTAAGCGAGTCACCAAACTCATCATCCAACTTCGGTCCAACACCACCACTCCAGTTCTGAAGCATCTTGTCCCGAAGACCAACATCAGGCCAGTTGTCCCAACCAACAAGAGGAGCCTTGAAGAAGGAACCTGTAGGGTTCTCAGGGTTCGCCCGGTCATCATCATTGGCGAAGCGGAAGCAGTGTGTTCCAGGACCATCCTTGTGATACACAAGAAGAGGGCTTGTGCCGTCGATGGGGAACTCGTTGCTGGCTCCCCCGTAGCCGCCATGGCATGAGGGGGCGACGCGGAGGACGGTGTCACCCTTTGCGAAGACAACGATGTTCTCCCAGTCGTGACGGTGACCACCGGCGAAGCTTCCTAGAGCACCCTGGTCTTTCTCGTAGTATGTCTCATACCTATAGTTCCATCATCAATACTTATCTCTGATTGAAGACCGGAAGGACTTACATGATAGCGCAGATACCGTTGTTACATCGCTTGCGAGAGTAGGTGTTGGAGTTATCCAGCTGAGGAGGATCACGGCAGTCCCCCTCAGGGGTGCCAGTTGCTCCATGTCCAGGATTTAAATTGCCATCAGGGTCGATAGCAGCAGTCTGGTAACAACCATCGCCGTCGAAGTCGAGCGAAGGTTGAAACTTGAGTTCAATCTCGTCCGCACCCTCGGGCAGGGCTGTGAGAACGTCTCTCTTGACTTGCTTAGAGACGGGCGATGCCTGGACTGAAGCAATGGCACCGAGAAGGGCTGCGGCGGTAAAGAACTTGTTCTGCATGATGAAGGTTGAGGAATGGGGTTGTGATGGTGATGGTGAGATTGAGGTTTGTTGGCATCTGTTGGAATATTTATACTTCATTGAAGCTCTATTCAACCATCTTCCTTCATCAACATCCGATCGATGAACAGGTTACTATTGAGCCTTGCACTGCTGATCTTTCAGCTTATGCACCTCTCAGACAATTACGTTGCACAAACGCTGATCACAATATTTTCCCACCATCCTAACTGGCTCCTTGTACGAGTTCCTTCACAATTCCACGGAACTCTCGCATGCCTCAATTAATCCCACGAGGGATAGACCTTTTGCTAAGTGAATCCTTCGTTATGCATCGGGCCCAATTAACGTGTAGTGCTGTTTCAGCCATGAAACGTTATAGAGTCAATTGCATCATCGTCTTGCTTTTTATTGAACGGTGAATACTTTAATGCCCGGAGTTAACAAGGGATGAAGCACTAAAAAAAGATCGTCACGGCGTTGTAGCGCACGTGGGTCAATCATGCAACTGTAAGGCTGTGTGAAGTCGGCGGTCTACACCTCTCGCTACCACGCAACACCTCGAAGAACTAACTACCTTCATGACATTGAGAGTCAAGAATAATTAAATACTTATTAAGTTATGAACGTGAAGCAGTGGAATTGGTCAATTGGAAATAGCACTACTCTTCAGCGATACTCCTTTCGCAGTCTAACTTGAGGTCCAGAGTAGTTTGTGTTCCTGAGCATCACCGAGAACAGTGACATACCAGCTCAATATTCTCCGAGCAAATATGCCTTACCAGATCCAACTTGACGTCAGAGACGAAAAAGAAATGTTCAAATCGGGCAAGTCGTGTCTTGTTTCGGCTCCACTCACCAGCGATGATCCCCAAGTCTGAATGCCGCTTATTTCTACAAGGGTTCCTCTCATTACATCCCAATCTAGTCCAAGCCACGACGGCAGTCACTGTGATAAGGTTAAGAGGTAAATGAGCTTAAGTCCTGATGTCACAGAAGGATTCTTGCGTTGCATTCGAAAGCTTGGTTATCACCCCTGATTGATCAGCACTCAGCTGCACAGCCTTGTGGAAACTTCGTTTGGGATCGGCATGAATTTGAAAACTTCGGGACCGAAAGGTTCTTTTGGTATCGCCCTGCATTATTGATGATCATTTCTCAGCCGCGGATCGTCCGGTCGGTGCATTGATCGGATTGTTCATCCTCAGAGTCGGTTGTAAGACGACATATGCCGACGACTATCCAGGTTCCCCTCAGACTAAACCATATGATCGGCATCGTGGTTCGATCTAGGCACCAGCTTTGACCCCGTCTCAGTACCAAATGGGGAAGGTGTACGATATTGACGACTCTAGCGTGTCTAGTAACTTTCACGGGAGGAAAGCCGGTGTCATGATGGTACAACTCACTCGGGTGGGTGTCAGAAGAATCATCCTAAGACTTAGACTACAGAAATAAAGTAGCCTAATTGCTAGCTTAATCTACCATAAGATAACTAAATTCTTTCATCTCTTATGCTCTCGGTAGCCAATCCTTCTGTCACCCTGACGTTACTGCGCTCATGTTACGAAGCAGCACAGCCATTCCAATCCTTCGCTCCATGATCAACTCAAAGAAGCCCCAGAAGCAGCAAGAGTTGCATAGAACAATTTTGTCCTGCCCATGATCACCATACGTCCCTTTCCTGCGAACTGAAAGTTCGCTGCATTCATACCAGTGTAAATCTTCCCGATGAGTTTCCCTGATGGGTTCCAGACATGGACACCATCACCACAGCCTGCATAAACATTACCCTTTGAGTCGCAGTGGATGCCTGTAGAACATTAATAATTAGTATTTCTATGATGAGTCGAAGACTGTAGTGAGACATACCATCGGGTAAGCGGGCGTGTACGTATGCGAACGTCTTACGATTGTCCCAGGAACCGTCCTTCTGAACATCAAAGCGGTAGCTAAATACAGTCAGACATTATCTGACACTATACAGATTGTTACTTACATCGATGCAGGATAGGTGGGATTAGTCCCAAACAGAGAGTTACTCAGACCCGTGTCTGTGATATATGCGTGCATCCCGTCGGGAGAGAACGTTATACCTGCTTCGTCAGTATCAATCGCGCTTAGACTGCTTATTCTAGACCAACTCACCATTCGGAGCAGCGAAGCCGTCTGCTACGATAGTCAAAGCCCCAGTCTCGGGATCAAGACGATAGACTTGATTACGCAGGCCCGGCTCAGGACGGAAGTGCTGCCAGTAGCCATACATCGTGTCAGTGAAATAGATATGGCCGTTACGTGGATTGACGGAGACGTCGTTAATGGAGTTAAACTGCCTCCCGAAGTAGTTGTTCACGAGGACTAGGATATTCACATCAGTGATTCCATCTCTGCATAATTGTCGACCGGGCTTTACCTGTTGCGTTGTAGGGCTTCTTGGGGTTCATCAAGTAAAGGGCGGAAGGTATGTTCTCTCCTTGACCCTCGCCCGCAAAGATAATCTGGCCTTTGTAGTTGGTTCCGCCTATCGTGTGGTCAGTAATTCAATATGTAACTGGGTGCGATTGTCTACCATTGGGGTTTATGACTTGTGGCTTTGAGTCCACGATCGTTATTTCAACCTCACTTTGTGTATGCGACCCATGTTTCATGCCTTCAGCGTCAGCCAGAGAGATCTTTTGGATAATAGAAGATTTATCTAGGCCGGTTCCTGCATCCGGAGAGCCAGCTGACTGGACAAAGAACACTTCTTCAGTGGGCGGGTACCTGCATTGCTCTCGTCAGTCTGGCTTGTGAGATAGCTATACTAGAGAAGTCCGCGAACCATACGACGGCCTCATGGAAGAGAGGGTCTTTCTCCGAAGTGGCAAGCAGTGTTACGCTTGGATTCTTCCCAATGATATCCAGGAATTCTGCATCATAGACATGGAAAGGTCGTTCGAGGAGGGACTCATGCGTGACACCCGGCCACAGAAACCTCTGTACCTACATCAGTATTTTTTTCGCGAGTTTCTGGTAGAGATGCTATACTGTTGTAGCATTGGCTTCATTCGGTGGCGCAACGCGTTCCAGGACGTTGAATCTTCTTTGGTCAATTATCTGGGCTTTGTCTGGTAGCCCTTTCAGATCGGTAACAGCAGTCTTGCTTTGTATTCCATCGAAGAGACCCAACTTCCAAGGAATCAGTGCTGCGATAGCAATAACCCCGACAGCCGCAGCAGTCGATATCGAGAGTGGCTGTCCACCCCTTGTTGGATTGCTCTTGACTTGACGCCCAGGAGTCTTTGATGTCGGCATACCCCGCTTCCGCGGCATTTCTGAGGCGTCGTTTGATCGGTATTTTAATGACTGAAAATTTCCTAGAGAATGCGACTTCCCGAGATACCAGAGTCTTTTCTCTCGATCGCTATGAGGGATGGTTGATGTGCAAGCTGCGTCTGTCTTGCAGCCTTGGTGTTGATTGGCATCGCCAAAGATTTAGAGGTCGTCCAAAAAGTGCGGGGGTTCGTTATCTCGGGACAAACCGAAGTAAAGCTCGGTTCGGGAATGCATTTCACCTGCAATCTCTTTACACGGGCACCGTATTATATTTCAATTTTCTTTGTTGTAATTAATGCTGTCAATAGTTTCGAGGACATATCTCAATTGCCATACTTGATCGAACTGGTGAAGGCTCATGGAATCCCAGACGCAGTTGGGCGCCTAGGTTTTCAGGGACCGGCTCACTGTAGGTTCACTGTAATGCGCTATAACTCAACTGCCTGGGCTGCTAGGCGGCGCGCATAAGCTCACAATCCACACCCTATCTAGCACATGACAGATGGATTAACCTGTGACCATCCTTTGTCCATTTACATCTCTTTTAACACGGTTCTCATGCTACTCGTCTTCTTCAACCTTGGGGAATGAAGCAAAAAGACAGGTCTCGGAGGGAGTCGAACCCTCGCTGGCGGAATCAGAATCCGCAGTCATAACCGTTAGACCACGAAACCAACGCTTCTAATTGATGTTTGGAACCGTTCGGAATTTCCACCGAAGAAATTTACAACAACGAAAACAAGCTAAGCTACTCTACATCATGGAAATCATTGATTTCAATGTCCGGATTTCAGAAAAATGATCTTTGGTGCTCGAAATGGGTCTTTCAACACCAGACGTCTGTCCCCTAGATATCCGTGCGGCACAGTAGTGGAGTATCTCAACCACCCTTTCTGTCTCACGTCAGCTTCAACTATCATGCCTCGGCCATATTCCTTTCTCTTATATACGAGGTCTTTTCTCGGATCTGTACGATAGACTCTGCTTCACATCTAAACTTCCCAGGCTTATATCCATTCGAAGCTTAACCGCGTTGACCAATCGCTCTACAACAATGTACGATCATATTATAGTAGGAGGTGGCCTTTCAGGCTGCGTTCTCGCTAGCCGCATGCGAGAATATGATCCAAACACCACAATCCTCCTCATAGAAGCTGGAGAGGACACTCGTGAGCGTCCTGGGATTCGAGACATGCAGGTCCTGAACTTGGGCGGCGAACTAGACTGGCAGTACGAGTCGGAGCCTGTTGCTGCTCTTGGTGGTCGACGAGTTACACTGAATGCTGGAAAGGGCCTTGGTGGCGGCTCATTGATCAACTCTGGTAAGTGCATATTTAATGAGTGAAGGCTGTATGCTAAGGATATCAGGTGGATGGACACGTGGTGCGTCAATAGAGTACGACGAATGGGCATCGCTCGTCGGCGATGACCGATACACTTACAAAGGTCAACTACCCTGGTTCAAGAAATCTGAGCATTGGTTTGACGATGCCAATCCTGATCAGCATGGTCACGATGGACCCATGCGTATTACTTGCGCGAAGGCTTCAAACCGCTTATTTCCCCTCGCTGAGCAGGCCGCTGCTAGTTGGGAAGAACTCGGTGTCTCTACGCTGCCAGATGGCGATCAGAATACTGGAAACAACCTCGGTCGAGGCTATATCTGTGAAGCCAGAGAACAAGGTAGACGCGAATGGGCGGCGAGTCAATACTCGCTTGAGGGAGTTGAGATCCGCTTTGAGACTTCTGTTCGCAAAGTTGTCGTGCAGGAATCTGATGGACAGGTCAAGGCGACAGGTGTTGAGTTGGCGGATGGCAGTGTCGTTGCTGGCAAGAACATCATCCTGTCTGCCGGAGCCTACCGTTCTCCTCAAATCCTCCAGCTCTCGGGTATCGGTCCAAGAGCTCATCTTCAAGAAGTTGGAATTGAGCCAGTGGTTGACCTGCCAGTGGGCGAGAACCTGGCCGACCACATGATCTTCTTCCAGCACTGGCGCCTTCGCGATCCCTCAGCCGGCTATACTCTTGGCTCATCGAATCCTCTCTTCCAACAACCCCAGTATGGACAAGGTACACCGGTCGATTGGGTCTTTAACACGAGCGTTGCAAGCGACGGCCTTGCTCAAGCTATCGAGAAGGACGAGGGTGAACGACCTGATAGCTCTAAGCATCCTCTGCTCGCCCAGGAGCGAACTTTTCTGGAAAACATCATTGCATTTGCCAAGATTCCATTCCCCGGCGTTCCGGTTGATGCAGAGCATATGACCACTGCTCTGGTAACGTTTCTGCCGACGTCTAGAGGCTCTGTGTCCTTGAAGTCGGCGAATCCTGACGATTATCCGGAAGGTGAGAAGCAATGTCCTACGAAAAGTATAAACAGCTAACTCTTGGCAGTCGACCTGAACTACCTCGCTACCGAGGTGGACAGGCACGTCTTTCGTGAAGGACTGCGTCAATTGACAAAGTTCATGCTGGGCACCAAGTTCAGTGAGCATGTCATTGGCGAATCAGTGCCTGAGGCTCTCCCCGCGGAACCACTGGCTCTGGATGATGATGACCGAAAGCTGGACCAGAGGATAGCGATGACTAGTGGTACATCGTGGCACCCGACGGGTACTTGCTCTATGGGTACAGTAGTAGATACAGAGTTTCGCGTCAAGGGGATTGAAGGCCTGAGGGTTGTCGACGCGTCGGTTATTCCTGTGCCGTTGAGTGCGCATATTCAAGCGCCTCTGTACGCGCTTTCGGAGCAGGCTGCTGCGATAATTATGGGTAAGGCTTGAGTTGAAAAGGAGGTAGAACGACAGTACGGCATTTAGATAGAGGATAAACGTTGGGTTGTCATGATTGTCTGATCTAGACCACATACAGTCACTTGACATTTATCTTTCTCATAGCCAGCTTTAACGCGTCAAGAGCATCGCACCATTGGAATGTTTATCAACAACTGTCCTGCGCTAGCCTAAGCGCGTCGCGTCATTTCTCAAGGGCGCGTCAACGCATCAACGTTGAGCCAATTACTGGAACCTATCTACGTCTTCTTCATACTCAAGCATCAAGCCCAAGACACAATGAAAACAGTGTTTAAATCAAAAATTACGCCCCCTATGGCCCCGAAGGACAATAGAGCATGGAAACGACTCCGCGATGTGCAATGCAGGCCTTCCATACTGAGGAGGCCAATTTGTGAGCTGGCCTCCTCGGAACAAGGTAAGTATGAAGAAGAAAGGAAAAGACAAACAGAAGAACGAGGGAAACGTGGACTTTTATAGCTGATAGAAGGTCAATGCTGTCGTTATCGATATCGTGTTTAAGACATGAAAATTGGAGCCTCATTTCCGCTGTGGATCAGACGTGTTGCTGTGACGCGTTTTCGTCGATGATCGGGGATGTTTGTTTGGTATACGATTTGGTAAGACCCGCCAAAGCCAAGCAGAGACTGTTGGCTGTTAGGTAGGCGAGTTGTGGTCAAAACAGTTATGCTAAAGAGTAAGGTGTAGGCCCTGCAAGGTTGAGACAAGAGAACCTATGACAAGCTCAAAGTACCTAATGGCAGGAAATTGATGCAATCTAAACCATACTCAAGAAGAAACTCCAATGCCATTGTAACTAATCCTCACACTTAACAAATACTTGTCCAATGTCCTTCGCAATGAATTGATGCTTCTTTTTCGCGGCCTTACCCTAGATGTCTCGGACATTTCGTTTTCACAGCGGGTTGCAAGGTGGTGGCAGGGGTAGAACAAGGGTCATAAACAGAGAGGCTGGGAGCGAGCAAACCGCGTACTCGGAGGCATTGCACGCTGAGGACAGCGATCTGTACAGAAAAAAATCCGGCAATCCAGTAAGCGCATAAATGTCATGCAGAGTATGGAATCCGGTTCCAGTCGTTTACATTGTCCTTCTACATAAACACACTATAACAATACGCTATCTGTTAATTACAAAACTGGTTGAAGGTGATCCCCCATTCGTCCATGGATAAGTAAGTGGCTAAGACGTTAGCTACCTCAACATGCACGAATGTGGGTATACCTGTTATCGCGTTAGGCATTTGGGCTCACAAGGCGGATTGGCCTTGGCGGTTGACATCAGCTGGCACCACGGTTGCTTCAATGACTCGGCTTACGTACCCAGCTACGTTAAAAGACCGGTTACCCTGGTGGTGGTTTAGAACTTTTCGGCTACTAAGCACCTATAGTATACAGCTGGTGAGGGGGCAGCGAGATTGAGTTGACAGATAGTTAAACTCTCTTACTGATCAATCTTTTTGTATTTTTATTGTATAGATCTTGAACCTTGATAGTGCTGGACCTTTGTGTTGGTGTATTTATTGATTCTTGCACCCGAGACAGCATTTACCACGGCTTGTTCTCTTTACTACCGACAGATACTGTCTTTGCTTGCAATTGGCACATCACGCGACAGTGACATGTCGTGAAAATATTTCTGTGAGAGTCATGGTGCTATCCCCGTCTTCGCGTAAATTACTCGCTTACCTGCCCTACTACCTTCCTAGTGTTTATTTGATGCAATTATGTTAGTTAAGCATGTTAGACCACACGTCGGAAGAACCACGTACGCTGACCAGTATTAAATCCGACGTTGCGTGACATGCAATTTGATCCTTACAATGACACCTCGGAAGCATGAAAATGAAGAAACAGCAAGCGCCTGAGTGGGGGAAGATCACTGCCGATTCTCTTTTTTCTGCAGGGCTGTGAGTCTTTTTTTCTTAGCGCTTACCACACGTTTGTGACATGAATCCTACGATACCTTGCTGATACCACGCTCTCGCTCGTGATGGCAGTTTATTAATCATCGAGTGACATTTACGAGTATAGAACCCCTGTTTAAGGCTGTGTTGCAGAAACTCTAGGCCGTCTCATTGGCGGTTCAAGTATGCCTGGCGATGTAAGCCTAGGGCCTGTCACTTTTTCAGCCCCCACGATGATAATGGTTGCATACGGGCGAAGCAGGTGGTTAGTTAACTGATAATAAATGTCCGTTATGTCCATTTCGTATCTGCTGTGCCAAATGATGTGAAATTGAAGCTGCTACTATGACTGAAGGAACTGGTTCGAGCACCCAGCCGCGGTATGAGCCCGTCCATTCAGACGAACATGCTTCGCTTGATCCCTTGCACCATGAAGGAACCCCACTATCCACATTTAAAGCGGACAATGGAAAGGACGATGTCGCGGTTTTTGCCCTGGAGAGGCAGAGTACGAAGATCAAACCAGCGGGTTGGCGTCTAAAGACAATCCTCAAGAAATGGCGCATGCAAATTGTCGCGGCGTCGGCACGCAAAAAGAATCGCCAAGTGCCCATCGTCAAAGATCGACTCACGGCGGTCCTGGCAGCACTGGTTCATCTGCCGGCGATCGCTGGTATCATCACACTGAGCTTCTACATATTCAAGAACTACTACATTGGTAAAGAGCTCGAAGGAAAACCTGGCTATGATGTTGAGAAGAAATTGGGCATTCAGCTCGCGGCGAAGTTGATGGAGATGTTCATCGTGCTATCTCTCAACGCTATCGTCTTCTCTATGATTCGGCATGAGTTTACCATTGGTCAGTCTGTGCCTTATGGTGCTCTGGTAGCAGGCCAACAGATTTCCGAGATTAGCTTCTTGTGGTCTGAGGAATTCTTTAGTATCCTGAAGGGGAAGTTCTCACAGACTTGGAAGAAAATTGGTTTCATTATCACAGTCTTTGTCTGCACCATCATGGCATTGGGAGCTTCTTCTCTCAGCGCTGTTGCGATGATGCCACAGGAAGGTGACTGGAGAGCCGGCGGAAGCTTCGTGTACTACAACGGTACCCGGGACGAGATGTTCCCGGCTGTACTGACAGAAGACCACACAATTGGTTCGGCATGCAACGTCACCGGAAACGAGCTGTGCCCCTCTTGGCAGTGGGATGTTATCAACAGCCAGCTGATATCGAAACTCAGACTGTCTGGTGAAGTTAACAATGGTCCGTTCGTCAGAAGACCACCAAACGAGATCATGCTAGCTGGCCATTCTTCGACACTGGTCAATCTGGTGGTTGATGTCAGAGAGAAGTGGGTCAACTTAAACAGTCCTAACCACACAGTTGCTCGAATGCCACATCTTGGACCGGCTGAGGCTTGTGTCACAACGTCGCTGCATTGGGAACAGGCGGCCGATGACTCGGCCAAGAGGAAGCAAACTAGGTTTAACAACGGCCAGAAGATCTCGCATAAACTTAGTGCGCCTATGCCTATTACCAACACCAGATGTGAGCTGACGTCTGTAAGCGACAACAAGACGAAGACAATACTATTTCCTGACTTGGTCACCTTTCCTCCCACGACGTTGGAAGTCGAAAGAGACTTCCTCAGTGATTGGCTGTCGGATGTTCTTCCTGACTTGAGGAAACCTGAAGTATTATGGTTTGACTCTGGGCCAGCTATCGCGAATACTTCTGTTGGTGTAGCCATAGCTGTGCCTTCTAGCAAGTCGAGTCAAGCAGCTGAAATCTACGGATGCATGATCGATGCAAGATGGATCACTACAGACTTGAGCGGCGATGCAGTCGCAATGACCAGCAAGGGATACCCTCCGTTCTCAGGTGCCATCGCAACAGCACTTGGGGGTTCATGGATCGGTAGCCCAGGCTATGGCCAGCGCGTTCATCTTGCACCCAGCTTTGCCAAGTATCTCAACCCGTTGGACGAGAGAGGTAATAGAACTGTCATTCACGAAATGCTTCTCAACAGCGGTGTGTGGACCACCGACGGCAAAGGATCAAATTCTACGGCGCATTTGGAGGCGATTCTTGGCGGACTGGCAGCCAATGGCTTGGCTCGTTCAAACCCTAATATTACCGCCATCACCACGCTGGCTGATCCAGATGGCGAGTGGTGGAAGAGCTTCATGCCACAGGATGGCAAAGTGTTTGGTCCAGGCGGAAGTCCCTATGCTGTGTCGAAAGAAGACACAGAGCGGTTCTTCAAGACTGAGATGGAGACGTGGGTGACTGGTTTTGCTTTTGCTGATAACAGTCTGACCATGAGAGGAGCCATGGCCGTATTCTACGTCTATGCACTTCTCGTCATAGCATACTCTGTATGGTCCATCTGGTCGGGCATCACATCATCTTCATGGGAATCTGTGCCCGATCTTCTCGCTCTTGCACTTGCAAATCCAAATTCAAGACCCGACAAAACAAATTTGGAAGGTAGAGGTGCGAGTGTCATGAGGGAGAACTTTTGCATCTCGGCAGATGGAAGCACTCTCAGACTCAGGGCGACCAATGGATTGGTGCATCCTGGAAACCGGGTTATGCCTAATAGAGCTTACGATTGACTGGTAACTCATGCAGGTCTGGGATCGGAAGAGAGAAGAGGAATTGTGAGATGTCATTTGCTTTCAACCATCGTACGATGATAATGCACTAGGATCAATTTGCTGTCTGGTGACCTGTTAACTACCTAGCTCTGAACATGGGAATGTGAAATATTGCATAAAACCTCAGCTACTGTAAAAACTCATAAGATTAGGTATGAACTGTGGAGTTAAGCTACTGGATATGTAGGTTCCTGTTGACTATTCTCGAAGGCTATAAGACGGATATACTGGAGGCTTCTGCTGCGTAACTGCTGTCCAATTATAGTTACAGAAAAGCCGGATAAGTATCCACATGTCACACCTAATTCCATGAGTTGATACGTTATAACGTCACAGTTACGTAGATGCTCCGTAACCTCTGATTGGATACAAGCATAAGCGGGGCCTTTTGCATATCGTGAGTCTCTCTTACAAACGTCTAGGCAACCGCGTTTGTCGATGGAATTTTCACCTACAGCGGCCCCGACGCTTATAGCTGGTGACAATTGCTAAGTGCCTCGTTGTTACACTCAAACAAATTCCTTGGAGCGAACGACACCGCAATCAATGACCGACAATCAACCGCCACCATCAACTGCAGGTCCTTCAAGATCAGCACGCCGTCTTCTACCGGCGAGCGTAAGACCTGGTTCGGTCTCGGGGCCAATAATCACTACACCGAGAATTAATCCTGTAATTGCGGCCTGTGAATCATGTCGGAAGCATAAAGTCAAGGTATGTTCCGACACGCGTTGAGTCGTTTTCATCTCGGAAAGGAAAACTGATTACTTGTGTTAGTGCTCTGGCGAAAGACCGAAATGCCGTCGCTGTGGTGAACGCAATCTTACGTGTAACTTTCTGGCTAAGCCTGGAGAAACTAGAATTCAAGCCTTTCATCGCAGTTCAGGCAACTGCAAAGAAAGCAAGCAATCCATCTTTGAAGAACTTGTTGGCCTGCTGAAAAATCTACCTGACCAAGATGCTCAAGATATTTTGAGAAAGATCAGGTCGGGATCGGATGTTGGCTCAGTTCTACAGCAGGCTAAATCTGGAGACGTTCTACTCCAAATGGCTGTTACACCCGAAACTCGATATCGATATGAATTTCCTTACAAAGCAAATATGCCAAGAGGATACTATATTGATAATCCTTATTTGAAGTCTATGCTATACGAAACAGCTTCCGTTTACTCCTACAAGGGAGGTCCGGAGTTGACAACACCAAGTGTTCCCGCCGAAGTCACTTCTGAAGAAGAGAAGAGTCTTTACTTAAAGCCCTTCCATGCAGCACGAGTTGTCGAACCACTTCTCACCGACGCGAAGATATCGAAGTGGACACCCGTCTGTAAGGATGATGAGCTGATGAGAGAGTTGATACGCGCACTATTGCGCTGCGAATACCAATTCACCGCAGCATTTCAAAAGGATCTTTTTCTCCAAGATCTATCAGCAGGACGAAAGAGCTTTTGCTCCCCCCTTCTCGTCAACGTGCTTCTTGCTTATGCTTGTGTAAGGAGAACATTATCAACACTTGAGGATCTAATCATTGACATGCTAATCAGGTCTGCTATCCGCAACTTTCTGGTCGCGTTGAGTACTGGAATCCCAACAATCTGACATACCGCTTTATGGCGGAGGCAAAGAGGTTATGGGAGCTGGAAGCGAAGGTGCCGCGCATCACGACTATCCAAGCGGGCATGCTGTTTGCTGTATACCATAACCTTTGCGGTCTAGATGAGATCGGAAATGCGTACTTAATACAAGCTGTGGCGCTGGGTCACCAACTTCGTATTTTTGACACGCCTGTGGTGGGTCAGAGTGAGAGACTGCAGAGGGGCAGAGAGTATACTGCATGGGCTCTGTACAATTGGGAAACGTGAGTGCCCTCACATGTGGACTTCTGATTGTATATTGACATTCACAGCCTATCTGCATTCTCGTTCATATTCCGTCCAATCATCAAAGAGCCTCCTATATGGAAATTACCAGATCCCTCAAAAGACTCATTGTGGTATGGCGAAATATGGGTAAACTACCCCTTGAACCGTGGCCTTTCGCCCCTACATCTGGGCGAAGTTATTCGGGCAAGGAGCCAATTCCGGATTATCATGAACGAATACTCCGATATAGCCTACACGGAAGGCTCTAAGGTAGATCTCTACCATGCTCATCATTTCCGCAGACGAATGGAGAATTGGTACAACAGTCTTCCAGAATCCCTGACACCGAAAAGAATTGTCCTACCGGGACAGCTACAAATACAGTGAGTTATCTAACACCGTAAGAGAAGCCAACTAACGGGATCCAGCATGATGTACCACCAGCTGCTTTTCACCATGTTCGAACCTCTACTCGACGTAGAGACAAACGAGGACCCATCACCAGGCCACATCGTAGCTATCGCGAAGAGAAACCTTCAAACTCTTGTTAGACTCTACTTTCTCCGGCACGGTTTCGAATCAATGGATCTTTTCATTGTCATACCACTCATGATCATCGGCTCCGACTCCCTAGGTGCCATCAACGACGACACTCCACCCTCAGAGCTAGAGGCTCTCCGAGCGGTACTTATCCTCGTAGCTCAAGGTCTATACAACCAACGTCGAAACCATTACCTAGCCCAGGCGCTATTTCGAGTTATTCGAGGAAGCATGCGTCCGCAAGAGATTGGACTGTTGAAGTCTTCCATGGCTTTGGAGGCTGGTGATATCGACCAAGAGCCGGAATTGGCTGTTGCTGTGCGAAGTCAATGGCCAGTCAGTGTGGTGAAGAGGAAAGAGGATCTCAAGTTCCGCGTGTTGACCAATCTTGTTGAGAGCTTTGGTTACATGAATGTGGAAGAGGAGACATAAAGTACCCAGAAATATGAATGGCAGACAAGGGTACACAGAAAATGGAAGTAGAACGTCACGTTGTTATTAGATACACGCCAACAGTTGTCGATATTTTGATAAACCCTCACCAGTATTAGGTTCGTAGTTGTGTTATTGTTTGTTGTGTTGATTCGGACTATATGACTTGAAAACTGACCTTCAAAAAACTCAAACAGACGATATTCTGACCTTACAGATGATACAAGATCAGCCAAGTGCAGCCTGAATAACATCCTCCAACTTCTCTTCCTCAAGTCCAAGCTCATATAGCTTCTTCAACTCATTATTATCAACCTTGCCTCTCAAATCCCCTCTATTACCCTCCTGGAAATGCGTCAGCATGAACTTGCTCAATGGAGCCATGGCATCTCCTTGTTCAATTTTGGCATTGCAATTCTTCAGCACCTCCTCTATACCTTGATTCTCAATACTCCAATCCTTCTCTGTCGTCCCCGTCGCTCTCTGCGCAGCCTCAAAGAACTCCCGCTGTGTGAAGTGGAATGCAGGTGTGTAAATGGCATTGTTCTTGTACTTGGATAGATTTTCCTCCGGGAGAGTGAGAACTGCTGCTACTGCTTGGCCAGTATGCTTGGTATCAGTGCTGCTGACTGTGCCGACGCTGCCAGTCAACAGGGTTGCTTTGCGGTTTCTGAAGTCGACACTCCAGAGCCCTGAGTTTACATGCATGTCCAGAAACGGGCCGACGGTTACCGAAACCCAGCTGCTTACGCCAAGCTCCTCGATCAAGTCGCGGATCCGCTTCTTGTTCTGCAAAAGCTCATTCTGCTCAATGAGTCGTTGGGCGAATGGGTCGGGGCCATATTCAGCGGGCAGGATGTATGGGATGCCGACCTTGGCAGCCGCGCGGACAGCTGGTTCTTGCACGCTGATAATGTGTGGAAATGGTGGCATTAGGACGACTACATCCTGTCCTTTGAAGGCGTCCGCCAGGAAAGATTCGTCTCGTAGGTCACCTGTCTTGACAATGACTTCAGAGGGGAATGAGCTGGTAGCTTCAACACGCTGGATGGCGGTGACGGTGTGAACTTGTTGGGCAATAAGGGTTTTGATAGTAGGGTTTCCGACTTGACCACTTCCGCCGATGATGGCTATCTTGCGTCCTTGTTTCTGAGGAGCCATGGTGCGTGAACTTGAGTTGGTGCTTGGTACAGTACTCAGTAGAAATCGTCGACAAGAAGTGAAAGGCGGGGGGTTTGTGGTTGTCTTTTATATCCCTTTTCGTTTCCTGCTTACTAGGGACTTTATGCTTGGCGGGTCAGAAATGGGCCTTGAGCCTCGGAAACTTATGCATGTTATTGGGCTATGTGGGAAATAAGCCCATGTATGTAAGCAGTTGTGAGAGAGGCTAACGTTATTGATGGAGTTTTTGCAAGTTAGGAATCAACTTGCGAGGCAACTTTGATAAGGACGATGGAAGTTATTAGTGGAAGTCTTTGGGGGTGGGCTCGTGGTCAAGGTCCCTCCCGATGCGTCATTGATGTTACTCTGTTTAGGGATTTTGAACTCACGAGGCTTGCTCAATCTCATGAGTTGCTACGGCAGATCAGTCACTTGGGGTCTGGTTTCCATTATTAAGCTACAAAACTTCTAGAACCGGGACTTATTCTCGAAATGCAACATAAATTGTCCAACCAACTGGACATGCATGGAAGAATAGATAATTTCATGGATGTCAAAGGTTGATACTGAATGTTAGCGTAGAGTCGGAACTGGGTCTCATTCGCTAACATTGACTAACAGAATGGAACCCCCCGCATTGACTGCAACCACTTACGGTGGTGATTACGTATCACCGCCCCGTTAAGTCCGAATTGAACATCTCGAAGAAACTCATAACGTTACAAACCTAAAAGATCACGACTCATACAGAACACACCTAAATTTATCACCTTATTCGAGTTCAAAATGCCTCCCACAGACGTCTTCAGCTCAGGCTCTACCGCCTTGATCACTGGAGCCGGAGCAGGCATCGGCCTTGCCATTGCAAAGATATGCCGAAGCAAGGGCATGCGAGTGCTCCTCGTCGACAATGACGAAGAAGCTCTTGAGAACTTGACCAAGCAGCACTTCCCAGATGACTCCGACGTCGTCACCTCGAAAGTCGATGTAACATCAACTTCGGACTGGCAGGCTTTGAACAAGCTCGCCAAGGACAAGTTCGGCACCGTTGAGCTCTTGGTGTTGAACGCAGGACGGGGAATGAAGGGTACATGGGGTGATGAGAGCTATTTTAGAGATGTGAGTGCGATTGAACATGGTCCCGTCAGCTGAGACTAACGAAACAAGACCTTGGAGACCAATCTCTTCGGTGTCATCCACGGGATCAACGCTTTCCTCCCTGTCGTTCAGGAAGCCGCCAAGTCAAAGCCAACAAGCATCGTCATCACCGGAAGCAAGCAGGGTATCACCAACCCTCCCGGTAACGCAGCATACAATGCCTCAAAGGCAGCGGTCAAGACTCTAGCTGAGCACTTGAGCTACGATCTCAAGGACCAAAGCACGAGCGTCCATCTTCTCGTCCCTGGCTGGACCTTTACTAACCTCGTAAGACCAATGGTTCCAATTCCGAAGCTTCCGACTGATGTCTTTATAGGCTGGCGCAAAGGTGTTCAAAGAGAAACCAGATGGAGCCTGGACACCCGAACAAGTTGCAGAGTATCTGTATGAGAAAATGGGCAAGAATGAATTCTACATTATTTGTCCTGATAACGATGTTTCTGAGGAGATGGATAAGAAGCGCATGACGTGGACTATGGGCGATGTGGTGGAGAGACGACCACCACTGACTCGACGGCGTGAGGAGTGGAAGCAGGAGGCAGAGGAAACCATGGCTAAGATGGATGTTTAAAGCCAGGTCAATCGTTTTTGAAGAGGCTGATAAATGGATGGCTCGACGGTGTATGTAGAGGGTTCCTACTGCACTAAGAGCTGTTGTGTAACCACAAACGATCCGTAGCGAGATATCGGCTATAACACCCAGATCAACGAAAGCGGCTCTGCAAAATAGCAATAGGTTGCAGAGATAATTATTAGGTTACTGCCTGAGGTTGATTTGCCATTTCGCGAAGGAAAAGTTAGAGTCTGGTAGAGTGATGTGGCTGTGGTGATATAAACAGACTACCTGGTCAAAAATGTACCATGACCCAAGACTCATAAACCGCAAAAAGTGAACAGATCAGTGGTTAACTGAACTACCGATACACCAGGGACTCGAACCCTGAGCCTTAGTCTTAGGAGGACTACGCGCTACCATTGCGCCAGCGCACCGTGTTGTTATTGGATAAAGCTTGAGTTTTAAGTTTATATAGCCAGACTCAACGACTCATTCGCGTGGCGGCAAAGTCAAAGTAACATTTTGACCATACAAGAAACATGTTCCAGAGCACTTTGAGTTCCATAAAGACTTTTAATCTTTGTTGGCCGGTGGAGCCATTGGTAGAAGTGGATGGCGATTCTCCACAGGCGACTTTGGACCACGATTCCACCGGGCACCTGCAATGATGCATGACTCGTAAAACCATATTCTTTCAGGAGATGATTCAATGTGAAACTCTACAATAGCCTAATTCTTTTCGTCTCAGCAGACGCAAACTCAGGTTGAGTCCCATGAAATAAAACAATGCCAATCCTCCTATAAGTCGTACCTTCAGAATCAACAGGTACCAAGACCAAACATGTTTCTTGAAATCGATTCATATGTAGATCCTGAGTTTTGACCGTAACTGATCGCACAAGGAGACAGGTAAACAAATCGTCATCCCTTTCCTCTTCTAAATCGAACATTCCTGAACATCGCCAGGGCATTGGACCCGCCCGAAAATCAAGCTCCTCATCGTTGATGTTGAAGCAGGGAGGATTGAAAGCCACAGTCCTGGGGTCTGGACGTAGTCTTATCTCCCGAGTTGGCCCTTCGAGGATCATGGTGCTGGATGAGATCTCTGAGACCATTGGCTCTCCTGTCCATGTGATGTTGACCTCCACAATGCTTGTGTGGTCTCTCACATCACAAGGTTCATCATCCATGGATCGAGACCAGAAGCTGTTATGGACGACTCCAATGCGTGTGAGCCATGACCACGATGGGATTTGAGGAAGAGCTTCCGAGGGATCAATAATTTCGCCACATCGAATCCATAACAACTCGTCGATAAGTGTTTCGCGCCAACAGCCCAACAAGTGTTTGAACCTAGTCCTGTCACGAAAGTACTGTACCATGCCCACCAGAGCTGCAAGGCGATCTCCCGCAACAGTAAGTTCTCGTTTAGAATAGTCGGTCATCCATCTTAGCCACAGCTTCTTCATATCTTCTATGGAAGCATCATGCGGGAAGAACTTCCACGAGAAGTATTTGAACCTCTCGGCTTCGAAAGTAACCTGGGATTCTGTATAATAGCTGCAGTGGCAGTTCCAGTGAACTTCAGGCTGCATGCAGTGTATCACTCGATGAGATAGTAGTTGCTCTTGTAGCGTCCAGCCTCTGGTACTTAGTTTTGTAATTCTTGTCCGGCGCCGGATATCGTCTTGATGTACCCGAATCCGGAAAGTCTGGTCGTCAAAACGCGCGCCCATGTTTTTATACGCCAAAGCGCGGCCCTCCAAAAGATCTAGGTCCAAATCAACAAAGCAACCCTGCGTGCTTTCCTGTGCATCTGATGCCGAGATGGTGACCGAACTTCCTGCGTACACATCTTTCATACATATGGCTTCCCTACGCCAATCTTCAAAATCATCTTGTACGATGCAAAGGCTATCGATCCATATATATCGAAGACCGAGCTCCCATATGATATCTATAGCGTCGTGAAAGGTTTTGGGAAGAGAGTCTGTTGGTATGCTTTGGAGCAAAGAGCTGATATTGTCCCTGGTGGTCACAAACGAACGTGATGCCCCCCAGCAGTAACTAAGAGTAGCGTATTCCGGACGTTCCTCAGGTTGTGTAAGCGAGTCTACTAGGCGAAGATTGTTTTTCTCCGGGCCTATCTGCACGAGACGCCTTGGATACCCGTGAGAGGAAGGTTTGCATTCAGAGTGCTGAGACACACAGTCTGCGTACCAAGATTTGATAGTCTGGATCTTGTCTTCCTTGGAGGGTTCCCTCCAGCTCCAAATTGGATTCTCGCTAGCCTTGCCTATTCAAATAGTCAGTATTTATATGGATAACAGAGAGCGGTCAATTCATACTGCCATCACGACAAGTTGTGATTGTCACTCTAAAGCTATCCGCAAAAGCATACCACGGCACAATTATATCTCCACCAAGAAAGTTGCAAGATACATCATCGGCAGCAGACACGTTGGTGGTCAGTTTGAACTTGAGCTCGAGTGATTTGTAGTCTTCTTCTCTTATGCTTGGGTAGCGTTTGAGAAGTTTGGGCAGTGACCAAGAATGCTGGATGAAATCACAAAGGAGGCAGGTCTCTGCAGAGTCGATGAGTTCTTGGACATACTTGTGATGTATCAAGTCCACATAGGCGTTGACAGAGCGAAGAGGATAGTCTTCGAATGCTTCTGGATCTGTCTGCACTGAAACAATAATCGCGCAGTGCCGGCAGAGCTTGCCCATTGTGCACAGGGACCTCCGTTGCAATCCGGTACGCTGGTGATCAATAGACTAGACAGTCTCGAGTAATCTGCAGACCAATAACAGCCACAGAGTTCTGAGGTGTTGTTGTGATATTGATGCCTTTCTGTGATGCTGAGGTGCGGAGTGGAGAAAATCTGAACGTTCTAGCTGGCTTTGCAATTTCTTACTGGTCAGCAAAGTATTCAATTATCCATGACTACCTATCTGTCAGCATAGCCACCACGGTCTTTTGAACGTTAGCTCGTAAGCCAAATATATCATGGACTTCCGGACCAGCTGCAATCCAACTATAGGTGAATTCATTATAATTTCTCTATAAAATCGGTCCTAATGTTACAGTTCTTGCCATGAATGACAGACGCCTTCGACGTCGAACGTCGACAGTGAAACCTCGCTACAACTAGATCGAACCACAGGTTGTTCAGTTGGGCATAAGAGACAAAATATTTAGGTCGCCTTATGTCTGCTTAGAGGAGCACTTAGGCTAGTCCATTTCGGTTCTCTAAGCCTTAGAGGACAATTCTTCCATCAAAACACCTGGATAGGTACAAAGATTGACACTCTAATCGAGCACAAACAGGCGGACGTGTCCCGGATCTCATGCGCGGCACGATGATCTACAGACTCCCCGCAATATCTTTTGATATCGAGCAAGGTCGTCCATAGCCTGCCCAAAAATTGGAGTATTCTGATATCACTTTTGCTCTAGCTTTCCCCCATAAGGTTACAAAAGCTTCGTGTATGAAGCAGCAGATGCGTTTTGAGGCATGAAAAGTTAAAATTGTAACGATCATCGACTAATGGTTAGGAAGACGATCCTAGCATCTGTTTGAACCCTATTTAGAGCAGACGATACCCTGCATTCGATGTCTTACAGGCAGATGCCAGTCTGTGGCCCCGGCTCTTGTAGGGCGTTTGGAGCGAGATTGCCCAAGGACCGTTCGCCTCAAAACCTGATCGGTGCCACAACTCTGGTGAGGCGAATGCTCGTTTTGTCCAAAGCTTGCTAATGGTCGCACCACTCTCATCATAGGTAAAGAGGAGGACACGGGACAGATGTGGTCTAGTGCACGTCAATTCGGGAAACAACGAGTAGGAAAAGGGTAAAAAATTCAATTGGCTTTCGGTCAAAGACTTAGACTCAAGTGATTTTGCGGGATAGCCTGGGCTTGTATTAGTGCCGGGTCTTGGCCTTATCAAGTTTGTTGGAGCAAACTTCATCCTGTCTTCTTAGATCTTGTGTCTAATTTCCAACTTTCGGAGGCTATTAGTGAAGAATCACGCCATAAGTCTATTGCCAATCCAATAGCTCCACGATCTGAAACGAACTACGGAGAGAAAAGATCGCGCCAGTACGAGGCTCAAACTGCAGTTCACTACGATCAGAAATAGAGTTCAAAGCTAACAGTCAACTACTCGACGCCACAGATTGAATAGCGAATCAGATGGTTCTAAATAAGTGACAAAGCTTCTGAAATGAAACGCTGTATTCTGTGTTGGTAGAGGGCTCTGGCCATCGTCTTCAGGCTCAGCCCTGCTTCAACGCCCTGAAGATTGAACGGTCCTCTAACTGAGCAACGCGTTGATCTTCTGCTCCCGGATACTCGGATGTTTTATTCAGGCTAAAATGCATGAAACAACACGCTTCTTGATTGCCCAAATACCGCCTAGCCTCTTGTGAAGTATTCGAATTGAGGATGTCTGGTGGCGGATTGTTGGCTTTTAGACTTGCAGATGCCCAGATCTCCTCGGCTTGAGGCTCATTATCGACTGGACTATTCCCGAATTGACGTGCACTAATTTGACGATTATGCGTGATGGCTGCATGTACAGCCTTAATCCCGACTCTTCTCGGCCAAGGTCGAGGCTCTCATCATCCCATCCCCAGCCGCATGAACGATCTACAGCTTGTATAACATCCCCGGATGGTCCCACTCTCTTCCCGACCGGTAGATCGCCAATCTTGTACATCACCTTGCCTTTCTTTGTCTTTATCTTTCCCCATACTATTTATCATAATGCGTTCTTTGCAGCCTGATCTATGGGCAGCTGAGTTCGTCACCTTCCCAGCTGCAACCATCTGTCTCATCCTACGACTATTCAGCCGAAGGATAACAAGAGTAAAGCTCTGGTGGGATGATTACTTTGCGATACTGTGCTATGTACGTTAACCATCCAATCTACAACGTGGGACGCTTTGTTAACAGTGAATAGGCCACTGCGGTAGCCTGGGCCACCATGCTTCCAATCTGTATGTTTGATCGTCATCCCTGTGCTTTACTTACTAATTTCTCTTTCTTTTAGGGATAAATCACGGCTTCGGCTTACACTCGGACGATATCGATGGTATGACTACTGAAAATGCCAGCTACACTACTAAATGGTACCTGTTCATCATCGAACACCTTTACGCCTTCACACTCTTCTTTGGAAAGATCTCCATCTTGTCCTTCTACTGGCGCATGTTCCGCGTCGCTAATATCCAATTTGCTGTCTTAATTCTGTTAACTTGTTCTATTCTCTGGATACTTATTCGTGTAAGCCATCTTAGGTGCTACCTAAGACTAGCTCAAGCTTACATATATCTTCTAGATCTTCCTTACCACGTTCCATTGCTATCCCGTACGTGCTTTCTGGGATCCTAGCGTCAAGGACTTTGTGTGTCCGATCAAGAGTGCAGACTTCTTCTTTGGTACTGTTCTTGCACACGTTTTAATAGACATTGGCATCTTGATTCTACCTATCGTCCAAATCCAGAAGCTTCAGCTCCCCGGTCTTCAGAAACTGGCGATCTGCCTCTTGTTCACGTTTGGTGCTCTGTAAGTTCTCTCCGTAGGCCTCTTAAGCTCCCATCTAACATATCAATAGTGTTTGTGTTGCTGGTATAGTCATTGTCACTGTGGCTACCCGCTTCAACAACAAATCGGAGGATATGACTTATCAACTGGCGCCCATCATCATATGGGCCTCGGTCGAGGTAAACCTGGTAACAATATCGAGTAAGCTCACCCCCAGTCACTGTCTCATGCATGTATGTTATACTAATTGCTAATTGAACAGCCTGTCTACCAATCATCCGACCGGCCTGCCTATATCTCTTCACATGCACGAACCCTGCATCGACCATTGACTCGCATTCCAACGAATACCGTCGCAATTACCCCCGAAACCACCAAAGAAAGCATTCAATCCGTCTTGGAACGATACCCAAAGATGGAAGTAGCTCTACACAAGAGCTCACCGAATTCGAACCGAGCGCGAGTAATACATCAATGGCTTCAGTGGCCGAAAGCGAGGGCTGTAGGCGTCATGGACATACGGCCTCGGTGACTATCCCAAGCCCCTCGATTGCTGCGACCTATACAGGCGTTGGTCGTATTATGGTCAAGAATGAAACAATTGTGCATGTGTCAGACTCTAGGAGTCCTTGCTGAACAGGGCGATGTGTATGACGGAGTTCTTTCAGCAAAGGCGTTGTCGGTTATATTAATTACTTATATAATAATGAAGCAATTCACACACTTTTGGCGTCGATCAGTTTCTATGATCTGTGCCTTGCTTTGGTTGAACCTTCTGGATGATGTGCATAACACCATGTCAAAGAATCGCGTGATTTCTTTGCACAGACATGTGATATAAATAGGTAACATTAAGAAAGAAGCTCATCCGAGGTGACTCTGTATGTGGAGAACCCCGGATCAATCGCTCCAGAAAATCTTCGAGGATATTCGACGCAGCTTGGCAAAAGCTGAAACGTAGAGCGAAAATACGAGTGCGAGTGGCTTGCTAGAAAAAGTTGGCCTGGTAACAGCGCTTACTTTTTCTTTCAGCTTACGTTGACGGCGCCACGCTTGGACGCGCTCACCAGTCAAGTCAGCCACCCTTGAATTTGACCTCGGGCCAACCTCTCACCTCAGCTCATCTCATATCATATCATTGCATCGGTGCAAACACTGTCGCTACAATCAGCCTCCTTCATAGAGACCCCGATTAACGCGTAGACTTGTTCATTTTCTTGGCTCAATTGATTGGACTCATTCCTCCCGGTCGCGCGATGAGCATCTCCAGCGAGGATCCCTAATTTTAACCTCAGTAAAGGGAGACAACAAACCCTCACAAAATGCCTCACAACATTCGACGCGTGGCCGTCATAGGAGCCGGACCAGCCGGCGCAATCGCCACAGACGCTCTCGCTAAAGAAGGCGCTTTTGACACGATCAGAGTCTTTGATCGCAGAGTTATAGTCGGAGGAACATGGTATGATACCACTCCTTTCCCCCTTGATAGGAACCTCAATTGAACTTAAAAAAGGGTCTACACACCACATCTACCACCCAAAGTCCCCTCGCTAGAAGCGCTGGTCAATGGTACTGCGGATGAGCCTGTTCCTATACCAGAGTATTTACCAGCTGTGACACCAATTGATGAGAAGATCAATAGCCATCAGCAGAGATACTCTGATTCGCCACTTCATGAGAATCTGCACAGTAACATTGCGCCTGAGATTATGAGCTTTACTGAGGAGCCATTGCCAAACAGACTATCGCCACAAACTTTGAAAGAGTATGGTCCGGGTGCGCCTTATCGGCATCACACAGTTGTCCGACAATGGATCGAAGACATTTTTATCCGTGGCGGACATGATAGATTGCTTGAGTTGAGAACTTCAGTCGAGCTCGTTGTCAAGGTGAAGGACGAGTGGGAGGTTACTTTGCGAAAGGTCGTCAATGGTAGTAATTACTGGTGGAAAGAGACTTTTGATGCTGTGGTCGTTGCATCGGGCCATTACAACGTGCCTTGGTTTCCACTGGTTGAGGGCTTCTTGGAGTATGATCAGCGATTCCCTGGTGCCATCGTACACAGTAAGCATTTCAGAGCAGGTCGGAATTACAAGGGAAAGGTACGTTTCCGTTCCAAGTCATCAACGACGGGGCATTTTATACTCACAGCCAGCAGCGCGTTATCGTGGTAGGGGCCTCAGTCTCCTCTGTCGAAATAATGTACGAAGTTCTAGACCATGTCGGTGGTCCAGTATACGCTTCTGTGCGAGACGAACCTATCGAGTTTTACGGATGGGTTCCCTTGGAACATCCCAAGATATCTGTCAAACCAGCCATCGAGCGCCTAGACCCCAGAACTGGACGTGTCTTCTTCACTGATGGGTCTTACCTCGACGATATAGACCACATCATCTACGGAACTGGTTACACGTTCAGTTTTCCTTTCCTCCCTGCTGTCCAAGAGCGTGTCAAGAACTCTTACCGTCGATTGCCGGGAGTTTATCAACATACTTGGGATATCGAGGATCCAACGCTGACATTTATCGGAATGGTAAGATACCTCGCTATCGCAATCTGTACCCTAGCTAACCTTATCAGATCGGAAGTTTCACATTCAAGGCCTATGAATGGCAAGCCGTAGCAGTAGCTCGCTTCCTAGCAGGCCGCTCCAAACCCCTCCCAGGCATCGAGGAGCAATATGAATGGGAGCGCAAACGCGTTGAAGAAAGAAAAGGAGGAAAGGAGTACTACACCATCGGTCCCGACTATGAAGCATTCTTCGAATGGTTCAGGGAAATGGCCCAAGAGCCTGTCAAGGGTACGACAGGACGTATCTTACCACCATTTAATCCCCGATGGCTGGTGATCTGGAGTAACATGTTTCTTCCCAAGTTGGATCGTTGGAGATGGAAGAGGCAGGAAGCTGAGTGGAAGCAAGAGTTCAAGGCCAAGCTTTCGAGGATATAATTTAGAGTCACCTCGGTATGTGGGATGAGACAACAGTCGAGTATTTGAGGGAGAATATTGGGAAGACTGGACATACTCGATAGAAAAGCTATAATATGTAATGGAAGCCTATTGACAACCTCGAGAAGTTTCAGGCTCAAGCGATGGCCGAACTTTTACACAACGACATCAGAATGATGGTGCATCTAGACCTAATTGCCAAAGACACGAAACGCAGAAGAAGTGAGACAAGAAACAGTGATGATGTTCAATATGGATTAGATTAAGAATCCGAAAACAATCTACCTATGTAGTAACGCCAGTATGTAAAAGTTCGTGGCAATAGCACACCGAATAGTAACACAAAACCCCTTCGTCCCGTATCTCCCAACCCTAAAAGAAGAAATCACACCGGATTTTCCCGTGCAACCCATGAATGTAGTAAAAATGTAATTCGTTAAGACATTGACAAGCAAGGGTTTCCTTTGCTCCATACTTTTTATCGCCGATTAATGCAGCACATGATGCCGGTTCGTCCAATGAACCAGAGGAAACCAAAGAAGCGGACAATAGATAGCACACCTGTCGCGTAGAGAAGGAAGCGGAAGTACATGGGTGTGCGGACATCTGCGGCTTTCTGTAAAGGCTGTTAGTATGCGTTGGGTATGACTAGTAAGGAAAAGGTAACTTACAGAAACGCCGAGAGTGATGAAATCGTCTGTTGTGACAAAGACGATGAGAACAATGTTGCAAAGCAACCAGAGAATGACCAGACCCGTTCGAAAAGACTTATAGGAATCTTCGACGTCCTTCTTCTCTGGCTGCTCTTCCGTCATTTCGCTCATGGGCGCGAGAGCTCGCCACACGACCTTTTCGAACTTGCTGTCGATATCCGTCTGTTCTTGCTCAATTTCTTCGACCACGGCTTCCTTGCCCTTTTCATCCTTGACGATGGTGGCTGAGGGCAGGGCTTCGGCGGAATCGGAACCCTTGGTACCCCAGGACACGTCATGCCAGTTGTTGAAGGCGTACACCATCAGAATGTTGATGTAGGTTGACATGAGGACGAGATACTGGGGGAAGGAGTGGAACATGTGCCATGGGTCGAGGTAGAGGAAGGACGCAATGTAGTTGAGACCGTAGATAGTGATCAGGGCGATGATGATCAGACCTGCGACACCCGTATCGCCTCCGAAGAAACTATCGAAGAAGGCTTGTCCGGACTCGAAAGAGATCTGCTCCTCAATTGGCGTTCCAGTAAAGGCTCGGTAGACGAGGTAACCAGTCAATACGAGAAGATAGAATTGGATCAAACCGAAGACCATGAAGGAGAGAACGTAGGTGTATTGCGCGCCCTTGGGTCTGTTACCAAGCGCAAGGACGAATTGCAATACGAGGAAGGCGATGTAGATGTATTTGATGAGGACGTTGACAATTGGTGTGGCTGTGTCGCCGAATGGCCATCCATGGTACCCGGACAAGACCTGCGGCGTTCCGACAAGCTTCATGATAATCGTGGTGGTGAGGTAGAAAGCGGCGAGCGAGAACCAAGAGAAGAGGACGTTGAGCAAGTTATACACGAATTGGATGTGGAGGAAAAAGAGTCGGATGAGGTTGTGGCCAGAGCCGTACATTCGGCCAAAATGCATAAGAGAATAGAGAGACATGGCAAAAGATCCGTTGAGCCATCGTCGTCGCTGGCCGATAAACTCAGCAGCGGCTTCAGGCACATCGGTCTCGCCCTTGGACGCTTTGATGTAGCTCAGATGCCACTTTTGACTCGCCTTGGCGACTAATTCGAAGCAGAGAATTCGGTCCTCGGCAAGGAACATGTTCTTCTTGAAGATGTTCATTCCGTCAATACCCTTCTTGCCCAATGTTTTGGAAAGCGTGTGGTCTCCGTGGAAGTACTGTTCCAACGGCCGTCCCATAATCGCACGGAAGCGGTACGCTGAAAAGGCACCGGGGAGGACACTGACGTATCCAAAGGCACTCTCCAGCGGCTTATCGAGGACGTTGGAAATCTTGTACTCGAAATTCTGTACCGCGACGAGCGGGTTGAGAAGCATCTTTCCTCCTTTGCCCAGCATAACGTGAATCTCTCCACAGGCACCGCCCAGGTCACGATCGTTGTAAAAGCCTTCCCAGAGAGACAAGAGGGCGCGCGGGCCAGGTTTCGTTCCGGCGTCGATAAGGATGGCGACTTCTGGGTTCAGAATGCGGCCAAAGGCGTTGAACAGCCAGCGATGCGAATTGATCTTCTTGCTGTTCTTCTGCTTGAGACAGAAAATGAACTGCACGGGGGGCAGGTTTCGGTGTGGCTTGTCGGGATCGGGGCGGACGAGCTGTTGGTCGGGCGTCACGGAGATCTGACTAGTATACTCGAAAATGTGGGCGACCGTTTCCTTACCGTTGACGTCCTTCTTCAGAACACCATCCTGGTAGATACCGACAGTCGCGAGAACATCAAAGACGTTCTTATCGACCTTATCGATACCGTCAAAGACGAGACACACAACGATCTTCTGCCAGGCTGGACCTCCCTTGTTCCAGAACTTGGATCGCTTCAGGTTCACAATATCCTGAATGTTCTTCATTGTATGGTGGAGGGTACGCGCGAGGAGGACCTTGTCTTCGTTGTAATAGGTGATGGCGATGAGGAGCTCGGTGTGGCGGTTGTACATTCGCGGGCGGAGGTTGAAACCGTTACGCAGGGTGAAGTCGTTAGGGTCGCAGGTAGCAGCTGTGTAGCGCATCTTGGTGAACTCCTCCTCCATGCTTCCAGGACCGTTGCGGTACCTGGGCTCGATGGCGTTCTTGACAGCGCTGGGAACGGGGTAGTCGATGCTGAGGACGGAGCCCTGGACAAGCTTGATCTTACGGGTCTTTGAGCGACCGAGACCGCCAGCGCCAAGCTGTGCTTGTTGCTGTCGCATCATCCAGCTCTCGTCGACGTCGAATTCCTGGTATGTCGAGTCTGGACGACCACCGCGGGCAAAATCAGGCGGGACAGAGAGCGCCTCGCCATTCTGGTCCCATTCCTGCATTGTAGGCGCCCGGTGCATGACCGAGAGGCGCGACTCAGCGAGACGTGAAGCTTCGACATCATATTCAGGCTCTGGGTACTCGTACCCCGGCGAGCCAGGCATGCGACCGTGCTGGTCAGGAGGATAATGGCCGAAAGCGCCAACGCCATAGCTGCCGTTGTGACCGAAGCTGCCGTTGTCGAAGCTGGCCTGGCCTATACTGCCATGGTAGGAATTGTGCAGAAGATCGCGGCTCGACTCGTTTTGCTCGGGGACGGGACGCTGGGCGCCCAGCATGGGAGGGGGAGACAATTGATCATAGTCGGGTTCGTATGGGTTGCTTGGGTTGCTCACGGGCGATCTGTTGGAGACATTTGCGTCGTCGGATTCGCGAAAGTGGTACTGCAAGAAAAAGAATGTCAGAAACGGTCGTCAAAATTGATTGCGACAGTCGAGGCTGCTGCAGGGCTGTTGCTGGAGCAGCTGCCCTGTAACAGTCGCTGTAACTGTTGGAGGCTTAACTGTAACTTACTGCCTGGCCAGCGGGTAGATCTTGCATCTCTCGTGGCGCATCATAGTTTGGGCCTTTCCCTTGGCCATGCTCGTTAAAAACCATCTTGTCTGTCGTTTTTGCGCTCTCTTTGAACTCGGAAACGCTTTCAAATATATTGTATCGATCCCTTCTTCTTTATTTCCAGAAAACCCCAGCTCTAGCCGATGGTGGACATGCGATTCGCGATATCGGGAGTGCCGGCACAAAAAAAACGAATAAGTGATGCAATGGGGCGCCAAAATAAAAAAAGGTGAATTAAACGAGGGACAATAAGCAGTAAAGATTATGGGGAATTAGGTAGTCGAGTAGAGTAATGGAAGAAACCTTCTTTTTCACAAGAATGGCTCTGTACTTTCTCTTGAGGAAAACGAGAGGTAACAACAAAACAGCTACTTCTGTCTGTGATGGGGAAAAGGAAGAGAAGAGTGTGAAAAAGTCACGCGAAAAATGGAACGGGACAGGAAGCTTTGAGATGGGATGGGATTGTGGGCTGGTGCGAGCTTGGTCACTTTGTGCTTGTGCTACTATGGACAGACAGTCTATGGAATCAGGTACGGTACGGTACAGTCTTGTCAGGCTGTCTGATCAGTCTTCTTGTTTTCCGATCCATCGCATCAGTCAGAAGCTGTAGCCAACACAGTCTGAGAAAAATGCTATATTAACTGGGTAATGGGTAATGGATCCATCCCCTTCACTGCTGATCGCCTAGAGTAAAAAACTAGCGTCTCCAGTTTATGCCAGCTCAGGGCAGATTTGGTTGGTGAGAGGGTGACGTAGAGTCCTTTGCTTTGTGTGGTGGCATGGATTTGATGGTCAGGATGGTCTAATCCTGTCAGCCAAAAAAGCACAGTTACTATTTTTGGTCGAGGCAAGGGGAACAAAGCCTCGTATACGCGCAATACTTGATGCGTGTACCCAGACCCAGAAAACAAAAGTCAATCCATATCATGGGAACATATACTGTAGCATTAAACGTCCATTGCATTGCTCTGCTGACTGTCCCTGTGGCTGACCATGCCATAATGAACCGTTGAGGGCCCGTTACGTCAAGAAAAAACAGGGCGTTCATTTCATGTTACAAGTAAAGACACCAAATTCTTATGTGGCCCCACTCCTTAATCCCTTGAATAATAAATTGATTCATCGGGTCAGGTACCGTACAGTATTAGACTCTACAGTATCTACAGTATAACCCCACGTACGGACAGCAAGACAAGGACCAAGCATGTCACTTGCATCGCGCATCTCATAAAAATAGTATCAGTGAGTTTTTCCCACGGACTTGTACGGGTAATGCAGATTGAGTAGAGCAGATCAACGTTACCCCGAGATCAGCCCTCTTTTAAGGTCTGTTCAATGCAAATACTGTTCCATCACTATGTCTGTCTCTTCCAGTTGAGAGACAATAGCCAAGACACATCGGTTATAGCCCCTCCCCATGTCTAGTGCACTGACGCCATCACAATTCCTGATTTCTCCCCTGCATGCAATTTGGCATTCTGCATAAAAACACGGGAAACGAGAAAACAGGGAAAACTAGACACATAAAACGATGCCGAATGTAACTTTCTGTTCTCTGTTTCATTTCGCTACCAACCATCGGGTTCGGTTCGGCTCCCCCATCAAAGTTTGAATGTGAATGCGAGAAGAATGAGCGAGAAGGAAAAAAACTCGCAATCTGCCATAATGACGCCATTTCCAGCACCTCGGAGCGTTTGCCTCGACGCTAACCTCAGGACAAACAACACCACCAGAAAAGAACACGACACTTTATTCTAGAAGGCAGCTAACGTTTGACTTTTTTTTCCTGCTCGGTCTGCCCGTCTCGTCTCATTCCGTCCGGTGTTTTTTTATCCCTCTGCACGGGGACTTCAGCCAGTCCCTGGAATGTCGCACGGTTCATTCTACAGCGAAAGACCAGACCCATAGGCGAAAAATGTCAGCCTTAGCTTCTAACTTAGTGGCCGGCCGCCGATCGCAAAACGGTGCTAATTAATAATTTAGCTTGGGAAATAAATGAACAGTAAGCTGCTAAGACCACAAAGTGCGTTGTTTTTTGCTTCTCGAGGCGAACAGACAGTGAGTGAGTGGATTGCCATCCATCCTTTTCCATCCCTTCGGACGCGCTCCGGGTCACGTGCCGAGTTCAATCCACTGCGTTCGTGCAATGTCGCTTCACGCGGATCTCGGAACATCTTCAGCTGGAGGGTCTCGTCAGTGCACGTCCTGTCAATGTTTTATGCAAGGCTACGCAATCTGACAGTCTACGAATGGTGAAACAATGATGTCGGAGTAAGCGTAAGACTATTTTCTAAGCTGAATGAAGCCCCGAAAGAAAGAACGAAAGCCCACATAGGACAGAACATCATTGGGGCTACTTGGTTCGGCCTCTCATCCCATTATCACAACAAACTCAACTCCTCCTCTGGCAGCTTAGTGGCTTTGTGATACATGACATAATTCCGCGTGGAAGAAGGCTCAGGATGGATAATGTACGACACAAACGTGAGACAGACAAACATCATGATAGATTACATAGCCTCCCATGCCATCATATGTAACACCGTCCTAGAGACTACCAGCACAAGACATATATGCTTAGAGTCAAGAGATCAAATTGACCGACAATGTACTCCATTCGTGTAACTCCAGATGATTGATAACCCGTACGATCCCAAAGTCCTCAACACCATCTCAAACAGCAAACACGGCACACAAAGTTGGACGACACTCATCAGTCATCTTTTTCTTTACAAGCCTTTTTGAACTCCTTCAAAATCGCCTGGAGAGCGTTAGTAGGCCTTCATCGGAAGTATAGAACAACTCACATCAAAATCCTGATCCGCCATCGACATAAATGCCTTTGTTTTGTCAAGCTTGAGCTTCCCGACACGAGGGCTCTTGATGCCAAATGCGATCCTCGCCAGGAATCGCGCATCATCGCGGACATCCGTCGCCGCAAGTACCTGGGCAACCGCCGCCCTATCAACCTTCTTCGGTGACGCGGGTGGCAGTGCAACCCGTTGACCTTGATAGCAGAACGTGCAGTGGCCGCACTTATTCGCCTTGTCGGGTAGATCCATGCCAAAGTGCTCTGCGATAGCGACGCCGAAACATTTGGGAGATGTGACAAAGTTGACGACTTCTTTCAGACGGTCTAGAGCTTGCTTCTCGCGCCTCTTAAGATCTTCGTAGAGCTCGTCCGTCAGTTTATCGATTGCGCTGTCAGTCTTGGGCAGTTTGTCCAGGACTTTGTACTTTTGTTCCACGCCGCCGACGGTGAGGACAATAGCACCATTGTTGTTGAGATCGTTGAGTAGATTGACAAGATCATTTCGTCGTAGTCCCTCTGTGTTCGCTACCTGGGTCAGATCGATAGTATGGAACTTCTTAGCCTTTTTGGCATGTTGAAGGATGGCTTTGCTCTCCGGTGTATTGAGAGCTTTGAGACGAGGGAAGTAACTTGACGTTGCCTCGAACTTGTACGAGCTGTACTCAGGCGTCGTAGCACGAATAAGATTGAACTTCAACTCGAGCGCCGCATAGATCACACTAAGAGGACTCATGCGAATGTCGAATTTCGTAGACTGCTGATAGTGGCTGACTTTGAAAGTCTCACCCTTGGCAAGGTTGACGACATCGCCGTCGAAGATATCTTTGAGAAGTTCGCGTAGGGATTGGCGGGAGGGAAGATCGCCACGGGCAAAGTTCTCGCGGATCCAGAAGTCCTCTCGGCAGAGATACAGCATGCAGTAGCTCTGTTTACCGTCACGGCCTGCACGGCCTACTTGTTGACAGTATTCTTCCACGGTGCTTGGGACATCCCAATGGATGATGTTGCGAATGTCTGCAGATGTTAGTCTTGCACTGTGAGGTGACATGCTGACATACCTGGCTTGTCAATGCCCATGCCAAAGGCGATTGTCGCAACAACCTAGACCACCATCAGTACCGCTCATCTCATCATCTCAGTCAAACTCACCGTTTGAATCTTGGATGTCATGAACTCATCCTGAATCATCTTCTTTTCCTCCACTTTCATGCCAGCATGGAAGTGGGCAGCAGGAAATCCCTTCTTGGTGAGATGCTCCGCCAACTCTTCGGCTTGCTGAGTCACATGTCAGCGTTGGGGTGATACAGAGATTCAGAAAGAGGTAACAACCTTCTGAAGAGTAGCGTATATCAGAGTCGAACCAGGATGTGTCTTCAAGAACTCATACAAAAGCTTGTACTTGTCATCCTTCTCTCCAACAGCCTCTGCTTCCAGTCGTAGACTGAGAGTCAAGTCAGCAAAGTCCAGGATAGCTCACAAAATTGCGGGCGCTTACTTTGGTCGATACACTGATGTTCTAAAAACACCATCTTCGGTAATATCAAAAGCTTTGCAAATGTCGTCGATGACAGGTGGTGTGGCTGTGGCTGTGAGGCAGATGACACGCTCTGCTTGAATCTCTCTGACGAATCGTGCAACTGGGTAGAGTCAGCTTATGTCGAAGAGTGAGCCTGAGCGACGGATGAAAACCTTTTAGGTAGTCTGGACGAAATGAGTGCCCCCACTGGATGAATGTCAGTCAGATTCCGGAAATAGATGAAACAGAGAATCATACCTCTGAGATACAGTGCGCTTCATCCACACCAATCAATCTGACTCCTCCTTTGACGTGCTTCATCATGCCAACGAATCCCTCGTTGTTGAGACGCTCCGGGGCGCAATACAATATTCGCAGCTTACCCTCGCGGAGATCTTTGTTGATCTGTTGAAGTTCATCCCAGGTCTTTGTTGAATCCATGCATTCCGCAGCAATGCCCTTTCGCTTGAGTGCATCGACTTGATCTTTCATCAAAGCAATCAGTGGGGAGACGACAATTGTGATGCCAGCATCGTCGGCATGTCGCTCTTTTGTCAGTTTGTCCACCTCTGGGAAAGCGATGGCAGGAATCTGGATGGGTGTCAGCCAGGAGGCCCTTGAGGTGCGCTGAGGTGATGCATACCTGGTAACAGAGCGACTTTCCAGCGCCGGTGGGAAACACAACGAGCGCACTGTCCCCATTGAGAAGTCTGCTGATGGCAGCTTCTTGCTCATGTCGAAACGATTTGTAGCGGAAGTTGTCTGCCAATATTCTCTGAGCGATCTGGAGTCGTTGTGTCTCACCAAGTTTGCCATTGGTGGTGCTCACAGAGCCAACTCGCGCTTTCTTGACAGGTACATTGTCGTTCTCTTTGCCTCGGCTGTGTTTTCCGGGTGTCTTGCCGATTAGATCCTCTTCTTCAATACCGTCGAAAATGAGGTCATCTTCATCCACATCGTCAAAGAGCGCGTCCCCGGAGTCGAAGTCGTCATCAGGGATTCCCATTTTGGTGTCGGATGAGCGAAGATAGTGACAAGGATGTTTTTGCTCAATCGAACAGACGATATGCGACAATACTTGAGACAATTGCGGTGATGGGAAAGGCGAAAATTGGATCTTTTGCGAATGGCAATGACAGGCTACCAGGCTCCCACCTTCGTTCCTTCCGCATGGCGGAACGCGTTGACTGTCTCGTGGCAGACGCCAAATCACGTGGCGATAAGATTCTCGACCGTAAGCGGGGTACAGCGATCGACCAGTCGGCAGATCCTGATAATTAATCCCTTAACAGATGTCGACACTAGTAGCGCCTGACTCTGTTAAGGCATCATCTGATCTTATCTTCTGTCTGTCGCCTACCCTACGGTCATTACTCTTTTTGCTTTGTGATGTCTTTCTTATCATCACTATAGAGAAAATACAAGGAATAATTACTGTAACCATCGATATCTTCCTTGCATTTTTTGTCAATGTCTTGGTATTCAGGTGCGCATTAAAAATTACTGCTATCATGTTATTCTCTTCATTGATGCGAATTCATGATCCAACAATAGCCCCACCTTCAATCAAGATTCCAGAGGATAACCCTTCATTGGTCAAAAGGTCTCAAAATATTATTGTGCAAACATGCCTGCGCCTTCTTTGCCATACTCACGTGAAGTAGTGAATGTCAGCATTAATTTGTTGGGCGCTTGATCTGTACCCGGGTCTCATTGCCTCTTGTCACCGGGCATAGCTGATGTCCTGCGTGTGTCGCGCAGCCCCAGGCATTGTGTTCCGCCCCAGGCATTGCGGAACACAATGCACAATCACCATAACCGCGACAACATATAGCCCCGACACATGCTATCCAAGAATTTTACCGTACTGTGCATAATATTCCGATCCCGATCCTACCGAAATATGATGCCTCTCATAATCTGTCTGGTCGGAGTCTTCTCTCATCTCGTTACAGTGGAGGAGCGAAGGGACCGGGAGCTTAGCGAGGTGACAGGCGGTGATCTTCTACGTCATCGCAAGCCAGCCACTCAGCCAGCGACGGTGACAGCTCATCGTCGATCATGCCCACAGCCAATGCCCTTCCACCACCTCACGATCTTCGATATCATTATGCTTTCCGTATGATCGCATTTTTGTATGGCATAAAAGAACCCCTGCATTTGATACACACGAAACATCAATGACGTTTGTCATTCCTCACCTCATTCGTGCCTGAGCTTGCTGAGCCATATAAATCTAGCCCCAAACGCGCCAAGAATTACTTTATTTTCAACTTTACATTTTTAGTAAACACCATTACCGTTATCACCACTCATCACACTCAGTAAATATGTCAGGAATTTACCAAAACGAACGCGGCCAGGGCATGTCCCATGCGACAGGCCCCTCCAAGGTCCCTGAGAGTATAGCACACCAGGTTCCCAAGGGTCTAGAAAAAAGCCTCCCCAATTCTGTATGGCAAACATCCCCAGTCCGTCATGTACAATTCTGACAAGATAGATTCACCCCACCGGTACCGACATGGGCCAGTCGCCCGACAAAACACACGCTAAAGACGACGGTAATGCTTCTATGGTTCCCCAAAAGCTGCAGGAGAAGCTACCAGAAGGCATTGAGAGGGCTGTACCAAATGCCATTCATGATACTGGCGACACCAGCGGAGCGCACCGCAAGCATTAAATCGAACCTGAATTTGTGTATGAATAATGAAGATTGATTGGAAATTAATTTGATACAATTTGAAAATCGTGTGCTTGATGCGATGCAGAACGTGAATGCAAATGATGAATCATGGAGAGCCGAGACATGAAGTTGTTGTTACGGAATCTGTACATCCGCCACTGAAGAAAGCAAATATCCTCTCAAAGATACAAGAAAAGGCCTGTTGCGAGAATAAGAACACCAGTCACAGCATGACTGATACTGGCCTTCGTAGCCTTGTCCTCACTCTCCCCTTTGACGTAATCCTTGTTGGCGAATTGCCGTACAATAACAGCATCGCCAATGCCAACGAATGTTCCACACATGAAGCAGATACCCATGCATTTCTTGGTGATTGCGGCAGCCAATGGGCTAACCTGGCAGATAGGTGAGAATTGCCAGAAGGCGTACAGGCCGAGCGTGCTGAGACCTGTGCCGATATTTCGTAGACCAGATGCGTAGATGAGAGATTTCTGAAAGGCCTCAGAATGCGAAGAGGTAGTAGTCTTTTCGGTAGCCGAATTCTGAAGACCAAAGAGACGAATTGCGTTGTATGGCGATACGAAGCTATAGATGCCAATGCTCGTGCCGGTCACTCCGAAGAGCAGAGGGAGTGCCGAGACTATGGTTGAGGGCGAGAAGTCCGTGTTCATGGCGAATGTGTTTGGGCTGCACAGTAGAAGATTCTTGGGGAATTGAGAGTTTGTAGTAATTGAGGGAATAGATCTGACGAGAAGTTGTTGGAGTTGAGGCTCAAGTCAGTGACGCAAAGGGCTGGGGTCAAAGAGGCTAGAGGTCTGGGCGAGCCCTCATACATGCATATGCTGCGTAAGTTCGTAGGCTAGACTCCGCAAACGACGGTCGCTGCGGTAGGCGCTATTTTGACTTCGTCATAATGTCTTGGATTGTTTAGCTGAATGTGGTAACAGAGCACGTTATCGCGACATCGTTTCTTGAGCTTTGAACCATGTTTTGGACACAGACGATTGACAGAGCGTTGCCAAAGTCTGGCTATGTATCTTATTGATGAGTACGCAAATAGTTAATTATACCGTCCGGAATCCGATTTAAAAATCTATGGGTTGACTTCTGATCAATTTCGACATCATTATGATGGATGTCTTCCCTACAGTCCGCTCTCAAGAAAATTGATCACCGCAGCACGAGCGCGAAGTGCCTCTGGTATAACAGGATCCCAATTAAAGCCATGCCACATTCCTTCCGACACCAAAAGCTCTACCCTTACACCAGCCTCTCTCAACTTCCAATAGAAACGTATTCCATGACTGAGAGCAAAATCTCGCGTCCCAACTGTAATGACCGTCGGTGGAAAAGTCTCATCATACTCAGCGTAGATGGGAGAGTAAAGAGGATCCATCAAATCAATGCCCTCAGGAACATAGTTCTGAGATACCATACCTGTGAGAAGACTGACAGGCATGATGTCGCGGCCCAAGGAGTTGAAGACCATTGAGTCACCTGCTCCGCTTAGGTCAATAGCGGGAGTGCAAAGGTAAACACCGGCAGTGGGCATGAGAAGACCCTCCTTCTGCGCCATGAGGAGCATGGAAACGAGGATCTGAGCGCCTGAAGAGCATCCCATGGCGTACATGTCAGATGGGTCGATGGGCGAACCTCCAGGAGGGCCACATTGAAGGAGCTCTCGGTACACAGCAAGACACTGATGGCGAGCTTCGGGATATCTAGCCTCGGGGGATTTGGTATAGGCGACAGAGTAGACACGAACGCCCAGTTCAGCAGCCATAGTCAACGCAGCACGGTCCTTTGGACTACCCATGATAAAGGCGCCTCCAAAGACATTGAACAGTATCTTCTTCTCTTTGCCAGGCTTTATGACCGGAGGTTCAATGAGAATAACTGGAATGCCAAAAATGACATGATCGGTGATTTTGAAGTTGTGCTTCTCGATCAGGGTGGCTTCGCCAGGTGCTGTCTTCTCGCTGAAGCTTTCCCGAAGACCAGGAACACGACATGGTGAAGTAACGAAGGAAGAAATTGCGTTTGCTAATGGAGGATGCCGGACGTTGTTGAGAAACTCGACTGCTTCAGGGCTGATAGTGGCCTTTTGACCGTCTGTAAGAGATACCATTGTGATGAATTGAAGAGTGAAGGGATATCAAGTGAAGAACGAGCTGTGTATGTACCGCCAGCCTGAGGTGAAGGTATCGATGTCTTTATAAGATGCATCTTGGGGATAATATTATGATATCTGCTTCCACGGCTTCGAAACTCCGCCTGGTGTGTTCATGTTCTTCAAGTCCGATACCAGCATTGAGAACAAGTCGATAATTCGTCGCCTCTGATCTTAAATTGTACCGACCTGTCAGCGGACTGCGGGTCGTACTAAAAATCGTAGTATGGAACCCCATTAGGATTAGTTCGGATCATGGAACTGAAAGAAGACAAGGTGCTCTCGTGGTATGAGTCGCTTCTGGTGTTAGCGCTTACATGTTGTGCCCAGGGCCCATGACAGGCGGATCGACTTACAGCCGATTCATCAACATGAGCAAATCAATTGATATTTAACGAGGATGACGGTGGACAAGTATAAAGAGCCTCTTTGGTTTTGCGTGTAGTCCAATCTCACATCTTTCTCAAGCCCAATTCTTTGCATCCTTTCTCCAACTTCATCATGTCTTCTCAGCATGGCTACGTTCAGGACCTTATCACAGGACCACCGCTCACGAGTATGGGCTATAACAGACTTGGCAAATCTGGGTTGAAAGTCTCGAAGATCATCCTTGGAGCCATGTCATACGGAAGCAAAGACTGGCGGAAGTGGGTGTTGGAGGAAGATGAAGCTCTTCCTCTCCTCGAACACGCCTTCAAGGCTGGAATAAACACATGGGATACTGTAAGTGCAACCTCATATGTCTCTATCTACCTTTTCCAAGATATCTGATGCATTGACTGACTGGTCTTGACTACCAGGCTGATCTCTATTCCAATGGCGTCTCCGAAGAAATTATCGCAAAGGCACTATCGACCTACAAGATCCCTCGGGAACGCGTCGTAATCATGACCAAATGCCGTTTTGCTATAAGTGGTCCAGATGAACATCAACTTTCTCCATATGCTGCCACAGTCAATGATGGTGAGATGGTCAACAGAGTCGGCCTATCACGCAAGCACGTATTTGACGCAGCAAAAGCGAGTGTCCAAAGACTCGGCACGTATATCGATGTGCTTCAAATCCAGCGCATGTATCCAGATGTCCCGCGTGAAGAGATCATGAAGGCTTTGAATGACGTGGTGGAATCGGGATTGGCACGATATATTGGAGCGAGCTCTGTAAGTTTGTCTGAGCCCTTAGAGCTCGATGAACAAGGCTAACCATGGAATGTCAAGATGCCTGCTTGGGAGTTTCAAGCGTTGCAGAATGTGGCTCGAGAGCATGGTTGGCATCAGTTCATTTCTATGCAGAACTATTACAACCTTCTTTACCGAGAAGAGGAGCGAGAGATGATACCCTACTGCAAACATGCGGGGGTAGGATGCATTCCTGTAAGTTGCTCTATTATCCCTTAGTACACGGCATTGTCTGACTGCGATTCCTTGTAGTGGTCCCCCAACGCCCGTGGTGTTCTGGCCCGTCCCTGGAACGGCATAGACGCAGGCACTTCCATTCGAAGTCAGCACGACGCCACCATCAGAAAGCTTTACGAGGACGGTAATGGGATGGATAAGGCCACCGTTGATATAGTTGAGGAAGTTGCTAAGGCAAGAGAAGTACCAATGGCAGTGATCGCAACCGCATGGTGTCTGCACAAGGGCGTCAACCCAATTGTAGGACTGAACAGCAAGGAACGTATTGACGAGGCGGTATTGGCTGCCAAGATCAGATTGACGGACGACGAGATCTCAAGACTTGAATCGGCATATGAACCCAAGGCTGTGACTGGATACTAGATTGGGGTTCTCAGGGTAGACTGTAGATCGTGTGCTGTTTAAGAATATAGTGGTTGGATCATCGTTGCCCCCATGATTGCAGAGAACCTGTCTATCCAATTGTTGATCCATTCATGGTGCTGGGTAGGTAGGACGGAGAGAGCAATAGGTAGCGAGAATCTCATTGTTTGCGTCCCACAATAGCCAGCATGGAGACAATAGTCTAATGACATGCATATCGAGTTCGCGAGCTCGGATGCTTCCAAGCTTCCGTCGTTGTTAGGCTGTAAGGTGTCGATTGCTTGCTTGACAAGGATCAGATAAGCGTAGTAAGTGGTAATTGTGCTCGCTGAAGGGATGTCATGGTAGATATACTGGGAGTGGAATGGGTAGTATTTAGCGCAACAGGAGACACAACTCGAGGTCTTCTTAGACCTTCGCCGAGGCCTACGAATTGACCATACCATAGCCGCATGTCTTTATACAGCCTTTGAGCACTGTCAAGTAAAGAAGCTCGAGTGTTATCAGAAGCATCATCACCGAGACGGCGTACTCGACTCTGTAATCCGGGAATGACAGCAAAATAGCCGAAGATTTCATGGTACATATTCGGAGACTTTGGTAGCAATGGGAATTCGATCAGACCATCAGGGATCTTCTGCCAGCTTTTGGACTCCAGGATACATGGCTCACCGGAGACCAATGCTTCGCCAATCTGAGGATCAAGTCAGTAATCTACAGGAACAGAGTAGGATGTGGTTGGACCAACGATTGCTCCACGAGATGTAAGGAACATAGAGTACTCAAACGCCGAGTCATAACAACGCTCCGGACCTCGGAGCTGCATAAGTCGAGCAGCTCCGCCAGCATGACGAATCCAGGCGTAGTTCACGTTGACAAAGGTCTGTCGAGTTCAGTATTTTAGAGAGACTTCAAAAGCAATAATTGTTTAAGAATAAAAACATACCTCATAATGACCCAGAAGGATGGTAGCACACAGCACATTCGACGCGAGTTGTTGCTTGGGATCACCTAGAGCCAAAGCAAGATTTTTGACGGCACAAGCATATGATATCTGGGCGTTTCTTAATGCCGAAACGTCCCCTAATACGCGTGCGAAATAAGCCCAGGCCACTGATAATGCAGCATGATCCAAGACTACACTGCTGCCCAGTCGGGGTGGCAGATGCCACAACCAGCTTCCAAGAAAGGATTTCTGGACATCAACGGACCCGAGAGGAAACATAGAAGACACAAACGAAGAAAGTAACTGGTCTCTTTGGGCCTTCATTCCGCTGGGCTGCTTAAGCGTTTGTAGTTCGAGCTGGTCAACAGTACCTTGTCTTTTCTTCGCGTCCCACGGTTGAGTTTCTTTGTCGACTGTGGTCTGGTCCTTCGAGTCAGAGACTGACTTAGCCACTGCTCTGCGGCGACCATATTTTGTTGCGAGGCGTGTTTTGACTTTGCTCCCTTCATCCACGAACTTCATCGGCCGGTCGTATCCAGGACAAGTTCGGCCACCTCTTCGACACTGGGCACAGGCTGGTCGTTCTTCACCGCACTATCAATCGCTTTAGTCATCATGAAAGCCGATGGTATTGAGTAAATACCTTGACGCTTCGCTGGAGGCATAAGAGGCACCCTTTGCTTTTTGGCACACCGACCATTATTGCATATAGTTGCCGCGCCGAAATGGAAACGCGTAACTAGATTTTGCTTATCATACCACGCGATCAGGTTACTTGTAGGACGTCAAATTTTAATCGAAGTCCGGAGAAATAGACCGCCTGTTGCAGCAGATGACGGACTTTATCTTTATATCCAGTATCACGTAAGCGGCGACCTCTACTACCTAGCGAGCCCGACATTGGCCTCGGGTATTCTTTACTTTCACACGATCCGAAGGAAATTGACGAGAATTTAATATCTTGAAGTACACTTTTACAAAACTTGCGACAAATTGGTTGTCCAACCTTGGGTGCCTGGTCAAAGACATTCTTTTCAGCCCCGGCACGCTACTGAGAAACTATCGGCCCAGGCCTCCACACAGCCACCGCCAACGCTTATTCTCACCAGTTAATTTGCTGTCAATCTGGCGGAACGGCGCATCTTCAGGACTCTGGCCCAATGGCACATTTCGCGAATGACTTTTGTAAATTCGTCTTGTACCACGTTCTCTTCACACGCTGTGCAATAGCTACTCATTAGACTGGGTTAAGGTGGCATTGCTCATGTATCCCACGTTGGTATACATGAGGCTGAATACCCATTATGCAAGGAGTGTCTTGTCCTTGGATCTGTTGTATAAATATTCTCCCCTTCCCTGCCCCTTCATTAAATTCTCTCACTTCTAGTACAGAGTGAATATACCTACGAATACAACGGCTCTTTTCAATACCTCCATCCTGGACAATACACATGGACACCGCGTATTGCACGGATGTTGGTCCTGCAAACCCTGACATTGCAGGAGTTGGAGTATGTTAACAGCCTGCGTAGCCAGAAGAGTGGCGATCTAACTTCTCTACAGATGATCGTGGGCTTTGCAATTCAAGCTGGGCTTTCGATTATCTGTTCCTTTTTCTCCTTGGTGATATGGAGGAAAGCTAGAAAATCGAAAAAGCAGTCAGACCAATATAAGAAGAAGGCCACAGATAACGTTTTGATGAGATTTAACGAGTTAGCACTCTTAAGTGGTAAGCTCTCCTATATACTCAGGACTTACGATTCGGAAAACTCAAATAGCTAACTGCAATAGGACTGGGACTTTTGATTTCTGGGCTTATACAGAAGGACTCACTTTCATTGTATCATTTTCTCATTGTATCATATATTGTCAACTTCATAAGGTATCTTTTTAAGTCAACTCGGAGGACCATATCTTGAATTAACATGAGTTATAGCGCTTCTGTCTGCGTTACTACAGTTAGCATTGCTAACTCAACTCCGACCCAGGGAATAGTCAGAAAGCTATCCTTCAGTGCCTTTGTTATTCTATACGTTGTATTTTCCATTATCCTGATTACTGCGCTGGGCAGCTGGGATCAAAGCGAGCCAGGCTCCTGCGTCTACTCCACGAGTGCCCAACCTTCGAGTTATCAGCTCTATACAGGCATTTTCTGTGGAACAGAAGTTATGATAATGGTCTTTGTGTTTGGGTACCCCCAATGGATCGATAAGCGCCAAAGAGAACGTCAACCTTACAATGCGCGTCGGGATGATTTGAATGAATCAGCCTCTCCCTCCACCGTACCTTCAAATCCCTTGGGGCTGGCGGCGTGGATCGTCGCGGTCCTGCAAAGTGTTGTCTATGGTCTTGGTATTCATCTCATTATTGAACTAAGAGCACTAAACAAGGGACTCCTCTCTGGGGATTCTGAGGATACCTGGGGCTTCGGCCAAACATTTTCTGTTGTGTTGGTTGTTAGTAACATAACAACCTGTTGTCAGGAGTATGACAGTAAGTTTTTCTCCTTTCCTTCTCAATTAATAAGAGTCACTAAATTAATGATCTCAAGGTTATCGGAAGGCTGTAAGTGGTCGCTCTAGATAGTTGATATTATAAAATTAAGAAGTACCTCTACATTATCTAACTAAGAGGAAGACGAAAGTGCCCCCATTGTAACTGTTGAGCAAGGCGCATCGTAGACTGATGGCTTAACAAAGTCGATCTGTGCCTTAGTACCCTTGCCCAACTCAATCAGTGTCTTTCGCTTCGGATCAAACTTGGGCCAACCAAGCTTCGATAGACCAGATGAAGGGTTGTTACTGAAAGAGAACCATGCGTGCTGCATTGTCTTGGTAAGCTTCTTCTGATCCTCTGATGGCGCGATTCCGCTGACATCCTCAGATGCACCAAAGATCATGTGAAGGTCCACGCCGTGGTAAGCGCCGCTTGTCGGGTATAGGCGTGTGTTGTTCCAGTCTGCCATGTATCGGTATGCCCATGATGGTACGCCTTGATCCTTTCGTGCCTGAGCTTGGTAGGATACAGGGCAGGTGAAAGACTCTAGAAGGAAGGACTTGACTTGAGTATCGGTAGGTGTGACTCCGTTACCGTAGGCTGGGACTCGGTAGTAACCATCTTCATCGTCATTGTGGCCGAAGAGCACAGGAACTTTAGCAAAGTCTCCAGCTTTAGTTCGGCTCACATAGTCGGAGAAGACAATCTCTCCATCAGGCTTGGGGTAGAATGGGGGGATAGAACGAAGAACGCTGGAACTCGAAGCAGGTCTAATACCTGCAGCTGCTTTTTTAATGTCCTCCCAGTCAACCTCCCGCATGCAACTCATTACATCAGTGGTCGCATCGCAGCCAACAGTAGAGACTACCGAATTCCAGTTCTTCTCTTGAACCTCGGCAGTATTGACGGGAAAGCTAAATGCATTTCCAGATGGAGCAATGAGACCATTCACGATGGGGTCCTTCCGATAAGAATAAGTCCAGTAGTCGACAGCGACGCCCCCAGAGGACTGGCCGGCTATGGTGATCTTGGAAGGGTTACCGCCAAACTTCCGAATATTATCGCGCACCCATTCGACAGCAGCTCTTTGATCGTGCAGACCGAGATTTTGCGTTTCACCAGGAGCACCGGGAAAGCCAAAGATGTTGATACGGTAGTTGACAGTAATAACCACGATATCCTCAGCATCAGCAAAGTATTTGCCAGTGTAGAAAGGGCTGTTGGTGTTTCCAATAGCAAATCCTGTATGGTTAGCCTAATCTCTGTAGTAAGACCCAGCAGTGAACTTACGGCCACCGTAGAAGAACACCAGCACTGGTTTGTTCGCCTTTGCAGAGTTGCCCGTCGCTTTCGACCAAATATTAAGAGTCAAACAATCTTCACTCTGGGGAGTTCCCGCAGCGCTGGCAAAGTAGGAAATGATCTGTTGGGCCTGGGGTGTCATATCAGGATAGTCAACCTTCTTGCTAGGCGATAATGGGCAATCAAAGCCATATTTCTCAGCCTTGAAGGGCTTCTTCGAGGTGATGCGTTGTGGAGGGGCGAATCTCAACTTGTCAACCGGGGGTTTTGCATACGGGATGCCGAGGTATTCCACGACACATGCTGAGTTGTCGGCCAGATGTCCAGTGATGGGCCCGTTGGATGTGTTGACTGTCGTGTATCGAGATGTATTGCATTTCGGAGCAGCAGAGACGAGGCTTGCCCAAAAGGCGATCGCGGATGTCAATTTTACCATTGTGTCAGAGTATTAGGCCAGGGTGAGAGAAACCGGACAACAACTGTAGTAACTAGGGCAATCATCTACCTTTATCAATCACGCTGAACCAATAACCGACAAGCGGGATAATTAGAGTCGGTCTGCCGTTGTACAAGGTTGTTCATTTTGTACCCGCAATATTCCTATTCTCGACTTCAATGGCCGTCTTCAAGGATGATTAACCAACAGCATCATGCGCCGCACCCCTGCATAAATTGACGAACAAGCGATCCTTCCCGTCTTTGGAAGCTGTCATTTCGTGTTCGCCCACTATCGCTAAGACAGGATGGTCGCTCCGAGTCGATAAGGTTGTTGGCTACCAGCTGTTGGTTATTGACGTTGATGTTGATACCGCCACTTTTCTCGGAACATTATGTACCCTGTGTTCAACAGTCTTTGCTTCCGTTTTACTTCACGGGCTAGCCTGGGTGCCTAATGGCCATGCTAATTGTAATTTACGAGTATGATTAAGTGACGGCCGATATTAATGCCTCGATACGTAGCTGTAGTCTGTAGTTTCTACTAATCAACCACATCACCCACTGTTGAACAATGTCGTAGCGACAATGGTTGATAGAGGTATGGGATACCCCACCGACGGGGTTGACAATCAAGGCTGGAAACTCTACATCACGTCTTTGGTAATGATCATTTCTGCGGGATTATTTGTCGTTGCACGGTGTTTCGCACGCTTTTCGATTCATAAGCTCGGATCAGATGACATTGCAATCGTCGCGTCTCTGGTAAGATCTTTGGCCCTGTTGTTGCGCCTTTTGACTGAGGTCCTAGATATCATCCATCCTCCTGTCGACATTCATACAATTAGCAATCCATAACGGTTATGGAATGCACAAGTACGACCTCGACAAGCCCGAACTTCGGATGGCGTTGAAGATGTTCTTCATTGCCCAGACACCATACAAAGCAACTGTCTGTCTCAACAAGGTCGCCGCGATTCTTCTGTATCTACGCCTGTTTGTTACGAGATCGTTCCGAGTTTGGGCATATATAGTGATGGGGATCGTGGTAGGATATGGTATTGGTGGCATCGGCGCGACGATATGGCAATGCGTGCCTATTGCTGGTGCTTGGAACAAGAGTATTAACGCGACTTGTATCGACTCGAACAAATTTTGGGTGGCCTACGCTACTCTAAATGTCGTGACAGATGTCATGGTACTAGCGCTACCTATAATACCTATCATACGGCTGCAGACGAATGTACGAGAGAAGATACTGCTCGGAGGCATCTTTCTTCTAGGGTCCTTGTAAGTGAAAGTCACCAAAGGATTTACCGCTGAGACTAACTAGAGGCAAGCGTGACTTTGACATCCATCCTACGAGTAACTTCGGTCTCCAACTCTCTCAAAAACAAGGAAGACATAACATACAACTTTATTGAACGCGGCATATGGACTCTGATCGAAGCCAATCTTGGCATCATCACAGCTTGTCTCCCAGTGTTGAGGCAGCCCCTAGGAAGATTGTTTCCCCGCATATTTGGCACGATGAAAGAGAGATCAGCGTATTTGGGAGGCGTGGTCAATAGCTCTAGAGGGTACAAATTGTCTAACCTCTCAACGCGCACCTCGAATCTAAATCTACGTCTTTGGCGGGGTGCTGGGTCGAAATCTAGCGAGGCCATTTCCATCACTGGGATAGAGGCTAACGTTAATGGGGAGCGGAAGAGTGATGAGGAACGCATAATTACTGGTTCGGTTGAGGGTGGTGACGTCAAGGTATATAGTCATAGGTAGTCAATTGTGAAGAAGCGTTATCGTCAGTTTAGACAAAAAGGCAATTGAGTTAGTTGATTTCTCACGGGATAGATATCAAAGTCAAATATCTCGTACACGAATGATATAAGCCGGAAGTCACAGTGACTCCAAAACCGAGACATCTGTTATCATTATGGGGTGTCGCGGGTCTTAGCACAGGTTAGTTCGGGCGGTAGGCCAAACTATATTCCCACTAGCACCAGGGGAAGAAGCCAAGTCCTTTGCGTTGCAGTAGCTGAGCTGTTGCCAAGCAGCTGAGACATGATGACGTGGAGGTAAGATAATAGTCCAGCTGTAGCTCTTATAAAGTCTTGTTTCCATCTCTCGTGCGACGTTCTCGCAACTGCGAAATTGTGATTGAAATGAAGAACCCCTACGCCTTGCCCTTGAACCCGGAGCAATATGCTCCAGCTCCAGTGCCTTCATTGACAGAATGGAAGCAGCTCTGGAATGTATGGGATCTTTTCACTACCAAGATGATCCCGCCGGAGGCATTGATGGAGCAACCGATTCCTCTACGAAATCCATTGCTGTTTTATCTTGGTCATATACCGATATTGTTAGTATTCATCGCCTCATCGTAGCCTTCCACTAATGTCATGGCTAGTGAGGATATCCACCTAACGCGAGCTACCAAAGGTAGACCTACCGATCCTGCTTATTATCACCAGATCTTTGAACGTGGTATCGATCCCGATGTTGATGACCCATCCAAGTGCCACGACCATAGCGAACTTCCAGATGTCTTCCCACAATTAGTGGATATCCTCCTTTATCGCGAGCGTGTGAAATACCGGATCACCTCGCTTTACGATACTGGGAAGGCTTACTCAGATCGTTGCATCGGACGGGCTCTCTGGATAGGGTTTGAACATGAGGGTAAGTCCTGATAATCCGACATGTGAAGCCATCCTCTAACTTGTCTAGGCCTCCATGCTGAGACATTTCTCTTCATGACAATCCAGAGCCCGAATATTCTACCTCCTCCTGGAATACCCAGACCTGACTTTGCGAGGCTCGCTAAAGAAGCTGCCTCGAAGCGGATGCAGAACCCATGGTTTCAAGTGCCCGCACAGAAATTCACTATAGGATTCCACGATCCTGAAAATGATGAGGGACCAAATAGATTCTTTGCGTGGGACAACGAGCGTGAGCCGTATGATGTGCAGGTACCACAATTCGAAGCGCAAGGTCGACCGGTGAGTAACGGCGAGTACGCAAAGTATCTTGTGGACGTCAAGTACCCACAGATCCCTGCAACATGGGGCAAGATACGCAGTGCGGGCCATGATGAAGACTTTACCACCTTCATTGCTCGTCACAGCGTCAAGACAGTCTTGGGCCCAGTTCCTTTGGCTCAAGCACTGGACTGGCCGGTGATGGCTTCTTTTGATGAGGTCGAGCGATATGCTGGGTGGGCTGGTGCTCGCTTACCAACTCTTCATGAAATACGGAGTATCCACGAGTATGTCGAACGAGAACGAAAAGCACCAGACAGCAAAGTCAACCACCAATTCCATACGAATCCTAATGCCATTTTTGTCGATTTATCTGGGACAAACTCGGGCTTTCACAATTTCCATCCTACTAGCGTTACACACAAGGATTATCTTTGCGGACTGGGCGATACTGGAGGTGCTGCTGAATGGACAAGAACTTTATTTGCGCCGCAACCTGGGTTCAAGCCTATGGATATTTATCCTGGATATAGTGGTAAGTTCTTGTCGCTGAGCTCCCGGAAGAACTGTACTAATGCCTGTCTAGCGGACTTTATGGATGAGAAGCATCTGGCTGTTGTTGGTGGAAGTTGGGCGTTGCATCCCCGCATAGCTGGTCGAAAGAGTTTGTGAGTTTTATCTTGAGGCCCGAAGTCATGAGTGAGTGCTAACCTTTACAGCTTGAACTGGTGGCAGACAAAATATCTCTGGCCTTGGGTGACTTTCCGTCTTGTGAGGGACATTGAGTAAAGCTTCACACCGCCAGAACAATTACCTCTGAGGCCGTTCGGCTACGTCCTACCGATACTCATTGCCGACAAGAGGTAATGGCGAAATATGCGGTGGATTTGTGGATGCTTTTCTAGTCGCGTGTGACATCATACGACTGCAATTGAGTTTATGCCGAAACCTAGACCAGATCGATTTTTCGGATATACAATTTATGAGATCTGATTCGATTTCGGAGCCGCTTTTAGTGGAAACTTCCCGTCCGCTCGATCCGAAGGAATGGATGATGATGTGACAACTATCACCAGAATCAAGCCACCTGCGCGATGTGATTTTCGTTTAGCTGTGTATAAAAGCTGGCCAAGAGCCGCGACGAGAGTAGAAGTCTCAATCATTCAGCATTTAATCATTTAATAACAAATAATCATAATGTCGCTGCCACGATACCAAACAAACACTCCTCTCCATCCTACTTTCAAGGATGATATCCTCAACACCCATCTAGTCTACGACTACGACGCCACAGACGCAGACGGCAACCCAGAAAAATGGCGCTATGAAATCTGGTTCTTCTCCGAAAACCGCGTCGTCTACGCCATTCACGGCGGTCCCATGGCTGGCCGCATCAACTACCAGACCGTAGCCTACCAATGCATTCGTGCAGGCGAGTTATGGCAGATCAACTGGCTGGAGGAGACTGGAACCATCGTTTCCCTGGTCTACGACATCACCAACAAGACCATTAGCGGTATGCTGGGCTTTTCCAAGGGCCATTGGGAGCATGCAGAGGATGCGCATGGTGATAAGCGCAATCCTCAGGATTTCAATAGGTGGAAGGAACTTGCTTCAATTGGAAAGCAGACTGACAGGTTCATCTTGACGGAGCAGGCGCATATTCTCGAGGTCTTCAAGGGACAGGGTGACCTGAAGCCTATCAAGGAGTCAGATCCTACATTTTGATCTTGCGGTGTAAAAAGGAACGATTTAGACGATTAGACGAGGTACACAATTAGACGGTTCCAATAGAGATTCTATTTTTATCACTTTGCTCTCCTGATGCTGCGGGAAATCCCGCAAGGTCCAGAGTCGAGACGAGACCACAAAAATGGAGCAATCTTTGATAAGAACGCGATGATACTGAGAATCTCGCTTCTTTCCTTGGCTGTATATCTTCGCCCGAAACTGATCGTGAATCTGGGGAGAACCTGGTGCTGGTCCTTCTTGGCGTATCGGCTTGGGTGAACCTTGGCAGAGAGCCCTGGTCTCTTTTGTGAGTCGATGAGCATAGTGGAGCCAAATGGAACCAGATGAGAGAAAAGACAACAATGTTCGAGCCAACCGAGAGTTCAGAGATAGGGAGGTATATGATGTAGTCGTTCTGGAATAGCATGAAGTTTGATCAGTCCTACTTCTTTAGAGTTGTTCTTTGACACAACGTTGCAGTGATCATTGCTGAGATACTGTACTAACAGATACGCTCTGATAACCGCATTGTTGTGGCTTATCTGTTAGCCGATAATTGAGCCATGCTAGTAATGATGCTCCATAAACTTTTGACCAGCATTAAGCGTTCATGAATTAAATTGTCGACGCAGTTGATAATCGCCAAATTTTTCATGAAGCCAGATCATGAATAAAAGGTAAATCATCGCTCCATAAAGACTACATTGTAATCGTATTATACTTGATCAGACGTGTGATTGGCATTGCTTCCAAGTGTCCCTGCCATTACCCTACAGCAAACCATTCTCAAGCAGTTGCGTTAAGATATTGAAACAAACTATAGCACCAACTATTGTATAGCAGAGATATATTCTTATCGTCAATTCAATACGATATCGGGAAAAAACAGACCTCGGATTGCTTTGTCCTTACCGCTGGACTCTGCCACCAAGATGATAAAATCACAACCCATGAAGAGCCATAATTTGTCAATCACTTTCATTGAGAATCTGGGCTTCTTGGCAATGCAAAGTGGCAAAGTCAGGTCAGTGAGTCGGTAAGTGCCAAGGTCTTACTATGGGGTTGATCACCGAGTTGCATGTGCATGCTTCACCAATATTATGGCGATCGCCTTGCAGAGTCTCACTTGAGCAGGACCACGTCGAGATCGACGCGGCGTGGCCGCAAACACGAGTTTAACACTGAGACAAGCTCATGCTTAGTAAATACAAGCATGGTATGGTCTCTTGTCGGGAGCTTTGGCACTTGAAGTCTCGTGCTGATCTCGCGTCGTCTCTATGCAGGGTTCTGAACACAGACATTGACTCGTTATACCCACTAGGTCACTTCTAACAAATGGACTGGATGGCATAGAGTGCTGACACGAACACCCAAGACGGTCTCGACTGACATATCAAGATGGACATGTGATGGTCGTGTTATGTATAGTGTTCAGAAGAAGAGAACAAGTTCTGACAGCGGTCAGACGTGCCGCTTTCAACGATCGAGTCTAGAGTCTTCGGAAGGGACCGAAATAAATCAAGAGTTTGCAGTGGAGGCATGGATCAACGATCATCTGGGACTGACCAGAACAGAAATTTCATGCTTGAAGGCTGACAGGACCCGCTCATCGCGTGATCCAAAATGTTAATGACAGAAAAATGCCTTCCTAAACGAGCTCAACAAGACCTGGAGAAGACCCATAGTCCACATACGTACAGAATCGGCCAAAAGAGGTAGGCCCCACGGGATATCGGCCCAGACTCTGGGCGGACATGGACAGCCGTAGTGTTGGGCTGTCAACAGTTTTCAACCCTAACCCACGACCAACATCTCCGAATTAATTACACTGACAGCTGCTAGTTTGATTGGAAGTTCTGTCCCAAGAGACGGAATCCCCTTCCTGACCGCCGGCCATGACCCGTCTTGTCCACGCCGCAACTGTTGGTCAAATGCGCTGCTGCCAAACAAGAGTCCTCAGCCGCAGGAGGATTAGCCACATTGAGTGGTGGATTCCCAAATCTCTCCAGCTTGCCAAGAGCCTCGACATATTATGTCTCAGCGGGTTTCGGCAATCACAACTTGGCGACTGTCACTGCTGTACCCCAGATGGGGAAAGAGAGGGTCGCAAGAATCCCGCTTTTTCCGCAACTTTGTTTTTTGTATGTGCAAGGGAGCTTTGGGATCTCTTGCAGTTGCAGTCTGGGGCGCGGAGATTTCGGGGTGCTGATCCGGAAGCGAGGACGCTATTCGTGGAGAATCGGGTCCGGGGATGCGGGGGAGTAAGCTTGTCTAGACCCCGACCATCTTTAATTAAGGATGGACAGTACGTACTTGATCCAAGAGACCAGAGAATGGAGAACTCAAGTCTTGGTGGATGTTATGGAGTATCATATCATGGGAAATATTATCTGAAGCTATCTCCATACTGAATGTACTCTTCAATGAGAACGATACCATTGTTGAATACTCGTAAAAGCTCTGCTTACTCTCAATCTGTCTCGGGGCACTTTCCCCTCCTGAGAGACACAGAAGGGTCTTGACCAATCGTCTTACGGTTCCCCGGCCCGTAAATCTCATTAGCACAAAGCAACCAGCTCCCCCTTACGGTCCTACCTCGTCCTTACTAGTAAAGCACACAAGGTAGCATCACATCTCGCGGCCGCGCCTAATGCAGCGCCAGCACGTTAAAATAGAGTGATCGATCGGCTGGTGCGCATGGTGAGCCGATAAAGTCTGCACTAAAAGAGATGGGCGGACCAGCAAGCCGAACAAAGAGTCAGGCAGGGCTTCATCGGGAGACTCGAATTAAGCGCCGCTGGTCGACCTGATGCTCTGTGACCAATCAGTCAAACAAAGGTTTTTGTGCTGTCCGTTCTGTCGGGCTCAGACCGAATTCTCGATTCCCCATACCTGGCCGTTTCTTGTCAGAACCGCTCGATTGGTCACTCGCATCAGCTTTCGGATGCTTGGCCGTCGATCCGTCCCGGCGAACAGCGAGGCTTTCTTTCTCACCAGCGAAGGGACTGGCCTGTTTGAGATCTCTGTGGTTGTGTCGGATGCGGAGACCGCGTTCCATCCACCATCCCATATGCAGTAGTGGCACGGAGCTTGAGACAGCTAAACCCATCACCACCCTAGAATGTCGCAGCTGTCTTGAAGTTTTTATATATATCCCAGTCCCATCTCGAATTGAAGTAGTTTTGTTTCCAGCCCAGACCATCAGCCAAGCAAAGCAACCAAACAATCAGCTCGACAGTCCACAGCTCCAGCGCTGAAACATTACCATCATGGCGGTCGACTCCATCAACGAGAAGGACGTACGTCTTTACCACCACCAAACAGCTCAATTGAGCGTCGCTAATAGTTCAACTTAGGCCAAGCATGAAGTCGTCATTGTCAAGACGGCCATTGGAGATGAAGCCTTCCAGCAGGCTATGATCAAGGAGCCCCCGCCCAAGATCGCCGCTCCTATCCTCATCCTCGCAAGCATGGTCGCCTTCTGCTGCTCTACTGCCAACGGCTACGACGGTTCGCTTTTCGGAACTCTCCTCTCTTCCAAAGACTTCAAGGGCTTCTTTGGTGTTGACAACAAGGGTATTGAAGCTGGTATGTCTTCCCAATCTAGTCAATTGCCCTGGTGACAATGCTGACATCTGATAGGTATCGTCACTTCCATGTATCAAATCGGTTCCGTCGTCGCTATTCCTCTTGTTGGACCCAGTATTGATACTTGGGGTCGCCGTGCCGGTATGACAATCGGAGCTTGGATCATCATCGTCGGTGTCATTATCCAACTCGCCTGCTACTCAACCTCCAGCGTTGGACAGTTCATGGCTGGTCGCTTCTTCCTCGGATTCGGTGTCTCCATCGCCGCCGCCGCCGGTCCTACCTACGTCGTCGAAGTCTCTCACCCTGCTCACCGTGGTGTCATCACCGGTCTCTACAACGTCATGTGGCCCGTCGGCGCCCTTGTTGCTAGCAGTGCTGTTCGTGGTGGCTTGAACTACGAGGGAACCAACACTTCTTGGATGATCCCTGTTGGTCTTCAGCTCATGTTCCCTTGTGTCATTGGCTTCTGCGCCATGCTTCTGCCCGAGTCTCCTCGATGGCTGTACACCCACGGAAAGCAGCAGCTTGCTAAGGAAAACCTCACCAAACTCCACGGCCACGGTAACCCCGAGAGTGAGTGGGTCAAGCTCCAGCTTCACGAGTACGAGGAGCATCTTGAGATGGACGGTAGTGACAAGAGATGGTGGGACTACCGTGCTCTCTTCGCCACCCGTGCTTCCTTCTACCGTCTCACCTGCAACTGTCTCGTCTCTCTCTTCGGTCAGTGGGCTGGTAACAGTATCGTCTCTTACTACCTCAGCGCCTTCCTCGACACTGCTGGTATCAGGGAAGGTGCCCAGCAAATCAATGTCGCCATGGGAATGAACGCTGTTCAAATCGCCTTTGCCGCTCTCGGTGCCACCTTTACTGACACTGTCGGTCGTCGTCCCATGCTCCTCGTCGTCAACGTTGTCTGTGCTTTCTGCTGGATTGGTGTTACTGTCCCTGCCTCCATTGCCAACATCACTGATCTTGACAACGAGGAACAGATTGATTCTGTTACTCCCCCGGTCAGCAAGGCTATTCTGGCCTGGGTCTACCTCTTCCAGATCTGTTACTCTGTCGGCTGGACTCCCCTCCAGGCTCTCTACCCCGTCGAGGTTCTAAGCTACGAGATGCGAGCCAAGGGTATGGCCTTCAGCTCTCTCTTCACCAACGCTGCTATGCTTGTCATGCAGTTCGGTATTCCCGTCGCTCTGAAGAACATCGCCTGGAAGACCTACATTGTCTTCTGCATCTGGTGTGTCTGCCAAGCCGGTATCCTCTACTTCCTCGTCCCCGAGACTAAGAACCGAACTGTAAGTTACTACAAATATCCTCTCAATATGGACCTTACTAATCATCGTTTCAACAGCTCGAGGAACTTGACCACATCTTCTCTTCTCCCAGCCCTGTTAAGACCTCCAAGCAGAAGAAGGTCTTTGAGGCCGATGCCAACGCCAACATTGTCCACATCGAGCCTGCGACTGCTTCTCCCTCTGCCGCTTAAGCTGTTTACGTCTTGATTTGCATTTGCATATGCTTGGATACCACGGGGACTTGAATGCCCCCTCCGAGTTATGAGAGTTGAAGTTCGGATTGGATGGTGGAGGATGTCAGCAACCTATACCAAGATTGTGTGCTCAGATGTTGGATCTTAATACTACACTCTTTGTGAATAATAATACAATCTTGAGCCTTACCTTTTGATGCGTCTCTCGCATGTGACATCTGATTATACTGCATAGACAGCTCGATACCAGTGTATGCTATCCTGCAAGCAGCCTCGCGCTTTCAACAAGCTCTGTCAGCTTGATTCTCCTAGAAGGACTGTAACGTCATATCACGAAGGGGACTGGAGAATAGGAGCACTGAAATCGATTAAGAACGTCGAAACAACTCTCAAGGTATGCTTTGACTCTTCTATAAGTTCTCATTCGCCAGAGGCTATATGCGTGAGTTTAACTATTTTTGACTATTATCTATTCCAACCACCTTCCTTCTCGAAGATTCCACCAACAGCCTCACATACCTTGAGCAAATGCCTGTCACGAAGTCTCGCCGCAACAAGCGAAACACACACTGGCATATCGGTCTTCCCTCGAAATCCAGGAATGTTCATCACAGGTACATGTAAAGCCTATAGTGATCAGCAAAGGTTTTGGGACGTGGTGAGCTCACTTACAGTCCAAGGTGATGCAAAGACCGGATCACCGGTATTACCCAGCCCCTCAGGAGCTTCATCAAGCACACTTGGTGCAAGCACGGCCGTGTACCCCTCCGCAAGCTTATCGAAACGAGGTCGCAACGCTGCGAGTCCATCATATGCCTGCAACTGGGCCTTGCGTGAAACGCTTCTTCTCTCCTCAACTCCCTTTGCCAATGTTTTGTCCATCTGTTCTTTGGCCTGAAGATACTCGGGCACGAGACTTGTTGCGCCTTCGAGTTTGACAATCAGATTGAGCCACTCCACGACTTTCTCAAAGTCAGGACCGAGATCGAGTTCTTCGACTTGGGCGCCGTGAGCTCGCAGTAACTCAACAGCTTTGTCCATCGCCTCTCTGGTTCCTTGACCAGCCATATCCCAATGAACTGGCTTACAGATAGCAAATTTAGAGCCCTTGACTTCCTTGAAGTAAGACTCCTCGTAGTCATTTAGAGCAAAGGCATCAGCGAATAGTTCGAAGTCGGCAACACTACGCGCGAAGAAGCCAATTGTATCAACGCTAGGAGAACAAAACTTCTGTCCCTCACGCGTGATTGACTGCCAGGTAGGCTTAAAGCCATAAACACCATTGAACGCAGCTGGTCGAACGATGGAGCCTTTCGTCTGTGATCCTAGTGCTATAGGGATCTGGAAATCTGCTACTGCTGCTGCTGATCCAGATGAAGAACCGCCTGGCGTGTGATTGACGCTATGAGCGTTGCGAGTAGCTGGACCAATGAAGGAGAAAGCGAACTCTGTCGTGGTCGTCTTACCTGGGAGGCTGTGTGAGCAAACTACTTGGAGATGTGAAGGGTACAAGCCTACCAAAAATGAGGCATCCTGCATGCCGAAGGGCCATTACAGAGCCGGCGTCAATTTCAGGATGATCATTCTTGTATATCTTGGACCCATGTTCAGTTGGCATGTCTACCAGAGCATTAGCAACACCCACCTACTAATCCGGTCAGTTCTTACCCTTGGTCAAGATAATGTCTTTAATCCCAACTGGCAGACCATGCAACGGTCCACGCTGTTCAAATGGAACTCTGTCGAGCGCTCTGGCCTGCTCCATCACAGCGTCGGGATTGAGGTATGCCCACGCCTTAACATCATCGTCGCGTTGCTTTATCCGCACGAGAAGTGAGGCTGCATACTGTTCAATCGTGAGCTCGCGAGAACGGAGCTTCTGTAGAGCTTCAGTGGCTGACCAAAGCCGAGGGACCGTGTCTGTTTCTTGATCCATGTTCTAAGCCTCTGGAGACGGTATGTATCGATGTCGATGAAGCTGAACTGATTGAACGTCTACCACGGCATTGATGCTTCCCCGCTTCTTGGGTCGTTACACTGGCCCAGGTCCACGGGGAAGAGGCGGGGGGGTTCGGCAGTGGAATCAGGAACTTTGGCATCCATTGAATGAACATTCTACTACAGAACCACCAACAGGACTAATTAAATCATATAATCTGAGCATGATAAGAGTTGCTCAAGGGTCACTGCACCATCCTCCATCAACGCAATAGGAACTGCCTGTAACAGCACTAGCTTCATCACTGCCCAAAAACACAATCACTTTGGCGACCTCGTCAGGCTCCAGGTCCCGCTGTAAGCTCTGGCCCCGCATCACCTCCTCTCGGTACTCAGGCGTAAGAACCTCGTCTCTCTGTCGCTGCGTCGCGATGGCGCCAGGCATGACGCTGTTGATACGGATGTTGTACTTGCCGAATTCTTTGCTTTGAACACGAGTGAGGCCCATGATGGCGGCTTTGCAGGCGCCGTAGACTTGTGGATATTAGCGATTCAACACAGCCAAAAGATTACTGCCCGGCTTACCTGGTGTGCCTTGGGCGGGAATGCGCCAGGTGATTGAACCAAGATTGATGATACTTCCACTTTGCGCGTCTCTCATAGCCGGTATCACGGCTTGAGAGAGGAAGAATACGTGTCGAAGGTTAGTATTGACGTTGGTATCCCAATCCTCAGCCGTGACCTTCTCTGTGACAAGCCTGGCCCTGTTCCCAGCCGCTGCCGCATTGTTCACCAAAACGTGTATCGCACCATGCTTTTCCTGAATATTCTTGACAGTTTCCTGCAATTCCGGTAGATCTGCGACACTGCACTTGTAGAATATGGGCGATTTGGCTTCCGTGTTGCTGTCTTTGGCTCGAGCGACAGCCCGATCAATTGTCTTTTGGGCTGACGCTTCGGCAATGTCGAGAAAAATGACCTGGCTGCCCTGGAGCGTGAAGAGTTCCACTGTAGCAGCGCCTATACCTTCTGCGCCGCCTGTAATGAGCACTGTCTTGCCCCGCAGGCTGGGATAGATGGCATGAGCTGAAGGCATCGTCGATTGAAGCGACAATAAGATGAAGTTTGAAGTCAATTCTAAGTGAATCTATCGTTGTTTCAACCCCTCATTCAATTTATATCGTCAAAGTCAGCTGTGCAGTTAACGTTACAGTGCAATGCTTGGTGACGTTTTGGCTGGACTGTTGGCTTTCGGCATGTGGAGAGTGCTGCAGTACCAGCATGGAAACCAGGATTATTGGTCTTTAACACATCAAAGCTCCAGCTTTATCATTCAATTGGTCTTGATGCAGTGAAATGCTCGATGTTATTGGGCAGATGAAAAGCCACTTTAAAGACGTCAGAAGCCTCTTAGCCAGGACTATTTTTACACTCCGTCGCAGAGCACGAAGTACACGATACTCTGGATAGAGCCTCTGCGCTGAACTGGTCATGCTAAAGCCGCTAAACTTGGCGAGGTTAGCGAGCACTTCCGTTCACGTGCTTGACCCGCTGAGTCTTCTCACATCCGCTTCCGTCCCCATTTTCATCTGACATCTCCAATCACAGTCATCTTCATTCTCCTTCTGGATCATCCAGTAATACTTCCCGAAGCAAGCCATGGAAACCCGAAGTAAACAAGCATGTGAGCCATGTCGGTAAGTACACAAAGTTACATGTTCTAATCTTGGGGCTGAACTTTTGAATACAGAAGGAAGAAGACCAAGTGCCCTGGTGAAAAGCCGATTTGTTCGTTCTGTAATCGGCTGAACCAAACATGCACTTATAGAGAAATTGAGCCAACGGGTACACCTTCAAGAAAAGTTAATAGGGTCTCAAAGAGGTAGATTCGCCCAAGAGCATGAAATGTAGAGTACTGACCTTATTAGTACAAATAAGAATGACCTGCAGGGCCGTTTCCAAGCACTGGAGTCCCACGTCAAGAATATTTATCAGCTGCTACAGTGAGTTCCTAGTGGTCGTAATGCAAACTTCGGGACCTTACCATTCAGAACTCCAACAGAAGCCGCGTCCTCTTCGTCTCCCGGTTTATCCATGAGAGACGCCTCGACGGGCTTACTCGAGGAGGATGGAAGTGCCAGCCCCGGTTTTATGTCGGAGAGCATCGCTGAACCGACATTCAGTACCGCAAGGTATGCCATATTTTTGACAACTAGGTATCATTATCAGCTAACTCTCAAGTCCGCACCCTCCTTCAGACGTTGTTGACCATCTTGTCGACATATATCGTATAAGACATCATCTTCAACCATTGCAACTGTTTAAGCTTCCTGATCTCAAACGATATCTCGCTTCAGCTCCTCGATACCTCTTCGAAAGCTTTCTTGCATTGACTGTACGATATAGCACGCATGATTTCTACCAGGGTCAGGAACTCCAGGCTGTGGAGCACTACGCGTCTTCGGCACAGCAGACGGTCACATCACTTGCCTCTCAGGGCATCCCAAAGCTAGAGGTTGTTCAAGCTCTGTGCTTGCTTGTGTTGGTTGATGTCGCAGGTAAGTTTGAAGAAATTCATGTTTCACACGAGAATGAAGAAAAGCTCACTTCAGTCTCAAGGCTGTAAGCCAGGCCGAGCTTGGATGACGATCGGCACCCTCTCTCGCCTCGAGGCTCTTCGCAAGATCTCTCAACAAGCACTCATAGAATCATCGTCAGATCCCGAAACCTGCCTGCGTTGCCACTGGACTGTGCTTCTTCTAGAACAGACCTTTATGCCTCAGGAGCGTACTTCTGTTCACGATGATGATCGTCCCAAATACCCAACGAGTGCCCCGATACCGCCTTCTTTGCCACCCGTGACAGATGGCGAATATCCGCCTGATCTTTATTCAGACGATGCAACAGAAGACTTGGGAATAACTGCATATTATATAAAGATCGTCGGGATCTGGGGCCATATGTCATCATACATGCACCAGATTCGTATTGGTAAAGCTAAAACTGCTTGGTCCCCTAGCTCTATGCATTATGAACTCTGCGCTCAACTCTATGACTATGACGCCAAAACACCCCATATACATCTTTTGAGAAGTGTCCACTTCACCAAGCGTCAGTCGACCGAACTTATCGAACGCAGAGAGTATTGGATCCCGTGGGTCTTACAACAAGTCACGTCTCATGCTACTACCGCGATATTGAATCACCCGTTCGTTCATCTTGTGGCGATGCGTGATCGCGTACACGGACTTCCACCACGACAGTTCCTGCAGCAGACTGTCGATCTCGCTCTTTATCACTCCGCCTGGGTCTTCAAGTTCCTGCGCTTCTGCGAGGAGCAGGGTTTTGGTGTATATGACCCTCTTGTCGGGCACTTGGTGGCGGTTGTCGCGACTATACCGTGGCTGTTTCAGCGTGCTATTGATCCAAAAATCGCTCAGAAAGCGAAAGATGATTTGACCTGGTGCAAGGGGTTCCTAGAGAGGCTTTCGGCAACATGGCCCCATATCGCATATAAGGTATTTCCAAGTTACGCGTCAGGAATACCGATCTAACCCATATCTAGCTTGAACTACTTAATAGCTTGGACACCACAGCAGGGAACAATCCGCAATCTCCCAGTGCAAAGGGCGTTTCAATCGTTTTTCATCCCTCGTTGTTCTGGGCATTGGTCGATCCCAAGATCAGCCAGATGACGCCTTCGCTGCCGTATAGCCACGGACCCAACCGCTTTCAAGATGGAACGATACGAGTCTCTACGCACTATATTCAGCCCTTGGTGGAGAATCAAGTCGAGCAGTCCCACACGGTAGGTGATCTGTATGATCCATTCTCATTGGACATCGGGGCTCTGGAACAGATCAATCTGGATGATGTCTTTGCCAGTTTCTTACCAACATTAGATGAAACACTCTAACAACAACATCAACCTTAATAAATCTATATAACTTATCTTATCTCCTTTCTCCGCCGATAAAAATATCGGGATGGCCGTAGCGAAAAGCTTCAAGATGCTACCCACAAGATCCGCTCACGTGCACGGGTGCTGGCCAGTTTCTGCTGTTCCGTCCGTTCAAGATCCGGGCCCATCAAACGCTTTGGGGTTCATAAATAATGTGCAATCCATCGCTCTGACATAAAGCTAATCTTACCAAGATCTTCTCTCATAAAATAAGTTATGGATTCCAACAGCAATATCGTTATCATTGGAGCGGGCCTCTTCGGTCTCACAACCGCCAAGCAGCTCGTCCTGGAAGGTCACAAGAACATCACTGTGATTGACAGGCATATGCCCCCGGTAAGCGCCTCGTTCTTCATTGGCTACTGACCCAAAATACTAACTGATGCGACAGGTTCCTGACGGTTCAAGCTCAGATATTTCCCGAATCATTCGGTTTGACTATGGCGACGGCGATTACTGCTCTCTCGCCTACGAAGCCTATCAAAGATGGTCTCAAAATCCCAAGTACAAGGGCATTTTCTATCCAGCTGACTACATCATCGCTGGCTCGCGGAAAACTGCTGAGAAGTCCTGGACGGATAAGACGAGAGCTCGACTTGAAGAGCGAAATCTGCCGTATACCATACTTCCTGATCCAGCAGCTGCGAAGCAAATGTTTCCTATCCTGACGGGAGAACTTGCTCAGCCGAATTGGGAGGGCTATCATAACAAATCCGGTGGTTGGGCTGATGCTAACAAGGCGATTAAGCAACTGCGCGATGAGTGCCTTGAGCTTGGTATCTCGTTCATCTCTGGTCGAGCTGGCACTGTTGTTGGATTTGACAGTGATGCTGGGGGTGTTATTAAGACTGTCCATACATTTGGAGGTACTCCTGTTGCTGGAGACCACTTCATCCTTGCAACAGGTGCTTGGTCTTCCGGCCTAGTCCCCACATACAACTCGACGCTGTCTACGGCTCAAGCACTGGGTTTTCTTCGCCTCACAGACGAGGAGATGATTAAGTACAAGGATCTCCCCATCTACGTCAACTACTCTACTGGGTGGTTCAACTTCCCTCCCCATGAGGATACCAAGATGCTCAAGTTTGCTGTCCATGGCTGGGGATATACTCGAGCACCTTCAAAGGGCGATAACAATAACGTCAAGTCTAACATCTCCGTCCCACCTCCAGTATCACGAGAGCGCAAGAACTTTGTCCCGGCGGACGCTGAGCAACGTCTTCGAGATGGACTGCGTGAAATCTTACCTGAGCTTGGAGATCGGGAACTGGAGAGGGCTGCGCTGTGCTGGTACACTGATACACCTACTGGTGACTTTATCATGGACTACCACCCTGATTACAAGAACCTTTTTGTAGGCGGAGGTGGAAGTGGACAGTAAGTTAAGATTCACGGTGAGAAGAACGAAACTGACTTTTGTAGTGCGTTCAAGTTCCTCCCTGTTCTGGGCGAATGCATGACAGCCGCCATCAAGAAGACCCTCCCCAGTCATTTGACAGAGAAGTGGCGCTTCCATACAGAGTATGAGCATCGCGAGGACACGTTCTTAGGTGACGGTAGTCGCGGCGGCCCTGAGAGGCGAGACTTAAGTGCTGCCGAGAAAGCAAGATTGGATGGCGAGGAAAGGTCGAAGTTGTAATGTTATTTACCGCAGTTATGTAAAGATCAGCATCCTGGCTTAATCCTTGTCATTATCCCAGCATTTGCTCGAATCCTCCAAAGGAGAACCAATCACATCAAAATTACTCAAAAGGGAAATTCGCTTAGTGCTGACTGTCTGCCAAGATGCGACATCCGATACTCGTTCAAGCCCGCCATCTTTCCTTTCGCATTTTTCTCAAGCGATACATGCCGTTGAGACAACGAGCACTTTCTATTCATTCTCGTGTTACCTTATATCTCCGATCAGATCACTATGGATGCAACATCAAAGTCCAGTAAGACGCGTCGCAATGTGTTGGTGCAGAGACAAAAGCACCGCGGTATCTCGTTCGTCAATATCACGACCACCACGACCGCTAAAACGGCCTGTTATACAAATTCATCTAGCTCCGGCATCCGTTTTAAGCCACAGAAGAAACTGCAGGGCCGGACTCCGGTAAAGCCAATCACAAACAGTGATACCCAGGCCGTTCAAAAAGGTACTCACAAGAAAATAGCTCCGAAATCCTGTCAAGACGCTCGGGTCTGTGGCTCTGTAGTAGTCCCCTACCAGGATGTCATTGACATAGAGACCAATGCCTCATTCTCATTCGAACTCATTAGACACTGGACCAGGGCAAATGAAATGCAGAACAGTTACCTCCCCTCACCCACAGGTCCTGTCATTGCAGATTGGGCTCTACATAGACTACCCCCAGATATTCCTGATGTAGGCAAGCAATGTTTCCATGCTTACCTCTTCTCGTGCCCCATAAGACAATATCCCCTTGAGCAACTACGCATCGTCGCGTGGCAACCCTTGGCAATGGATCAGTCTCGATTTGAGAGACTTATGCTTCAACCATTGACACTTCGGTGTACATTAAGCATGGGCGCGTTGTTTCTGTTAATGAAGAATGAGAGAGCACCCCATCCAGGGCTAGCATCGCATTCCGTAAACCTGTGTCATCTGGTCAATAGTCTAGTAGGTCTGAGACAGAGGTCTCTAGATGAGACAGTCGTATTAATCCAGTCCATCGCCAGCCTAGCTCTCTTGGCGGTACGTTCTATTGTCGCAGCCTTCTCCCCCAAGCTGACACTTAGCGACTAGTCATATCTCGGTCTTTACAATGACTGGCACATCCACCTGAAGGGTCTCGAGCAATTGGTGAACCTGTCTGGGGGCCTCGAGTATCTCCCGACACCCGTCCAGCTCTTGATCATGAAGTACGTTCGTCTCGTACATCCTTGTTCACTTAAGCTTACATACCCACTCTAGAGCGGACCTAAAAGGAGCATGCGAGACTTTAACCATGCCTATAATTGTCTCCAAGTCATTGCAGCAAAATGCCTCCAACATTCTGCCGTCTTGTCAGCGCACGTCCCTGTTAAATGCTGTCGAGACAGCTATATACAACGAAAAGTGCAGTGACTATGACGATCGTCTTTGTGATTCCATACAATCATTGGCCATACTTGTCGGAACGATTAATTATGCTCACTCACAGTGTGGTGAAATCGTTCTTGATCCTTTGGATTTGATGGAAGAGTATCACTCCATCGAGTACAAGCTCCTCACCCTTCCCTATCCAATACAGTCGCATGTAACTGCCTTGGGGAGTCACAACTACCCTTCTCCATTGTCTATAGGCTCTGATCGCCCACCTGTCGACGTACAAGACATTGTTCAGAACGCGAAAACACACATACAGACGGCTCTTCGTATTGCAGGAATATTCTATCTACGACTTGTCAAAGGCGGCCCATTAGAGTCGCTTCATGGTTCCATCCATATGCTGAGGACGTTACTCCAACATCTTGAGCGTATCACTGATTCGCCAACACATATATCTTCTAGTACTGTCCATGGCTACTCGAGAAGCGCGTTGATATGGGCATGCCTGGTGGCAGACTTGATGTTATGGGCGAGCATTAACGAAGGATGGAAGTTCCATGAACATAAATGGGGCTCGTATGTTTGTCATGACTTCCTCGCTTGGGTACTTGATGGCGACGATGTCAAGACGGTTACAGATCGTGACTTGGCCTTGTGCCGAATCTTAGATCTTGGGAATTTTAGAACAGGCACGCGAGATCCTCGGACATACATTCAGCGCATTCTCGCTATGTAGCATCACAGACGGTCAATTGACATTCAACGTCAATCACTCCGGCGACGACGGCTCTTACAGAGTCGCCCGTGTTACCATTAGTCAGATCAATCATCCAAATTAATGACCGCGATTCGCGTAACTCCAATTCCTCCTTGATAGGTCTAGTGGCTGATGCTCGACGCTCACTACAGTAATGAAGGTCCCTACTCCAACTGGACTTGATCAGATGACGCAGCCATGTCACATACTAGCCAAGCCAACGCTTCCCCTCAATCAATGAAAGCCTTCCCATTCCAAATCATCAAAAACAAAGCAAATTCATTACATATCAATAAAATGAAGCCTTCACCGTTTACTTTCGACACTCGCGCAGATACTGTACTCATTTTACGAAATCCCAACACGGCGCAGAAGGAGGAATGTGAGATCCAAACTGACTCGGAGCCCGAGTACGAGCGCCTAAATGAGGCGGGGTTCGGAGAGTCAAAGACACGACGCGACTCGCCGATGACTCTGGACAATGACCAGAAATATCCGAGAGGGGCTTTAGAAGACACGCAAGTTGAGTTTCGCGTGTCATCAAGACATTTGAGCCTGGCTTCACCTGTTTTTCGAGCTATGCTGGAAAGCAAGTTTAAAGAATCTCAGCTCAATGAGCAAGGTCTCTATGAGGTCCAAGCCTCGGAGTGGGATGCCGAGGCTTTCGTCATACTTCTCGATATTATTCACGGACACCATCGGGACGTGCCGAAGCGAATATCTGTGGAGATTCTGTCGAATATTGCAATTATTGTTGATTATTATGGCTGTCATGAGATAATGGAATTCGTTTTGACGGCATGGCTGACCTATTTGGGAGAGCCGGAGGAGTTCGTGAAGGAGGACCCGTTGCGTTGGTTATTTATTTCTTGGGTCTTTCGGCAAGAAGCTTTGTTTACGGTTGCGACAAAGATGCTTTTGTTATATGATAATGGCGAATATGTGGTTGACTTGCCTATACCACAACCAATATTAGGTAACTCGGCCTCTTTCTAAGTCTTTTCCTGCTCATTACTTACCAACTTCTTCCTAGACAAGGTCGACGATAAACGACAATACGTACTCAACACACTCTTCGGCCATCTTTACAGTTACCAACAAGATCTTCTTACAGGAGTAGCTGGTTGCTCTGAAACATGTTGCAGTATGCTACTGGGCTCTTTAATGAAGCAGATGCGTCTACATGGCCTATCAACAGCCAGACCTCACGAACCCTTCGATGGATGGACAGTTGAGAAAGCAAGGAAAACAATTCTCGGGTTGGCAGTGCCACCTTGGCGTGTACCTGGCAGGTCAACGGATCACCCGTGTACGTTGAACAAAGCACTGGCTCCAAGAGTTAGTCAAGTGCTTCAGCATGCAAAGGGACTTGAGTTGAAGGACTTCGAGGGGAGTCCTTGTGTCATGTTTATGTCCATGAGTTCATGACAAATATTGTATGTGTATTTATAGGCGTTTGTTTCGGGGGAATCATAGCACAGAATGAAGAGAAACATTGCATTCCACCATCAGAGTTACCATGACTTTTGAAAGGAAAACGTCCTTTATTTGAGTTAACTAGAAGACTATCGCTTGGGCCATTATCAAAACGCCGACAACCATCATCCTTCAACGCTTACTGCCAAGTCCAGCTTAGCAAGAGAAACCACAGTCCATCTCAAGAGTCTGAGTAGTAGAAAGGAAGCCAGGGCCATCCCAAGCTCCAACAGAGCAACGAGGTTGCTCCTTAGAGTCCCAGGCCTGGTCATCACCGTAGGTGAAAGTAGCCTTTATCCAAATGTTAGTCAAATACTCGGGAGATAGAGTGTTAAGATTTACTTACCAGCGCGTTGCTACCAAATGTGTTGATGTTAAGCTCAGCAGGGAGACCCTCGCTCTTAGCCATAAGCAGACCATCACCCCAGATGCTCTCCTGGGACCAAACCATCTGCTGCTTTCCGTCATAGACGAAGACGTTCATCTCATGGCTGCCCTTGGCATTTTCGCCTTGGAAAAGGTGGATGTGGACACCGCACCACCCGCCGTTGAAGCGCTTGGTAAGAGACTTCTCGGTCTCGCGGGTGGGAGCGGCCATGGCGAGGCCGGTGAAGAGGAGGACGGACTTGAAAGAAACCATTGTTGCGGTTGATTTGTTGATAGAAAAGTTGAAGGAGTGAAGTAATTGGAGTTGAAGTGTAATAAGTGTAAAGTGAATGATGGACTGTTGAGCTGATGAAGATTGGAAAGTATCGGGCGTCTTGTTCTATATCTTATATACTTCTTTTTATCTTGGAATATACTCGTATAATATCTCCATCTCTCAACTGCAATATCGTCTGGTATTCCTTCCAGTGGAGATCTTGCATCCTACCACCGTGCTTTGCACCGCCCATATGGTCAGTGCCCACCTTTAGCTACTGGAGGATCTGGACACCAGCCCGATAGACGTCCAAGCTCCATCGCGAACAGGCACCGTAGGATTGTTTATGAACCATAGTGAAACGGAGGATCGAAGCTGTCGTGAGTTTGGAAACAATTGTGGCAGTGCTTGGCATTTCGGAAGGAGCCTTCAGAGGGTTCCGCATTGAGGTCGCTGACTTGACAATTTAAATAATGATTGTTAGTGTGTTTCTGAGTCTCATAAATCCATTCAGGAACAATGATTTCGGGGCCGACAGGTGAAATTGTTATCCGAGAGTCCATTAGCCAGACACGTTAATGAAGATCGAGCGCGAACGTCAATCTCAAGAGGCCGACTTCACCTAATTGCGACTCCTCCTGACAACACAAAGTCTCTGATTGCAACCTATCAATATTTTTTTCAAACAATGTTTTCACTTTTGATTGCTCGGAGTTGGTGTTTTCCCACAACTATTTGCTTGTTGTCAAGATTACATTCTTGAAAGCTTAATCGAACTTTGACTGAATGTGTAATAAATCCTATCATTGCTTTCGCACTTCTCTTATGGAAATCTGTTGTAGTCAGAAAAAGTATACTCAGTCGTTGTTGGATATGAATTCAACCTTATTGGAGGTTAGATACCCACCAGCCTTTGGGACGCGATTGATGGTTGTGAGTGTGAGGGGCTCCCACTAGAACTAAAAAACTTGTAAAAGAAGCCCGACAAGTTGCGACCAATTTCTCAATTATTGCCCAAAAAGGATCACGTACCAAGCCAGAGAAAAATTGATCTGTACCTTAATGCCATTGCCTGTTGTCTTATTACAATACAGAGACTAGAAAAGCCTTATTACTGAAGCTTTCCTGGCTTGCAAGAAAAATGATATTAACTACAGGGTAATTATTGTACGGCAAGTGGTGCGGTGATGCCGCATGCCGACCGACGAGGGCATGGAAGGAATAGTGGAATGGAAGCTATGACCATCTGTGGTTGATTTCGCCGTGAAGGAATAGAAATAGCCCACTAAGACCAATTGATCCACTCTGCCACTCTCCAAGGTAGCGGCTTGGCCTGTTGTTTCTTCGTCGATAATCTTCATTGTTTGTTGTGACAACCCAATTCCCTGGGCGGATAAAAAACGGCCAATTGCTTAGGTGGGACTTTAAGTCGTGAGATCTGATTGGCCATTTGCTACGTCAGTGAAGGAATGGAAGGAAGGAACAAAAGCAAAAAAAAAAAAGTGACGCGTCGATTTAGGTATCAAGCAAGAGTCGTGCCACAATGTAACAGCTTGGTTTGGGCTGGTTTGTAAAAATTGGCAGTGAATCTTGTGAATGAAGAAGAAAAAAGCAATTTCTGGATGATGAAGACCCAGATGAAAACAAGGGAGTCCCGACTGTCCCGTATTTGACGATCGCGATAGCCCAATCACAAGACAGGATACCAGACACCAGCAGGCTGGGTGGGTCATTGATTGGCACTAAGAGCCCCCTCCCCTACCCCTTAACTCAAAACTAAGCTGATGCCACAACAGTTCCAGTTTCCATTTCGTTTTGGGCGTGAACTCTGCATTTGCAGGCTTAGCTCATTCACTAACGTCAAAACATTCCTATCTTATCTTCATTCACACTTCCATTGTTCCTATCGCTACATATCTCGCCTAATCAAGTGATTGGCGAGATTGAGGAGCGAGCATAAACGCCCGCGTCGCGACTCCCTTCGACGCGTCCTAAATTATGACGACGCGCTAGGAGAGCAGAGCAACCCAGTTCATCTTCAATTGAGAAAGAAGACGACAAACGCTCCGCCAAAATGGATCCCCCAACGGCTCAGGATATTTTCGACCAATTTGACTTGGTACAGTCCGTTGTTACCAAGTATGGAATTGACCTGAGAGACATTAAACCCCCTAGCGTCGAATACGAGGAGGAACGGATTAGCTTGCGGATGAAATTCGCCAACGCAGCCGCTCTTTTCAAGGATGCAAAAACCGAGCTCCAAGAGTTGTCCCATCAGGAGACTATGCTTGAGCTAGGTGGAAAGATCACAGATTTGGATAGAGAATTTAAGGAAAATTGCGTCACGCGGAACAAAAACTGGGAGGCGCAACTCAGGGTGACCATGGATGAGTTTCGTCATCAGCTTGCGTTGGTCCTATCCCTACCAACCCCATCCACTGGCATAGAAGCTGGGACCCAGACAGAGGAACGGGAGCATGATAGCCACACTGGAATTCAAAGAGAGCAGAGCGAGAACGACATCGAAATAGTTCAGGTGACATCGACTGACACCCAGCCCAATGTGATTCAAACAGAGCACAGGGAACACGACAGGGACACAATCAGGGAGACACCCGCTGGAAATGAGTCAGATGACCCACACCCTGGTCAGCACGAAACTACCATGGGCGAATCTGTTGAAGGGAATCCTCTTGACAACCTAGTACCCGAGCCCTCGCCTCTGGCAGAGATCGAACTGGAACAAGGTCCGACTTTCGATGATAAAGAGGATGACACGGAAGGAAACGGCGCGGATCATGATACAAACCACACTGCGGAAGATGTCACAGTCAATCACGGAGACACCACAAACCCCGAGGCGAATCTTGAGGAGACGATGAACGATGCGCCGGCGGAGAATGACGACGAGGCCAGTTCTTCTGGCATCTCTTCTGACAGTGACGACGAGCCTATAGTACCAACGAGCATACGTCGAGTATCAAGCCGTATCGCCGGCAATAGTGCTGAGGTGCTTGAGACTCCTGTTCGCCAAACTCGCTCATCTATGGCCCGCATATCGAGTTCACGAGCAACTAGTTCATCAAAACAGAAAGAGCCCCTGAGAAACAAACGGAGGGCTTCGAATGCATCTCCGCCTCCCACGAGGAGCAAACGGCTGAGAGGCGGGGCTGAAATCGCAAAACAAACAAATGAAAGTCCTCGACAAGCACAACCTGCTCCGAGACAGCCGAGCAAACGTACGAAAACGCCTGCAGGAGGACCACCCAGCAACACGACAACGGAGCTTCCACAAAAAGGAGGAAACAAGTCTGCAGACCCTTCGACGAGGGTGTCGCGACGGCGCAGCCAGAGACATGCCGTGCAATCAGGAGAGGACGGGGAATTTCAAGGCGTCCTAGAACCAGTTCCTGGAAAGGTTTATGCAACCTACTGGGAGGGCACCAAGTCTTTCCTCGCCGTTGTCGTGCTCCCCATGGGCGATTTCTCCAGCGTGGGTTTTGAAGGGTCCATCGACTCGTGTGATTTGCCAAAAAACCCCTGTTGGACCAAGAATCGAAAAAAGGAATACACATGGGCGAAAGGATACAGAAATGGCGAGGCACTGGAGAAGGAGCGTATGTTCCCTGTGCTGTACTTTGACGGGGGTTACTTTCCCAGCAAGAGTGCGATCATGTGGTGTGCAGGGAGAGACTTGCGTGAGTTTCGGAATGAGCATCAGTTAGTGCCGTATATGAAAACAGTCCGCCAGTACCTTCAATCGAGGGGCCTCACAGAGGATACGCAAGATTCAGAGGCAGGACGAGCCAGAACTAAATCAGCGGCGCGTGAAGGTCCAGAGACCGAAGCAGCCGGAACAGAGTCAGTGGCACATGAAGAGCCAGAGGCAGAACGCGCCGGATCTGAATCAGTGGGAGGTGAAATTCAAGTGGCTGGTTCTGATGACGACTTTGCTGGATCCAGCGACACCGATAGTGACTCCGAAGACCTTGACGCTACTGTTGATGCGGAGGAAGAGGAAGATCTTGACATGGCCGATGTACTAACAGAAGAGCCGTCGAACAGTAAGGATATCCTGGACCCTAAGAGTAGTGGCGGCAACTAACTGATACAGCGAGACGACGGAGTCAACAGAACAGGCCGGATCAAAGGGAAGAAGACAGACCAGCAGATGGTAACTACATGCTGCCATCGTTCTTACCGAGACGTCACTAAATGAAAAATAGAATCCCCAGAGCCTGAAAGACCTTCAGAACCAGCAGCCATACCAGCAAGTAAGTCTATGCAAAACCGCCCGGACCATCGTCATCTAATGTTCGGCCAGCAGCCTCTCCCTTTGATGAACCGCTTACTGAGGCATCTGCCTTGGATGAGCCCCTCGTCGACAAGCAAGTGAATTTTGATCTCATCAACGAACACGTCCGGGATACACCTCGTAAAGAGCAGAGAGAGACGAGACCCTCAAACAAGGAAGAAAATGTCGTCGTGATACTCTCCGACTCAGAGGGTGAGAACGATACACCAGCTACAAAGACAGAAGACCATAGCACCGCTCCGAGACCCCTTTCGCACATATTTCCCTTCGAGACACTAGACCGTGCCTCATATCCTCCTATAGGGACCTTTCGTCATGCTTCGACGGCCGCGTCGCAAGAGAAATCGGCGTCTCCTTCACAAGCTCAGCAAGAGCCATCACAAGGGCGACCGCAGCGGACGCGTTCATCAGTTCATCAGCTACTGAACGACCCTTCACCATCACATCATGGGCGATCCGAATCGGTGTCTTCTGCACAAGCTCAACAACAATTATCAATTTGCCAACCAGATCCACCCGCGAGAGCAGAACCCTCACGGCGAGACACTTCTCGTTTCCGAATTCATGATATCCTTTCACCAGAACCGTCTTCCGAACCTAGCGGTAGTGCACAACCCGCCCAGCGCGAGAGATCACCATCTACGCTTCAGGAGACGGCTGTTCAAGCTGTTAACGCGATGTTCCCTGGGTCTGGGACGCGACAAAAAAAGGCTTGCGAGAAATGTAGTAAGCTGAAGCGTCGCTGCGATCCGAGCCACTTGTCCGGACTCACTCAGACAGTAACGGCAGCTTCTCTATCTCCTCGGCCAGTTGTGCACTCCAGGTCTAGCTCAGCTCAACACCATCCAACACCGTCGGCCTCGCCTTCTGTAAACCTAACCGACGACCTCCACGCATCGCAATCGCCACTTTTTAAGTTCTTTGGGAAGCAGACGCTTCAATGCGAACAAACCCCGCAATCTACACAGAGCGAAACACAAGTGCCTTCGCCAAGTTTCCATCTCCAAAGGCGATCCGCTTCAGCTGCGATTTCTCAACGTGGTTCATCCATATCTCAGAATGACCGAGGTCGCAGCGACGAGGATTGGTCTAGACCTGACCGCCCCCCTGCAGAAACGTTCGACGAATTCATCTACGACGAAAGAGGCGACCTTCCACCCGACCATTCCTGCTTCCACGTAGTAAACATCCTCGAAAAACCTCGATACTTTAGCCCAATGTCCCGCTCGTCGAGATGTCCTCCAGGTCTCACACGATACCTTGCTGAGCTACTGCAGGCGGCGGGTGATGCACTCAGGCCGGGTCTTGGAATTGAGGAAAACTTTCAATTAGTTGATGACAAAGGGTACAGCGGAGGGTACTGGTGTCCTTTCTGCAAGGCCTGTAATTGTCACCGCTTTGATACTTATATGGAACGGGCGAATTACGTGGCGCATTTACTTACTCATTGGCGGAAGGCTGGGGGGTCCTAGGTGACACATCTGAAGATGTCATTAAGTGGTATTCATTATAGTCACGCAGCTGGGAACGAGCCATCTATTTTCAAAATTTATTGCCTTGGTCAATCATGAAATATGTTAAGATCAATGACGGACGTCCTTTTGCCAACTTTAATTATGTACAAGAATGAGATTATGAAAACAAGACGTTTTGCGCGACTCTCCAACGACAGTGATGAAGGGAGATATATATAATGGACCTACGATACTGATCACTCAGCGCGGAAGCACACCTTTGTAAGGGCCACATCATCCAAGCCAATAATGATCACGTTGAAACTACCACTGCACTCAACGGTGATGGCAAGCGTCAATGCACCAGAACTCTCCCAATCAAAGTATGTTTGGTAATATCTGAAACCATAGGGACCGCTGGCAGTCAATATTTCGCTGCTAGGAAGTTGTCGACCATTAATATTGGGTGTAACAGAACAGCTAAAGCTGCGTCCATTGATGGCCGTTTGCATATTAAAGTAGTATTCGAGGCGGTAGGTGAATCCGGTGATGCCCTCGAAACTTTGAGAGATGGTGGAGGTCTTTCTATTTTGGTCGACAGTGTTGTATCTTCAGAGCATTGTTAGTGATCTTATTGGCTGTCATTGGTAAGGATGGAGGGCTTTACATGAAGTTTGGAGCTGAACGAGGGTTTATTTGAGAAACAGTGACACCATCGCCGAGAATCCAAGGCGAGGCGTTGCTGTTGTCATCGAAGCTAGGGTTGACGAGAACCTGGGTTTCTACACAGACAGGTGGCTGTACAGCGGCGGTTGTAGTAGTAGGCTCAGCAGAGGTGGGCTCCTCAGTAGCGACAGCGCTGGTCAGAAAGGTTGTGACATCGTCGGTAGTGGTGTTTGGCTCGACAGTGGCCGCAGCATCGGTAGTCGCGGTATCAGTCGCAGTCTCAGTGATGGTGGTTTCGAAAACATCAGTAGTACCAGTAGAAACTGTGGATTCAGTGATGGTGGTTTCCAGGATGCCAGTTGTGTCTGTAGATGCCGCGGTCTCGGTGATGGTAGTATCGAGAACATCAGTGGTATCAGTGACATCGGCGGTGATGGTGGAAGAAGCAGTCTCCTGGGGTGCTGTGGTAGACCCCAGACTGACAGTTGAAGATAAAGCGGCTGAAGAGTGAGGTTTGCATGGACTGGCATTGACAGTAACACCCAGAGCAGCGACAGCCAGGATGGCTGCGAGACGTTGAAGAGCCATGGTGGAAGCGAGTGGACAGTGCTTGGCACAAGAATTATAGACAGGGAGCGATGCCATAATAACAAACGCGAAGAATAAGATCCTATTTATCGCTTAAATAATTGATACTGCATCTTAAAGGAGAGACTTGAACCAACACATGAACGGGCATACCCATGTTGCGCTACAGCTGAACTATCGCCTGTAGTGTTGGATAGTTCAGCGGCTGAGCTGGGTGTCCGGGGTCAAAGCAGCGTATTCCTGGGGGTTAACTGAGCTGTAATTCGGTGCGGTCCGGGGTATAGAAGCGCTAGGAGAAGGGGAACCCGGGTAGGAGAGATAATTGCTTTTTGCAATCGGCATGGTAGAGATGAGGGCTATGTTTGCGAACTGATAATTCTGTGCGAGCATCAATAGCTGAATTATGAGTTGTATGACGACTCATCGACCCAAAGTGAGCACTCTCTCTTGGCCAAAATCGCGACTTGTAACCAAATAAGCCCAGCATGGTCGTGTGGAGAAATCTTGAGCGAAAGTAAGCTTAGAGGTCGATTCAAATGGGCTTATAAGATCTAGATGTATTTCAGTGAGTTGAACAATTGAATGATGTCAGTTTAATGCTGTCGATGCTGTGGCTATGAGATTGAGTGAGCCTCAATCATTGAGTGACTGTCCTTAAGCGCTTGAGTGAGGTTTCGCTCATCGCCACTCATAAAGCGACAAGTCAGCGTTTGAGAAGCATGGGCCAAGCCTTTAGTTTAGGTCAAAACAAAACAGTAAAGTAAATAAACAGCGATATGAAAGCAACAGATAATACTGGATCTGATGGCAAAATAAACAATCAATCCATCATCTAAAGTCCAATGCATCCAATTTAATGCTGTACAGCTAAATTGTCGCGTACTTGCCCATGGTGTAGTGGCGCGACAAGGCAGTTACAGGCGGTTGTTTTAGTGGGTTGTCCCCGCAACAGCAACTGGACTGGACTAGACTAAGGGAAAGGACGCGTCGCGTGCCGGGAGAGAAATGATCCGTCAATGCATCCCGATTTTTCATGCAACGGGCCACGAAACAAACAGAACAAACAAGGAGAAGGAGGCAAGAGAAGAGACAACAACACCACCATAACCCACGATATCACTATCAACATCTATCGCTAAAGACACAGGATACCACTGTATTTCTTGACCACCGATTATCTCCCAGGAACGCTCAAACTTTATTCCTCCCTTTCCCAAGTCGAGGTTGAGCCTCATTCACTCCGCCTCATCTCACCTTATTTTTGTCTCCACCCAAACCCAATCAAGCCCAACATGGATAACTATCAGAGAATAGAAAAAGTCGGAGAAGGTTTATACTCTCCCTCCCCTTATATGTCGCACCTCACTAATCACTCTCAGGTACTTATGGTGTCGTCTACAAAGCCCGTGATCTCGGTCACAACGGTCGCATCGTCGCCCTCAAAAAGATCCGTCTCGAGACCGAAGACGAGGGCGTACCCAGCACCGCCATCCGCGAGATTTCCGTCCTGAGAGAGCTCAACCACCCAAATGTAGTCAGTCTGCTTAATATTGTTCACGCAGACGGCCACAAGCTCTACCTCGTCATGGAATTCCTCGACCTGGATCTCAAAAAGTACATGGACTCCCTTCCCGTTACTGACGGAGGACGCGGGAAGCCCCTTCCCACTGGAACTGCCACTACCGTACGCAACTTGGGAATGAACGAAAAGGTGGTCCAAAAGTTCATGCTGCATCTTTGCGAGGGTATCAAGTATTGTCACTCGCGTCGTATATTGCATCGTGACTTGAAGCCCCAAAACTTGCTCATTGACAAGGATGGAAATCTCAAGTTGGCTGATTTCGGACTGGCTAGAGCCTTCGGCGTTCCTTTGAGAAGCTATACCCATGAGGTCGTCACCCTTTGGTACCGTGCTCCAGAGGTCTTGCTTGGTGGAAGACAATACTCGACTGGCGTTGACATGTGGTCTGTCGGTACCATCTTTGCTGAGATGTGTTCCCGAAAACCCCTTTTCCCTGGTGATTCCGAGATTGACGAGATTTTCAAGATCTTCCGGTATGTGCTTCTTCCTTTGCTACGACAATACCTGTACTAACTCACCTAGAACTCTTGGAACACCTGACGAAGACGCCTGGCCCGGTGTCACCACGTATCCTGACTTCAAGCCCTCCTTCCCTAAGTGGCAGCGAGACTTTTCCACTCCCCTGTGCCCGAATCTGGACGAGCAAGGTCTCGAGCTACTGGACTACCTGTTGATTTGCGATCCCGTGACTCGTATTTCTGCCAAGGCAGCCCTTAACCACCCTTACTTTGACGAGATCCTGTAAGTATTTGATTACTACGTGTGGAGCAGAGCATCGCTAACGTGCGCGATTTAGGGGACGTACCCAATCAGAGCAGGAATGATGGAGACAAGTAATTGGAAGCTAAGCGGTACTGTAAAAACAGGATGCATGCATCTGAATGAGTTGTAACATGATGGAATGAGTGAGACGGATGCGGTTGTTTTAGTGAAGCATATGAAGGAGTCAATTCATTGTTTAGCTGTTGATTACAAGTGCATGAATAGTGAGCCCGCAATGAGATAACGACTGATGCCTTGTCCAGGACGATGTTTAATTCGCAAATTACTATATAATATCGAGGCGATAATTGGGTCTTCTCACTATTTAGACCTTCGCCTTAGTGGTAGCACCGATGGCGGCACCAGAAGCAGGAATCAAGAAATCACTAGCCTTGACACGCCCATCCGATCCACGAGCTCCCTTCAGCGTTGATGCATCAGTGCTCTTGAAAGCAGCATCATTCCAAGTATCCTTGCTATCCCAAGAGTTTCCAGAGGCGGAGACCTTGCTGATCAGATCAACCTGCTTGCCCGTGTTGTTCACCGCAATGTTCTTGGTCATCTTGGACGAAGAGCTGCGCATGTGAAAGCCAACGTTGCCGTTCTTCCATGCAGTGTTGCGCTCAAAGGTCAAAGAGCCCGGGTTACCGTTGTCAATAAAGCCCTTCTGGGCATTCTGGAAAGCAATGCAGTTCTTGACGATATGGTTCGCAGGAGGGTTGTTGGTAATGCCTAGCTTGAAACCGTTACCGTCGCCTTCGAATTCGGTAAAGTCCCAGCGGTTGAAACCGTTGCCCCAGGCGTACACCTCCTCGAGCGTGACAGGTGAGCCAAACATGTACAGATCCAGACCATCATCGACGTTATCCCACAGACGCGCGTTGCGGAGCACGTTGCCAGTACCTGAGCCCTCCTTGCAAGCGAAGCCATCGGCGCTCTCGCCATTCTTGCGAGGATCGCGGTTGCGGTAAGAGTCCAAGTTGACGACTACGTTGTTTGATGATGCGCCTTCAAGTTGGAAGCCGGTCTCATAATTGTCGTGGGTGGAGAGACCCTCGTAGTAGTTGTTTGAGGCATCTCGGGCGTAAATGCCGTAGGGTCCGTTGATGATTCTATGGTACGTGAGAAGGTAGCCTTGGCAATGTGAGTGGATGCACTTACTCGAGATTGTAGAATGACCAGTACTCTGCATTCTGGATGTGGAATACACCTCGCTCGGCATTGGGAAGTGACTCGCCGAGGGCCTTGGGAGTTCTGCAATATGTCAGTGTCTGTGTCTACCCTTCGAGTATAGGCACGACTTACCCCGGCATGTTCTCGCCATCGATGATGACCTTTTCACTCTGGTAAGGTTTCACAGTGATGGGACTGCCCTTGGCGCCATTGGTCTTGACCTGGATGTTCTTGGACGGAGCATATGTGCCTTTTCGAAGGTAGACAATGTCGCCAGCTTTAGCAGCATCAACGGCAGATTGAATTGATCCATAAGGCGCCGCAAGGGTACCAGAACCAGTACCTGTTGGCGAGACAAAAATGTCTTTGGCACTGACACCAGCCACGAAGGCGAGGAGAGTCGGAGTAAGCTTAATTAGAAGCATAATTTCAGAATTGGCTATACACTGGGGTATCGTATAGTAATTCATCGTGTCTTCGCAGCCTCTTATATGATGTTTTGAAACATGCCTAATTTCCTAAATTGGACAGGGAGCACTCCATCCGCAGGGAATATACTGTTTCCACCAATAGGCTTACGATGACATGTCTTTGGGAACCGTGCTTCCAATGGTCAACCCTCCAACTGTTACATTCGGAGTGGCTTTGGGGGTATTTATTGATTAAGATTGGGGGACAGTACGATGTCAAATTGCGGGAGCCTTGGCTGGACACCTCGGACGACAATCTGCCGAAGCGGTGTAAGTCATCACCATCTTCTTCCTCGTATACATCAAGTACGGCTGACGGATAATCTAATACCATATTATCACGGATTGATCGGATCCGTGACCTCCTTTGTATTCAATACTCGTATTGTACACCGCCCAATCGAAGCTTAGTTGTCGATTTGATGGTAGCGCTATCTGAACTAATGACTGCGAATGCTTTTTCGTCGAACAGTTCATCAAAATAATCAAGTCTCACGTGAGAAAAGCGCTTCGAACTCCGCGTTTTGACGGGCTAATATTGATCATGGCATGTTGCCGTCTTAGGTAAGAAGTGTCAGCTGAGCAGCGGGCCAGCAACTTTCTTCAGCTTTCAAGTAATTACAACGTCATCGTGATTAAATAAACATAACCCGATAAGCACTGAGTAATCAGTATAACAACGAGGTGAAGTTCTTGGCAATATTCTCAATCCTCAAACATTTTGTCAGGAAAACTGGTGAGATATAAAGCATAACAACTCACGATGGGTAAGTTGGCGTCTACCCCTCATCTGACACGATAGCTGACCCCCAGCAGCCAACGAGAAGAACAACCAAGTCCTCAGCTACGAAGCCGGCAAAATCAAAGCCGAAGCAGCTTTTGTCGCTGAGATCCTTATAACCGCTCGTGTCGGACTCCAGGATGTTTGGCACAGCCAGTATCAAGGCTCCCAAGTCATGGGCCAGCGTCCAGGAATGTACATAAAGTATCTGCCGACAAAGTACCATCCGATCAATGGCAACATGCTCGCCGGCGGATCTTATCTTTTCGATACTATGGAGAACGCCAAGAAGTATGAAGATTGGACCACCAACGATTTCAAAGTCGGCGATCCGGAAACCACCTATTGGAAGCAACCTCTGTTCACATCCGTCGACTCATGGACCTGGAAAGTCATCGGTGCTCATAACTTCACACCTGTGGAGGATCATGCTATAGGCCGCTGGCAGCGGTGGTCTTACCACCATGTGGGCGTCGGAGATATTCTGACACAGCTGTATCCGGTTCTGAAAGATGCAGCTGAGAACAGAGGAGCTGGATCATTCTGGCTACTGCACCGACCCGAAGATAAGATGATTGGGGTCCAAATGAGTTTCCCTAAGCCGGAGGAGAGCGGGGATGAAGCTCTTCTCGAGGAGGTTGAAGCTGTTGCTGGGGAGAAGTCTGTGGCGGATGTTTTCCCTGATGCTCTTGAGGCAGAAGTTCTTATGGACTCGACGTGTGTGTATTTTGCAGTTTGGAAGCCGATGGAGGAGAACGCGAATGGTGTCACGGTCGCGAGTCCTAACTTTCCTCATCTTGCCGGCGAGAAGGCTTAGGACGGATTACAGATTTCACCAAGAACTTATTGCACTCAGTTAAGCTGTCACAAAACACGCTTTTATGCTTACTATTTACTTAATCCAACAATGCTTTCTTAACTTCCTCCACCTCCGCTGAAGTACCACATACCAAACCAGCTCTATCATCACAGCCCTTCAAGCTAATATCAAATATCCTTGATCCGGTAGCGGGATCGATGGCCTGTCCGCCAGCACACTCAATAACCAGCGCCACAGGCAACAGCTCGTAATACTTTCGCAGCTTGGCCTTGCTGACGGATGTCACAGGTGAAATGTAAACACCATGACCCTTGACCAGAGCGTGATAGACATCGGGAATGAGACCACCAGAGTATCTTAGTGTGTACTTGTCGGTGATGAACTTGGAGACCAGGCTCATGTACTTGTCGTTCTCGGCGGCAGCGCGTAGGTTGGCTGGGGCGAAGTAACGTGTTTTGAAGGGAGGTTCGGCGAAACGAAGCTCGGGACGGGCCACGATGAAGTTTTGGGAGTTGTTGAGGCTGACTTCGAAGCACACGGGGTCTGAGCCAGGGACGCGAAGAGCGACAACGGCGAGGGTTCGTGGACCAAAGACTCCCAGAATAGATCCGATTTGCTTCTCTGGCGGTTGCTCAATGGCAGTAACACCGTCCCAAATTCCAATAATAGTACCAACAGACCAATTAGGTCCAATGATAGAGCTACCGTCCAGAGGATCGAATCCAATAGTGTACTGCTCCTCATCACTAACAGGCTGAACAGTCTCCCCTTCACGAGCAGGTTTCTCAATAGGATCCTCCTCACTGCTAGCAGTCTTAATAGCAGATGCCTTAGCACACCTATCCCGAATGATGTTTTCCGCCGCCACATCAACGTTCAACTGCTCGTCTCCAAAGGCATTTTCGGTGCCCACGATAGAGACATCATATGATCTTCTGAGTTCTTCGCCAATGGCAGAAACGGCGTCAAGGAGCTGTGGAATGACGGATTCGCGGAGTGAAGATCTGTCTCCTTGAGGGAGGACAGTCTTGAGGAATTGGGTTAGCTCGAGTTCTGGTTTCGACATTTTTGGTGTGTGATTTTTTGATGTTGAGGTTGAAGAGACTGCCAAGTTGGAATAGAAATTAGGTAGGTTTGTTATCGGAAGTTGCGTCACACAAATTGACGCAATCGGGTGGTTCGCTTTACCCAACATGGTTTAGATCCTGGGTCTCAACGGCCCGATAAGGGCGATAAGAAGCGATAAGGATCAAGTCTCCCCATTGATGTCATATCATGGTGGTGTTTCTTCCATATTCTTCCAATTGAGTCTCATGGTTCATTAAAATCACCTGCGAAATCTGGAACGTCCTTGGTGAAAGGGGGATAACCGAATCTCATATCTAATATCTTATAAGCGAATGGACTGTCGGACAATGGTCTGTATCAGCTTTCCTCGTACGTGGTGTTCTACCGAGGTCATGATTTTATAGAGACCATAATCCTTCTCGTTTCTAGAACAGATATCAAGAGGTTAACCGAGGCTAATTTGTCGGTAACTGAAACCTCCGAGCTTATCGGGCCGTACTAAACGTGTCACTACGCGATCGTATCACTCTGCGCCCCAGTGGAACGTGTGAGACGAAGACAATCACGATATGTTCAACCGTTCCTAGGGACTCTGTGGCAATTGCACTTTCCATAATCTCTAAGCCGCCTCATCAAGAGGGATTGTGGTATCAAATTGTGTTGGCATCGGATGGCCACATGTGCCAATCAGCACAGGTTCATGTTGCACACGCATTCTGGAGGCTGATAGCTGGCACATTCTTTCTTTTCACATTGCTCTAGTAGTCACTAAACACTTAGCCATGTCTAAAGTTTCAACTCCAACGCTTGATGCAGTCGTGGGTAAGAAGATTGTCTACCGCTGAGCATAGGTATCCAAATCACTCAACATCCATCCTCAGAGCTTGGAATGGCTATCATAAAAGTCAGATGTGGTTATTGATGTTTTATCATTAGTGTGTAGTCTTACGAAGAAGAGACATTCTCATGGGCCACAACAGGACCCTTGAGAAGCATCGGCTCTCCATTGTAAAAGTTCTTAATATCCCCAAAGATCTCCTTAGCAACCTCGTTGGCAGCAGCCTTGTCAAAAGTCTCAACGCTCTCCCACTCAAGAGTAGCCTGAACCTGATAAGCCTGACCCTCCTGGAAGTTCAAGATCTTGTAGTTCTTGAGACCCAAAGGACCCCACTTTCTGTAGAACGCTCAGCAATTGTTCCCAGCTGGTGTCGGTGACTTACGATGCGACAAGAGGCATGTGCGTCTTGAGGTAGTAGTCCATGTCAAACGAAGGACCCGAAGGGTAGACAACCAGAACTTGAGCCATTTTGACGGTGGGATATGGGATGATTTGAGTGCGTACTGTGGTTTTTGAGCAACAGCTGAATGGAGGGGTAGAGGCACTGGTTATATACTGAGCGCTTTGAGCGGGGTGAGAGGACATCCCCACCTTGGCAATTAATGAGGCGAGCGGATCAACGGAACTAATCAGCGTCTTGCAATTGATGGACCCTTGATTTTCCTCATGCGATTACTCAGCTTGCACGTTTGTCTCTATTGTCGGTTATCGTGACAATGTTCTCGATTGCAATCGTTGAGCGGTCAATACCTGCTAATGCAGCCACATGTGAGTGTCATTGGCGTTGATCAGTCTTTCGGTCAGATGATTCACTGTTGTACTACCTACACGACAACTATCACCTCTGATCTGACATGTGTATCGTATACCGTAAAGCCAGCTCAGCTCACTGGTGTCACGACAGAAGATAAGCGATCGAATTCTGTAGAAAGCCTAAGTTCTAAGAAGGATCTCTTGGTTTGACGTCCTTGTTTCTGCACCCGTGATCGGCACAACCTAACACAACGAGCTGCCAGTCGCTGGCCTCAGACATTAACAGTGAGCATGGGGTCTCATACTTGCAGGTTTTGTTTCAAACTCACTGAGTCTTTACAGCATTTCTTTCGCGTCTTATCCAACCATACCACGGTGTTGTATATTGGGTATGGGTGAAGATAATGCTTGGTGGAACAATCCCTTGTGTGGTGTCTTCCAACTAAGGAGCAGACAGAGTGTGAGTCGCTAAGCTCAATAAATACAAATGCCAATTTTCTCTGCAAATAAAATTCTTATTGTTCTGAACAGTTTGGCCTGCAGTGCGATGTTTTCCAGAGCCCTTGACGTTGCTGTAAATAGCGAACCGAGACGGATATGGCACGCACATTCATCACGTGAATCGCAACAAAATGACCAGCTCGTTACTTGAGTCGTATCATGGTAGGTTACCAAGATCACGTTGTAAGCAAGTCAAAGAATACAACAAGTTCAGTATGGTGCTGAGGATAGGAACAATCGACTTTCGTAAATTCTTTCATAGCTGCATGGCAATCTCACGTGTTAGCGACTCTGGACTCCTCGCAATTCTGCTCACGAGTGACTTCCTTCTAGAATAATTAATTCATGACGTTACTCATTAACTAAAAGATCGCCCTCTATAGACCAGTTTCTAGGAACTGCATAAGATCCTCCGTCTCAGCACTCTGCAGAGTGTTGATCTTCTCGCCGTTCTTGTACATGTGGAAAGTAGCAGGCTGCGAGACGCCAATTTCCTCCGCTAGGCCCTTGAGGTCCTCGATGTCGACCTTGCAGAATCGGATGTCCTTGAATCGGTCCAGCTCGTTGGCGCTACAATTGGTCAGTGGATGGATATATTGGAAGGTCGGATGGAGTGCGCTTACTGGGCGAATGTAGGTGCAATGGCCTTGGATTCGGCGGCGTGGGTGGAGTAGAAGTCGACGACGACGACGGGGTAGGTCTTGATAGTCTCTTGGAACTCGTCCTTGCTATTTACTGTTAGTAAGTGGTGATGATTGCTGAATCGCGGGGGAGCATACGTTCGGATGTTGTGCACCATTTTGACTGATTTGAGGGGTGGTGTTGAGATTGATTCTGTTCCGCGCTGTCAGTAATGCAATCGTGAGGATGAAGTCCAGTCAGCAACGTACAATAGTATTTCAGATGTTCATTTGGTTTGTAGAAGCTGGAAATAAGAGCTGTTGTTGTTTTGATGTCGGAGCTTTATGGTGACGTTGTTGACTTGAGCTGTTCCTGGCTGACATCATCATGCCGTCATCGCTACAGCATGAACCTCAACAAAACTCTCCATTCCTCTCTCCGCATTTGCGCAACACCGAGACCACCGAATTAATGCTCCGCTATCTTAGACTTTATCGCTTAAACTTGGACGGTAGATGCATTGGTCTACATAGCGGATTGGTTCAATTCTAGGCTTGAGGCGGCCCGCTGATGATCTTCCATTGGCTCTGACGATCATTGTTCCCCAGCCTCAAGATACGACTAAAAATAGCTCTATTTAGAAGTCGGGCTCTGTTCATGAGTTCGAATTGAAGCTACCTCAACATGCGTTTCTTACTAGGGCTGCTGAGCTTTTACCCCAATACGGTACCTATCGTGATTTTGCGCTGATGAGGTAGCCGGGAGCAGCTGCCCACTCTAGAAATGCACCTTGGACTCCGCGAATTTGTAAAGGATTGGATGCATTGGATGTTTGAAAGGCTCCAACTGATTATCTAGGCATCGCCTAACTCGCGGAAAGGGCCAGCTAATATCGTATTGCGATGCACGTGATGACTGGCCGTGCTATATCCGTCTCAGTTCGTTATTTACAGCACCATTACGGTTAGATCATTTCACAAGCAGACGAGGCGAATGTTTTGAGTTTTAAATGTTGATTCAGCCGTAAGGTATCATACAGTCATTATAAACAGAATTAAGAATACACAGGTATCATAACCTCCACCAACTCTCCCACCATCTCCCAGCACCTTGGGAATACATCCCACTATACATTACACCATTAGTTTAAACCATTTGCTCACCGCGAGCATCGTGTCCAACATCGTTGCCGACAGGACGTCGGGGAATGGAGCCGTTGTTGTAACCTGCTCCGTGCATGTGCTCAGAACCATCGTTGAATCCACTGGTACCGTGCATGCCGTTGCCGTGCATACCGTTGCCGTGCATTCCATGTCCAGCGTGGTCACCCTTCATTCCATGGCCCAAACCGTGAGAGCTACCGCCGAGGGTTCCCCAGCCAGCCTTGTGAGTAAAGACAGCATCGACGAGCTCAGCACCAGACATGTTGTACTGGAAGGGAGCGTGGCGGTTGAGGGGAATGTGGTTGAAGCGGAAGTCCCAGACGGAAGCAAAGGTCATTCGGTAGGCAGAGAAAGCGAAGACGGTACCAATGATGGCACCAGCGAGGACATCGTGGAAGTGGTGGTACTTGTCGATGGTAAGGGCACCACCAATCAGGACAGCACCGAGGATAGGGGCGTAGGTAGCGACAAGCTTCCACATGGAAGGGTGGTAGTTGGAGAAGACCTTGAGCTTGGCGTTAAGGTACAGGTACAGGTAAACAAAGCCAGCAAAAGCAGCAGTGGTGTGACCACTGGGCATAGACTCAAGAGCATCGTTGATCTCAGTCTTGTCACCAGTGCAGATATCGGGTGTAAAATAGAGCTCGAGATATCCCTTGTTGTTGTATCCACCCATGGTACGAGCACGCTGCATATCAGGCTTGCAGACAACGAGGAAGTGAGGTCGGAAGCCACCGATGAGCCACTTGATGAAGACCTGGAAGACAGCGGCGGTGATAAGAGAGTAGAGGAGACCGATAGTAGCGTTGTTGAAGTCCCAGAAGCTGCGGATACGGATCTGCATGCAAGCGAAGATGAAGATGGGGACCAGCGCAGCAAGCATGGCGGCAGCCCAGATGGGAACGATCTCGCCTCGCATAGGGTATCCATACTCGGGCCAGACAATCTCGCCGTCGTCGAAGGTAACGGGGAAGGATCGCATAGGAGCAGGCTTAGCAAAGTAGACCTAGGGAATTATTGTTAGCTTGTGAAGAAGAGTGATTAACGTGGATGTGACTTACACCGAGGCCAATAGCACCCATGACAGCCATGGTGACAATGTCGAACCATGTATGCTTGATCCACTGTCCGAAAGAGGGCTTGCGAGACATGGGAAGAGGATCGTGGTGAGCCTTCTGGCGACGACCCATCTTGGACTCGTGCCTATCCCCGTGGGGAGTCTTGTCCTTGCGAGAGAAGATACCCATGTTGTTGGTAATGTATTCAACGATATTGGTGTATGTTGATGATGGTGTAAGTGTTGAAGGCTGGAATAAAAGCCGACCACGAATTAAGTGGCTTTACACCTGAGATTAAGAGGTGATAGAAGGAGCTTTGCTGGTTCTGTTCCTGTCCTGATGATAGCAAAAAGTCAATTGAGGCTGGAAGGTGTCCCTTCTATAAATCAGTGAAACGCGACACCATGGCTCTTGACGTCACAGCCCGTTTCGTCTAAAATACAGTAGTAGTCAAGCTTAAACAGGCATTCAACTTAAATTGTGACATGACAGGTGACAGCAACACAGAAATCGCTACGTAAAGCCACAATTTTTCGACGTCATTGTATTTGATCCTTGAAATGAAGTCTTGGGACGGCATCAATGAGCCGAGTGGGACACGGCAGTTTCGTGCCGTAACCAATCAGATCGAGGTTGGGTGCAGGGAAGCGTCTTGGCTGACCACAGAAGAGGAATAAGTGTGGCTTGATTTTTTTGCTAATGACACGGGAACTAATTGGGTTTGATCGACGGGGCCAAGATGCCATGAAACCTGCTGTGAACAGCCTGTGCGATGTGAATGATTCAGTGGTTATCTCATCATAGTAGCGGAACAGCGCATAACTGTAGGGTTGGTTGAACTTTAGGCAAATTACAGATGCTACAATGTAGGGCTTGATCAACATGTACAATAACAGTCTTGTGTCAGGATAGAGCCCAGATGCGACTACCAGTACAGGATGGGAGACGGCTCAGAATAAGAAGCTCATGCACAAAATTAAACTAAAATACCAGCCTTAAATGCATCAAGCTTATCTTTAACGTACGAACTCTATGTGCTAAGACACAAGCGTGGTGTTGTCCGGAGCAAATTGACCGTGGCACAGTTTGTGGCTGAACGGATCTGACAACCGAGAAGAAAAAATGCTTTTGCCCAGGGCCGGGAACAAGATTACACAAGCCTTTAATTTCCACTGAAGATCGGCCCAAGAAAAGAGTCTCGATTTCTTTCAATCGGCGATTCTGAGAGTGCCTTGGCATGCTTGGTACTTGGCATTCTGACTCTGTAGTCTCGGCATACGACAGTTGACCCACCGTTATCATGATGCCATGGCTTACGCGTCACGATCCTTTTGGCGATGGTTCTCGCATATTCGGAAAGGAAAGCGAATTTTAAGATTGCATGAAAACAGGGGACTTCAGTGTCATTCTGTTGATGTTATGATGACGAGCTTAAAGATATTGAGTAAGTTGAGATATCCAGCTACTGGCGATGTACAAACTGATAGAGCTCCTTTGCATTATCATTGCAATCAAAAGATCCATACACTTTGTATTAGGCCCTCCGAGAACGATACCACACTAGCAAATTCTAGGACTTGTTGCAAAATCCGGCCTTGATGTTTGCTTCATTCTTGCAAGTATTGCACTTGATAACATTTCCACTGCCCTTGCTCAAGTTCTGAATATCATTGTCATTGTTCTTCAGAGTATTTCGAATGACGACGTTGTTCTTGGCCTTGATAGGCTTTCCGAGGACGATGCAGCGAAGGGACAAAGGCATCGTTGGCGTAGCGACACATGGATCATCGTAGATACGAATACCTGCTCCTGATCCATCACTAGCCTTCTGGCCCTCAACAGTGTTGTCTCGAACAAGAACGCCAATTGAGCTACCGAGGACAATGCCGCCTGCGTTCTTATCGCAAATGGCAGGGGTTGGGCCAACGTAGTTGTGAGCAATCTTGGCGTTCTTGACACCGGGATCGACAAAGATACCGAAGCAGTTATCAGTAAGCTTATTGTACTCCATGACTGCACCATCGGTCTGGACGCAGAGACCAACGGCATGCTTAGAGATATCGTTCTTCTTGGCAAAGACGTCAGACTTGTTGTCCATGCAAATAGCGATGAATCCGCCCTGAGTTGTCGTGACGACGTTGTCATCAAAGACGGTCTTGACGGAGCCAAGTGTGAGACCACCGTAAGCTCTACCATCAACCATCTTGTTCTTGAAGATGCGTGTATTCTTGGCACCAATGATAGCGATGTTGATGCCAGAGAAGCCCTGGACGGTGAAGCCTGTGACAGTAACACCCGTGACGAACCTTCCTACAGATTCGACGCGCTTGTGCTCAGTAATGAACTGGGTAGTCTTGACCTTGTGGCCAGTGATACAAATACCGGCCTGAAGCTCGTTCTTCTGCGGATCCTGTGTCAGGCCTGTGCAGACGTTCTTCTTGATCTTATCTGGCCCTGGCTGTGTGAGGATGGCGCCGCGACCCTCGAGTTGGATGCCGTCCTTGTCAATCACGAGTTGTTCAGAGTAAGTACCAGCTGGAACAACGATACGATCGCCTGGAGAGGCTCGGTTGATTGCATGTTGGATACTCTTTCCTGACTTGACGTAAATGGTGCGGCCATAGCCATAGTTATTCTTGTGCTCAGGCGTGGATGGGTAGGTCTCGTAGATATCAGGAAAAGAGCACTTTCCACCTCGTGCTGTGGATCTCTGTCAGTGCCTCTCCTGCATTGTGGTGTCACAGGATAACTAACCCATAAGACCACCAGAGCTGTCATGCTCGGTGAAGGGCGAAGCTACAGCAAGGCCAACCAGACCTGTCAAGGTCACAATGAACTTCATGGTAGAGAAAGAGGCTAGTTGTTGCGAGGGGTAAAGTAAAAAGAAAGATCAGGTATGGGCAAAGAGGTTATAATGCCCTGTTGAAAGTGTAAATATCTGTAAACCCTATCTGATGGATTCTTCGTGAGATATGATAGGACTGGCTTCGAATAGAATTCAACTGATGTCTTCCCACAGCACACAAAGAGATTATATACTAACGACGTCCTCCAATTCCACAAGAACCGACATCCTGGTAGAAAGATGCATAGACCTGGAGTCTCGACCTCAAATGCAGCCACTCGATCTCGAATTCGCTTGCTGCTGCCGTAAATGGAAAGCTGATATGAAGGGTCACGGGAGGCGTCAAATAGCGATGCAGCCACTCAACTTTGGTGTAAGGGGTGAGCCACTGATAGGCTCTAGTTTAGGAAGGGAATGATTTAACATTGACGACAGTGCTCTTACCAAACTACGAAAAAGCAATAAAAGACGACACTTGGAGGCTGGTTACGACCATCACTGCTTTCAGGCAACATATCTGTCTGGCGCAGTATATGGCTGTCCGCACAACAGTGATAACATCAATCACTTTGACTTCTCCAGTCAGCCGAGAGTTCATGTAGCTCATGGTCTAGCAATCTTTAGTAGATCTTTCTTCCTTAGATGGCAACAGGAGTCAAGATGGCCTCTATAGAATGTCACTCAAATGAAGTCCAGTCCTGCAATGGCAACTATTGCGACGCCACAACTCAACACCGATCACCATTGGGACAGATTTACCTCATCGCCACCACTCCTCACTGCGTTGGCAGAAGCAACATGTTCTCTGTCCCAAGTTCAAGTAAGCAAACGGAATTTGCCGTTTGTGTGGCTTCACTTTGTGCCTGAAGTAGGGCGCCAAATATCGAACTAAAGTTCAGCCGCAGCGAGGCCCAGGCGACCGGTTCAACGTTCAATCTCCTTTATAAAACGGAGATCGCCAAGATCTTATGCGGTCTTATTCGTCCTTGGCTTCCGGGTGTGTCACTTGACCATTGGCCTCTGCGTGGTTTGTTTCACGGTGATAGGAGAATGCCCACAGGGCTGAGAAAGCTGAAAGTCTGGGCGCAACTTGGCATGGTTTGCCACGTTTTTGACGAATCTTGTGCTTTGGGGATGAGCTTGTGGCTTTTCTTGATCGCCAAGCTTAATTCCAGACCTTTTTTGGTGCAGAGCCAAGTCTGCACGTCCTCGTATCTTCTTGACACCATGTCGGCTATACCGTTTAGATTGATTTCGCGAGCCTACCTGCAGAATGTGACAGTATTGTGGTTTTCGGCGTTTGCTTCCTGGAAGTGTCAATCCTTGCACTTCTTCTCACCGGCCCGCTCTCATCGTTGCTCTCCGCAGCGGCGTCCATGCGGGGTTGATGTTACGTGAAAACCGGTGGAAATGACATTGCTTTTACGGATTGCTGATCGAATGTGCAGGCATTGTGAAATCACCGACCTGTAGAAGACACGATCCTTTCCCTCAATGGCATCGGGCTGGGCTGTTCTTGTCCGGGATATCTTGTGAAGCCAACAGAAGGAAAGAATATGTCCACACTTCAACAAATTGCAACAATTGCCGTGTACTGTCGGTCTTGAGTGGAATTGATTCGCAAACTGACCAGTCTTGAAGAGCTAGCCAGGTGCATAGAATTTTGCATTTGCAGGGATATCAAGTCGAACAAGAGTGATTCGGGTCATCTGGGATTTTATGCAGATCCAAATCCTAACGGCGACTTGTTTTCCTTTTACTTTGCTGACCCATCGGATCTCTAGCTCAGATAGGAAAGGTCATCTTTAGCCGTTGGTAGGTTGGTTCTGTGGTCGACGTCTCCTCGTTACATTCACGATCCTCACGTGTCAATGGACCCTTGCCTCGGCACGTAAGTTCCTATCCAACTTCCTCAATTGGCACAAGCAAATTCCCTCAAAGATTGACAGATCAATCGCGTCTTTCTATTAGGCTACTCGACAACCAACTCAACATCTCATAAAACATTAAAATCTCTGCTAAAAATTGTCCATCCAAGAAGGGTAAATACATCGTCGTCGTTGCCGTCTCTAATCACTCATAACTCATTCCTTCATTCTCGGCTAACCCCGTAGACTGCTATACTTTTTGATAGCCTTTGCAAAACTGTCGTCGATTCCTTGTACTAGCGCCTTTGCCTTGTCTTGTAAGTCGACAGGGACCTTGGCGATGACCGCTTCGGAGAAATCGGCACTTAGGGCCCGCTGTAGTTGAAGGTTGAGGAGAATGACAGGGCTGACTTGGATTTTGTCGAATTTGGGCTTGGCGGCAATGACGATGTCGATTGTTTCGCTGACATCCTGGCTCAACTCGGAAGTGGCCTTGGCGACTTGAAGAGTCTCTTCGACAGATAGAGGCTCAGAGTGACGAGCAGCGAGAGTGCCCTGGTGGATCGCAGCCAGAAGCAGCGTTGACTTTGTGGTGATGGGGATTGTTCCGACCAGAGTCTGAGGCCAGTGTGTAATGCTGTGGCCCAGAGCAATAGTGGCATTGGAGATGTTGTCAATGGCTGTAGAGATGGTATCTCCAGTTGCGAAGGCAGAGCCAACGAGGGCGACCAAGGGGAGAAGGCTGAGACGCATTTTGTCTGAGAACTTGAGTCAACGAGTAATCGATTGGTCAATTGAGAATGCAAGATCTGCCAAGATGAAACTTTTCGTCTTTCAGGAGTTACCCCGTCTTAATATACTGCCTTTCCTGTCAACAATTCACATGAAAAAGTCTTCTTCGAAAATGCTGTGCCTTTCGGAAGGTTGAGGTGACCTCGTGTAATCCCAACCAGTGTCCCCGCATCTATCCTCAATCAGGAACTCTGCCCCGTGCAACAATCATGAATCCATCTCCCCATGGGGAAATCAACAAGCGAGTCTTGGTCCCTTTGCTATAGTGGCTGATCTTAACTTGGCAAATCTGTGATCAGAATGTCACTTGCGGGGATTGTTAGCAAGGATTGCGGCATCGTAGGCCGCGGCTTTCACAAGGAATACTCTGCATGTGTGCGAGTTTGGGCAGTGACGAAATGGTCTTTGAGGGATTATGACGATTGAAGTGACAGAAGAGGCAGGCTGTTGGTTGAAGGATTCTTCAACATTGGACTAAGACCTGCGGCGCGGTGTTGGTTGTGCGTATTTATGAACTGTCAATCTCGATCAGCCAGTCGGGTGCGACATAAAGCATTCATTGAGTCGGATATTGCTTGACACACGCATCATGTGCTTCTTGTAATGGAGGGTATCAAGCTCTTATACAAAGTATAAGTAGTTATGCTTACCCTTATGCAGGTACGACATGTTATGGAAGCTTGTCAGCACATGTTTTCAGCTGATTTATTCGGGTGGCTGGCGATGCTAACAGTTATCTCATTAGAAGAAGGCACTAACAAACTCCATATGGCAACCAGGGACCTCAGGCAAGACTCTACATACTGTCATGGTTAGGAAGGATGACAATAGTTTAGCTCAGGTTGACCGAGGCCAACCGAGTTTGTTCAACCGATACTGTCATTAGCTACCAGTGCTTAACTTCGTTATTTTTAATTATTTTCCCAATGTCTACCTAGTACATTTGGGACAAAAACAAATATAGGACGCACGCAATGGGATATATTTGGGCTGTCAAACGTGATGCTGAAGACAATGACTCAGGTCAACCGGCCCTAGGATGAAGCTTGTTGATTATAATGTATGTGATTGGTTTAAAACTCAGAAATGGACACTTGAGTCAAAATGCTGAATACTGCCGCTCTTGTCCACCCTACAAGCGGATAGAAATTTTGCCTTATACACTTGTACACGTCTACAATGATAAGTCTTTGGATTCCAAATCAATTTGTCTACAGCTCCATCACTATGGTTCGAACAAAGAAGGGGCCTGCAGTATCAAAAGGATCAAAGGTTCACCGTGATGGAGGCAAATACATACGACATAATCGCATATTCAACGATCACACTGGCAAACCAGCCTTGATGTTATGGAGTGCCCCTGAACGCGATGGCCTGCTGCCCCCTCTCTCTTCCTGGATATACTATATAGTCCATCCAGATGTCCCGCATGATTTTAACGGCAATGCGCTTCACTGGGGCTTAACTCTCCCATTGAGCATCGGTCAAGGCAGTTTATTTCGCTATGAATACTTCTTCCTGCCTGGCGCTACTGCTGAAGAATACCACGCGCACTTTCTTAGAGAGATCAAGGCTCAAGGTACCATTTGGCGCCATATCCGCAAGGTCAACAGAGCTATAGAGCTCAAGAAGCAGGAAAGCGGTCCACAAGAAGAGGAAGATAGCTATTTGAGGTCTGCTAGCGACGAGGAAGACAGCAAATACAAATTGCATGGGTTCATAGGGCAAACAGAGTATAAATGGGTTCATAATCCGTCCTCTAACGAAGACTATGCAAATTATTAACTTCCTGGTTTAGTATAGCCAAGAGATGATCAAGATTGCGTCTATGTATACTACCGTGGATAGTTTTTTATGTATTATAATGCAGATACCGGTTGTACACGTAGGGAAGCAGAGAAGCGCGCGGTTTCTCTCATCCAATTTAATCCTATCCCTTTAGTATAGGATAAGGAGCAGGATAGGGTTAAAAAATGGGATCCGATAGATTATCCCATTTGCTCAGAACCAATCCTAATCGTAAATAAGGGTAGTAATTATTCCTTGGGTCGTTGGCAAGATAACAGGACCAGGGAAGCATGGGAGCAAAAGGCTAATGAAGCTGCTACTTATGCTTAGGAATTGGGCTGGAAAACTTGGTAATATTACGCCTATGCTCGTTTCCTAATGGTAACCTCGCAAGATGACATTCGATACTGTTAGCCTGTTTAACCGATGACTACGAGCTATATGTTGATAGATTTTAATTTGGAGCAAGCTCTAATGCATTTACCCAGGTCAGTAGTCCCGCACACCGTTCGTTGAGGGAGGGCTACTTCGGTCAAGTTCCGTGTACACTCTGAAGCATCTTCATAAGCCTGTGCATAAGACAGTTGAATGTCGACATAGTACATGGAATCGCGGGCCTCGGCTTTCGTGTCTCTTTCACCGTGTTGCATGAAAGTCAACTGGATGAATGGTGACTGTGCATAGATTAGGTGTCCCCTAGACCATATTCAACATGATGGTTCAGGAATCAGATGATCACTTCTAAGAGGAGAGTAGTAGATGCGGCAATCGTAAGAGATATGTTCTTTTAAGAGGGTTAAGTGGAGCTTAAATACAAGACAAGATAAAGGTTTAGATATACTGCAGTCCCTGTAAGTACACCATGCCACTATCTGGAAGACAGTGAACTCGGATTGCTCAAAGTTGCACATAAATTGAGTAAAACTTCTCGTAGCGCATCAGCAGACGCAATGTCATCTGATTCATACTCAAAAGCCTTTGCAAGGACGCCTTCTCTATTATTGCCAACAGCAGATGCCCATCTTCATGGCGTTCTATCCAACTTGTCTTTGGTTGGTTCATCAGACCTTCTTCTGTTTTATCCCAACTACTGTTAACCTGCTAGGGGATGAAGAGACTTTGACTATCACCCGACTTGGAACATCTGGTTGTTTGTTTGGGGTGTATCTATGTCAGTTGTTGTCATGGGAATAATACAGACAGCCGAGAACAACCTCAACGGCTATTGTTCAAAATCTCGACGATGTTGTTGACATTAACGCGCCCTGAGCTTTGTAAGGTTGCAAACCTTCTTTCAGACTTTCGTGCAACCTGTGGTGTAAAATGCATAATAGGCTTTAAATAGTTAACCTGTAGTTGCATGATCTGGGTGTTGTTTCCAGGAAAGGTTGCCGTGCCACACTACAAGCTTACAACAGGCAGCATCTACCACGCCTATCGTATTTTGAACTGCTTGAGAGGATTCCAACTATGTTCTTGAATCGGCAGTCTTATTTGCGAACAAGTACTCCTACACAAGCAAGCTTTTGGGTGATTATGAGCCTTTCCTGATCTGTGGTGGGGAACAGCTTTGCAGCACGAGTCAAAGAGGCCAGCCATATTTCTTCCATCTCTTCCAGTCGCCAATGGATGCACAGCCACTCTTTTCAGTATCACTATCTCTTGTTTCAGACATAAAAAAAACCGCAGAGGTTGTTATGACCCGGTGTTGTCTCGGCCATGAGTCTTCTCATCATGCGATAGATGTCTGACGAACAAGTCACGACAAAAAGCTACCGACGTCATGCCTACCGTACAAGCAAACGAGATCACTCAGTGGGTCCGTTCCGAATAGTCACAGAATCCATGATAAGATCTAAAATCTCACTGAATCCTCCATCATCACCAAAGGTCCAAACTGCTACAAAACCCACAGACACTACCCGCAGAACAGCCTCTCGCTTTGGCGCAGCACTTTCGCTTGATGCGGTCATTAGAAACGAGCTGAGACATGGCCTGTTGATAAACCTCCAATGATTACGAACGTTGCATGTCACTCTCTCGCACTGAATAGTGATCGTCTTCCTGACCCACAAGGTTACGCGTCGCAAGTTTTGGGTTTTAGTTACCCTACACCGGATGATGATGTGATTCTCAACGCCAAATTTCCAGCACGTCAGTCAACTAACCGTTGTTGCTATTTCCGTAATACGAGAAGGCTTATTTTATGCTTATGTTTCGCCCGTAGAGGAGCAAACCGAATCTTAGATCCGTTGACTAATGCAGCCACAATCAAGAAGCTGAGAAGGTTTCTCGAAAAACAGTAAACAACGCTCATACTGAAGGTTATTGATTGGGTACAAGTTGAAGATGCAAGCATCATGTACACGCGTACGGACAAAATCCGTCAACGCTGAATCGCTCGGCAAATCACTGACGTCGAAACGAGTGCTACCAGCCTTTTGTTTCCTGGACGGGCGGATGCATGCCAATTGATCTTCATTTTATCTCGGCGCCTCTGCAAAACCCAGCCAGCCGCTTGCAAGCAAGAATGGTTAGCGATCGGCTGGCAGTCAGGGCAGTATCCCGGTCGACAGAACCATCTTCACCTCGGCAGTTCAATCAAGGCAGTTCCATGGACGCTAGACGCGGCAATTAATTCACCGTCGAGAAGGAAAGAAGGTTGAAGCTAGATAAGCAAATGCGCAATTAGGCTATCAATCAGAAGCATCACCAGAAGAAACTTTAATATCGCCAAGCTTTGTGGTGGTTTAATTGCCAAGAAAAACCGTTTTGATGGGTTCCGTTGATGAACCTGGACAAATTGATCGAGCGCCGAGTCCGTCAATCGGAAGTCCGACTTGGCCCTGAGGACAGGACCCCTACCAGTTTGGAAAAGATTAATCTTGAGTTTGAAATTAATTCTCCATTGTTTTCGAGGATCAGTTGTTGGTCTGAGTGAAAAACCGGATTGTCGCACGATCGCCGGAGAAATTATGGCCACTCGATTGAAGGACAGTGGAGAGAACAGCCGAAAGTGCGGTTTCAGGATGGAAGGATACTCAATTATCAGCTGGTGATTGTTGGTAGTTGACTATAACATCAGTCAACGCACCAACAGTCATAGTCACCGGAAGTAAGCAGCATTTAATTGCATTTCTAGGCATCTTGAAGAAACAACATGATAAACTGTCAGAATAAGGATTTGCCAAGCAGCCAAGGACATCTTAACAGTGTTCTCGCCTACCCCCTTGCCAGGGGCTGCTCTGCTTCCAGGGGTGAAGCTCTGGCCACAACGGCCAGAGTCCGCCCCATGAAAAGCAATAAAGGGCTTGAGAAATGACGCAACGACTGATTAAGACACTCGTCCGCGGTCATGGGGTAGGCCTTGTTGCGGCAGCTTGCCTTGTTTGGGGCTAGAGACCTCTGTAACCTTATTCCCTTCAAGCTTTTGCTGGCCAATTTTGCAGACCAACCGACCAACTTGAAGAACAACTTGAGGCAGCACAAAAATAACTATAGAATACGGATAACTGTCATCAATACGAAGAAAATGACCCCGTGAAAAAAATGCATTCTCATCACCCGCCGCACTCATGCATGCATGCCAATAACATTGCTTCTCACGATAAGAGGCAACCGGAACAAGTGGCACTGGAATCTTAGTGGTCAGCCACCCCAGTCCTTAGCAGACAGGCCAAGAGATTAAGTCGCCCAGGGCCTAAATTAGCATTCTCTGCACTGTAAGGGAGGCGAGTGTCGAGTCTGGGTCTAGATTGGCATTGGTGCGATGCGCTTCTTCCAATAGTTAGATCGATGGTCGGTTGCTTAAAAACACTTGGCATCAAGAAGCCCCCGCAACCTTAAAGGTCCAACACGAGACCTTATTTTTGCCGCCGTATTGATGACAGCAGACACGATAAGATGATGGATATAATGGGAATACGGAGTCTGGATCTGTCAGACTTGTTCTTCTTTCTACTCCTGTGCCTCTTTTTTCTCTCTTTGCCGCTGATCCTTTCGACCAGTGGAGTCGAGTCACACCCTGACATGGCCTCTTCCATGGTCCGTCTTCAGCGCTCTGCATTTTCTGTGGACCCTTGAATTGCGAGGGTCATGCCAGTCAAGCGCTCCGCCGATCAGGGGGGGCTTAACTAGTGGAGTTTAGCCACTGTAACTGATCTGATCAGTCAGTGCAGGGCAATAGCAATTGGAGACTCCATGTTTCGCAACCAGAAGGTCTTACGCGTTCCGTTACCTCATATACTATTAGAGGTAACACTTGACACTTTCTTCTTTTTTTCTCTTCTTGTTCCCGAGTGATCGTCTCTGTTTGCCTTGTTTTGTGTTTTTCCGCCCGTTGCGACAACCTATCAGCCCTCCATTTCGAACAAGTCCCTCTTTACGCTTGTCTCGACACCATTTTCTGTTTATTGTCTCAGTTACTTTACTCGCATTTCTGAACAAAAATCTCCATTCCTCCCTCACCGATGGGTTTTTGGTCTTTGTAAACGGGGTTTCTTTTCTCTTTCTCTTTCGTCACTCGCTCGACATAGCGCTGAAGCGCCCCCATCGCAATCGTTTACTACAACACCACCAACAAATAATCCTACCGACGATAAAGGTATAGGATCGAATTAAATACACAATCGCTGAAATGGCTGCAACGATACCATCATCGGGCGTTGCGCTCAACAGAATGCTGGCCCTTGGTTTGACGCTGGTCGTCATCCTGGGCATCGCCATTAACCAGCTTCAATTCGGCGACGACCCATATCGCTGCAAGGCTTTGCTAAATGACGGCAACTGGCTTGATACACCTGCGGAAAATGGAAGTAGGGCGCCGTTCAACAACTGGCAACCTCAAGGATGCATGCTGCACAAGTACAAGAAGGAGGAGATTGAGCAATGCATGGAGGGAAGACACATGCTGTTTGTTGGCGACTCTACGACTCGCCAGGTCTTTTACGGCATGGCTCGTCTGGTAAGTTTAGTTGCAGCGACATAATTTAATTAATTGATGAACATGGTAACTGACTCAATTGAAGCTCGACGCTGAAAAGGCCGAGCAAGTCCGCGCCAAGAGCAAGAAGCACGAGAGCCACGACGAAGAATTCGCCGGCATCCGCCTCAAGGAAATCTGGGATCCCTTTGGCAACGAGTCCGACATCGTCCGCGACGAACTCACCCTCTACCACCAAGAAAAGCTCAACCAAGTCCCCGTTGAGGAACAAAAAGGCCCCGCCGTCGCCTTTGTTGGCATGGGTGTCTGGTTCGCCGCCCGCTTCGAGAAGGAAGAGTCTCTTCCCAAGTTCCAGTCCGCCTTCGCCAACATCTCCGAGCTCGTCTCCCACAAGGACTTTGCGCCTTTCGGCAACCGACCTATTGATCCCCGCGATGGCGTTGGCAATGAGATGTTCTTTGCGCCCGTTGCCCCTCCATTCTACGATGAGCTTCCCGAGTACCGCAAGACTGGTATCGCTTCCGTGCCTGGTGAGGTTGAGGCTATTGATGAGTTTCTCAAGACACAAGAGGAGGAGTCCGGTATTCCTATGCTGTGGTCTTACCCCGCTCTGCAGTACGAGCAGAAGGATGCTATCGGCGACCATGAAAATGGTTTCCATGTTACTGACCAGGTCGCTGAGATGAAGGCCCAGATCCTTCTTAACCTTCGCTGCAACGCCAAGCTCGACATGCAGAACTCGTACCCCTACGACCGCACCTGCTGCACTAACTACGGCCAGAAGTCCTGGGTCCAGATCGTTCTCGTCACTCTGGGTATGATGTACGTCGGCGGTGCTGCCATCACCGAGATCTTCGCCCTCCGATCCAGCGAGGCTCCCAAGACCACCCTCTTCAACCTCGACGTCGCTACCTTCATCACCGGCCTTCTCGCCTGCTACTGGGCCGACCGAACCCAGTCCTTCGCCAAGGGCTCCAAGGAGTACAACATGTTTGACTTTAACCTCATGTCTGCCATCTGCTTTATCATTGGCTTTGCTCTCATGACCAAGTCCAAGCCTCCTCCTCCCCGACCTGGTGCTGCCGCCGCCGCTGCTGCCCCCGCGACTCTCGACGATGCGAAGCCTTTGTCGCGTGATCAGACTGATGAGTGGAAGGGTTGGATGCAAGCTCTCATCCTCGTGTATCACTGGACCGGTGCCTCTCGCGACCTGAACATCTACGTCGGTATCCGTCTCTTGGTCGCTGCGTATCTCTTCCAGACTGGTTTCGGCCATGGTGTATTCTTCAGCTCCAAGAAGGACTTCTCTTTCAAGCGTGTCGCAGCCGTGCTCCTCCGCCTCAACCTTCTCAGCTGCGCTCTGCCTTTCTTCATGAACACCGACTACATGTTCTACTACTTCGCTCCTCTTGTCAGCTTCTGGTTCCTCATCATCTACGCCCTCTTCGCCATTTGCCCCAAGTACAACGACAACACCTGGGCTCTCATGGCCAAGATCGGTATCTCTGCTGCTATCTGCCCTGGTGCTATGCTCTGGACGCCTGTCCTCCAGTGGGTCTTTGATGCCTTGAACATTGTCTTCCGAATTGAATGGGATCTCCACGAGTGGCAGTTCCGTCTCGGCCTCGACGGTCTCATCGTCTACGTCGGTATCATCATGGGTATCGCTTCCGTCCGCACCAAGATCTACAACAAGATCCTCACTCAGTCTTACGGTCTGGCCGGTATCGCTGGTATTCTCTCTATTCCTCTGTACTGGTGGATCGCTGTTAGCAAGGCCGAGAAGAAGCAGGACTACACTGCTCTGCACCCCATCTTCTCCTTCATCCCCATCATGGGCTTCATCGCCGCCCGCAACATGTTCCCCGCTGCCCGAACCTGGTACTCTCGATCTTTCGCCTGGATCGGTCGCTGCTCGCTCGAGACCTTTACCCTCCAATTCCATATCCTCCTCGCCGCCGACACCAAGGGTCTCCTGTTGCTCGATATCTTCAAGGGTGACGGTAGCCTTCTCTGCGACCGATGGAGGTCTCTGATCATCATTGTTCCCGTCTTCTTGTGGCTCAGCTCTCGCGTCGCTGATGCGACCGGTGGTCTGGTCAAGCTCTTGACCATTGACTGGGTCCCCGAGGACCAAGAGGAGCAATACGATGTTGAGGCCAAGGCTGATGCTGAGCCCTTGATGGGTGGTAGCATGCTATCGCCATTCACCCGCCACATGCCTTCCACATCATCGTGGGCCAACAACCTCAAGGTCCGCATGGTTGGCCTACTTGTCCTCCTCTGGGCATTGAACTTGGTAAGCTTCTTCGCCCAACCTCCACCTCACTTCAATCACTAACATTCTCCAGTTCTACTAGACATTTGTTTCATCGCATGGCATTACAACGAGGCGTTTGGAGTAGCGATTTTGCATAAGCAAGTGAGCTAGGCTCTGGCATCATTCATTACAACATATTGTTGGCATTTATTTTTTCTTTACTTGTTCACGGGCGCATTTCCCCGAATTATATATCATGACACCATACACATTCTCAAAGCTTTGCATAAGCTTATACGGCACGACATAACTAGATTCTATATCGTAATGATAGATTTTACACATGATAACCCCTCCATCTTGATGTCCCGCCTTGGTGTTTGTTGTGCTTTGACCTCGCGTCAGCACGGCCTAGTTCCATGTTTCACAACCATCTACAGCGCATAAAGCGAGGCGACGGTTCATGTATGAGAATTGTCAGAGCTCTGTTGCGGGTGTATTAATAGGTTGTTTCATCTAGACTTTTCATCCACCACTAGTAAGCTTTGACTTGGCGATCGTCTTGGGATGATGCTAGTGAATCTCACAGATGTTTCGACAGTGAACCCATGTGTTCCCCAGTTCCAGCGAAGCCCGCTAGAACGCCCCGGGCGCGTTCTTCAAACAGAGCTAATGATGACCAGCTTCATGATGTGACTAAAATGCTGCCACATTTATTGTTCAACATCAGTCTGCCTCAATTGAGGCTTACGTTGCGTGGGTTGCCTACACCTTGTCTCATAGCAAAGCCTTACTTCTTGACGTTTAACATTCTTTATTAAGCCTTCTGTATATAGAATCACGGAAGCTGAACTTTACTCCCGGCTACTATGGGTCTTGCGAGTAACATACTCCATACCTTGGCCTCCATTCCTGTTTGATCCTCTCTTGCTGTGCGCAGCACGAGCCTCATACTCTTCTTGGTCCATCTGCTGCTTCCACTCGCTCTTCTCAGTGTTGTGTTCCATCTTCTTTCCTGGCATGCTGTCCGTCTTCTCCCGCTTCTTTGCCATCAACTCGGCGTCTTCTTGTGCAAGTTCGGCGTCGATCTGGGCGCCCCTAGAGGGCTGGTTGCCGTGCATGGTGGCCTGGATGGAGCCAAAATGTCAGAGGCCTCTATAAAGGTGTTGTGCTTATGAGGAGGACTTACTGCGAAGCCAGGCTGGTGCTTCATCTTATCATCAATCTCTCGTTGTGTCTGTTCCGTTCGTCAATTGGTGTCTGCTTGTGCTGGAGAAAAAACCTACGTCGCTCGCCCGGAGCTCATTCATGATGCTATCCTTGTTCTCTGTCACATGTTAGAGCCTGAACCTAGCATATTGAGGTAGAGCTTACGGTAGCCCTCTGTGTTGACACCATGTGTGCGACCCTCCTCACGCACAGCCTCTTTGCTGTAATGACGCTGGTCACCGTCCTCGTAGGTAGAAGGATATCCGACGTTTGACATGTTGAATATTGTGATAGTTGCAAGATTAATCGATAGTAAACAAAGTGATGACTGAAAAGAGAATGGGTGACGTCTTCTGCTGGAAGTCTTTATATACTGGCTGATGGACCATGGCTCTCATGTCAGCGTCATTGAAGAAGAGCTATCCTGGAGCTACCGGAGCTTATGTTTACACAAAACGTCATAAAGACACGATGTCCGACTCGATATCAATTAATAAGGCAGCGATCATCGAATGGTATCTGCTGAGATGCAATTGAGTTGTCATGTCTCACGACCTGATGGCATGGCATCCGTCACGATGACAGCTTGAGAGGTAACGCAGAAACTTAAAGAAGGATGTGGGGTAAACGTCGGGGAAAATGCCCATAGAACTATTAATCCATTCTTAACCTGTAACCAACACATCTACCTGCATTATACCAAGAGAATAGGAATTGATTTGATCTTCTGTCTTGGTGATGTAGGGTAGAGGTTGTGAGCATGATAAGGTGATAGACAACAGATAAGACTGGAGATAAGATACGGCGGTCTAGATAAGGGATGACAACCGACATGGGACTCTCACGTGATCATGAATCTTCGCGCACCGCGTTAGAATTTCGACAATTCACACGTAAAGAGGTAACTCAGTCGTACGTTAGGTGCCTCAAAACGTCGTCAATTCTCGGTCTATCCCCTGCCAGTGCTTCATTGACCGCCATGTCTTCTGATACAATGGCGCAGGATGTCTTGCCGAAGGAGCTTATGGAGCTCCAACTCGGCCAGATTGACCTCCTCATGGCCATGTACTCCTCTGATGACGCAATTTCTATGGACTCGGCGTCCGCTGAGACAATAGAGAAGTTGAGAGACTGGTGTGAAAATGAAGCTGGAGCTGTGCCCAAGGTTCCGGAAACGGGAATCTACCTTCTTCTCAAACTTGGCGATTTGGGAGAGGATGATGGTTCGGCTCATTCATTACAGCTCACACTTAACGTCCCTTTGACGTGTCAAAAAGGAGACGAATTAACAGAGCCGCCTGCCATCAAAACCAGGATACAACAACCTGATTGGATGAGTAAAGGGGATGTAACGAAGTTGAACACTGAGCTTCCAGAAGAGGACATCCTCTCTGTCATTGAACACATCAAGGAAGCCGCCAGCCAACACTTGACCAACCAAAAGCAAGCTGAAGTAGCCAATGCCCCAAGTCAAGATACATCAATAGTCCGCGTCTGGTTCTACTTTCCCTCTATCAGTACCAGGGCTAAACGGGACGACTTCATAAACTACGCTCCGACATATGGCCTTACGGGGTTCCTGCTGGCTGGAAAACCAGGCATTTTGTGTCTTGAGGGTGGATCTATTGCAGTTGATGATTTTATGAAGTGGATCAAGACAGAGAGCTGGGGTGATATCCCCGCTCACCACAAGAAGGTTAGTTAACCGCTATGGCGAGACTGAAGAGAACTGACTTTGTGTGCAGGTTAGCGAGAGGTATCGAGAAGAAGACACGGATCTGAAGCGGGCTTTTACGGATATGCAGGAGATCACAGATATGATCGAGAAGAGAGGAGCAAGGGGAAACCGAGGAGATATGAAGGCTTTGGAAGCATGGCTGGTAGAATGTGGACTCGGAGACGCCTTTGGCAAGATTTTGATGTAAACAAGAAAATGCATCGAAGTAAAAGTATTGAAATTTGACCATATCATGCATGATTGCTAACTATCCAGTAGTGGCTCTAGTTCTAATGATGACCAACGCCGGCTATGACAAAGGAAATATGCAAAAGATAAATATGAAAGCTGCATTACCACCGTTTAAACACTCTGAGCGTCGACCTCTTTAGCCGGCTGCTGCTTCTGCTTCTTGGTGAACAGCTTCTCCCCAACCTTGTCTGTCATCTGATCCGCCTTGTCACCCAAGAAAGTCTTGAGGCAGCCGTACACACCAGAGACAAGCCACAGGATAGCGTTGACGAGGTCAATCCAGACAGCTGTCTTCATGGCACCTGTGCTGGCGCCCTTGTACTTGTCGTCGCTGTCTCGGGGGAGGAAGATACCGGCGAAGATGCCGAAGACGACGAGCCATGTGATGAAGAGGATGAGATCCCAGGCGAATGCACGGTAGGTCTTGAGGAACTTGATTCTACTGCCGATGACGGGGAGAGAGCCAAGGGGTGTAATGGCGACGAAAATGAGAGAAGTTGCGGCAGCGAGACCAGCAATTGTGAGGGCGAAGTACCATTCTGGTGAGAAACCGTAGTTGTAGTCGTCATCGCCCGCTTTGTCAACGCGATGGCCATAGAAACCGACTGCAATGAGGGCAAAAATGAATTGAAGACCGCGGCAGATGAGACGAGGGACTGTTTCGAAGGTCTTGAGCCAGGTCTTGCCCATGGTCTTGCCTGTTTCGGCGCCTTCATTGAAAGCAGAGCGTCCAGCTTGTCGGCCCATGTCTTCAACCTGGCGACCCATCTCCTTCTTGTCCGCGGTGCGGAACTGGTTGGCATGGCCGGCGAAAGTGTTGGCCGTTTGGCCGAGTTCAATGACGGTTTGGCCGGCTTTGATAGCGTTGTTGAGTCTGCTCATTTTGAAAGAGGGTGGAGTGTATAATGTGAGGGTATCGTAGTGAGTGTTTGAGATATATGCCCAAAGAGAGTATTAACTGCACAGCAGTTAGTGACAAAAGGAAATAATTAATGATGAATTGATAGTGATGATGCGAATGGCAAACAGTCTCAGCATCACGTCTTTATAAAACACAGTGATCAACATTGTCGAATAGACGCTGATGGGCCATTGTCGCAATGAGAAAACAACAGCCAATCGAGCCGACAATGAAACAAAGGCCTTTGGTTTGTAGGCCGCAATCGCTTGGGCCCCAATCGTTTGTTGTTTTGGCGCTGTGGTCAGGCGCTTAGCGAAACTGGGCCTTTGTTACGCGCTGCCAAGCAGAGCCAATCGTGGATTTTCTGGTAGGGAATAAAGAAACGAGAATAGAACATTGCGAACAAGTGGTATTGAAGACGATCAAATTGACGCGCGTGAAGTAAAAATAAAGATATACGGTTTCAGAATGAACAGTGGTTTATTATTGGCTTTTTTGGTGTCTTTGTCGTATTCTGGAAGAGGCCTGAGGATGATCGCTGTCTTGGGCGCTGGAGCTAGGGTCCTGGTGGTTGCTTTCACCACAGTTTTAGCGACCATTGCTGCCTCCAAACAGGCAGATCAGATTTCCAACACAAACCCCGTTGATCTACCCCAGAAAAGTAAGTCAGGACGAGAGGGGATTTGTCGCGTCCGCGTGTAACATTTGTCCCCGTCTTGACCTTCCCAAAAAGCCCTAGCTTCATCAAAAGGTGAGCATGTTTGGTCGGCTCGTAAGGTTCACTCGTACGGGTTTGTACATACGAGTAAGTAGACAGCATCTGATTCCCAAACTCAACAGAAACGCACCGGATTATATCCTTATTTGTAACGACTAGCTTGCAGGCTGAGGCGCAGTAGATCCTTCGTAGTCTACAAGTCCGAATATTCGGCGGAAAATTGTCAAATTGAACTCCATCCGTTGCCTACGGCTGACTTATCGCATTACAAAAGAGGGGACTTACCAATCAACGGTAACGCTAAACCACGCTATGTCCGCCTAGAAGCCTCGGTATCTGCAAGAACTAATCACTTTGAATGGATATGGACTGTATATAAATTGAGGGGATCCTAAGATCAACCTCACTCGTTTAAACCCTTCTCGATAGTAACTTCTACATCTTCAATCAGATTATCCACAATGGAGAACACTACCCTCGTCATCGTTCCAGGCTCTTTTGCCCCAGCACACTTGTACGATGGCTTTGTCGAGAGCCTTAACCGTCAAAAAGTCAAGGCAGTTGTCATCTCCACGCCCTCAGTGGGCCGAAAGGAGGTCCCAGCTACTATGAGCGACGACACCCAAGAGATCACCAATGTTATTTCCAAGCTTCTTGACGAGGGAAAGCGAGTCGTCTTAATGACGCACTCTTACGGAGGCATTCCAGGAACTGAGTCTCTCAAGAACATTTCAAGAAAGGCCCGCGAGGCACAAGGCAAAGAGGGAGGCGTTGACAGGATCATTTACCTTACATCGGTGGTCCTGCAGCCTGGTACAAGCAACTTCGATGCTTTTTCAGGAGGTTTCCCTGATTTCTTGACCGTGGAGGTAAGTGATGAATAATAAAACATGCTGGAGGCTTGCTGACAATCTTACCAGGACGACTACATGACCCTTGATCCCGCTGGTAACGCCCCGATCAACTTCTCAGACCTTCCTGCTGAGCAAGGGTTGGAGCTGGCCAAGAAGATGTCCGACCATTCTACACCCAGCTTCAAAGAGAAGCTGACGTACCCCGGATACAACGATGTGGAGGTTCACTATATTCTCTGTGAGCAGGACAAGGTTATTCCTCCCCAGTTCCAAAATGGTATGATCGAAGGTGTCAAGGCATCGACTGGAAGGGATGTTACTATCTACACTATTGATAGTGGTCATGTTCCTATCGCTAGTCAGCCCGATAACCTGGCGAAGATCGTTGAGAAGGCTATCAAGGCCTGATTTCGTCTAATTATAGAAGCTGAATTATCAATACAACCGGAATATTCCTAATTATTCAAAATGCTTTCACTACTCATGTCTAGAAGATTTTGGCCAGGATCTTGTCCTTGAGGTTCTGTGGTGCTGCCTCCCGCTCATGACGATAGTGTTCAGTTAGAGCATCAAAGAAGTATAGATGAGAAACCAGGTCTACTTCTGATGCACGGTGAAATCGCGTTTTCTTGAACAGTTTCCAGCCAAGACCAATGCTACCAGCTAGAGCGATCTTGCACATGTCAGTTCTCGTACAGGGACCTTGATGGTCAGAAGGACACCTACTATGCCGTAGTTGAAGATGAACGTCGCTGTGTTCCAGTTACCAGAAAGGAATACAGAGTACCCTTGAACCCTAAAAGAATGAGCGATTAGATAGTCCGGTCTGGAGGAAAGCGACCCACCATAAAAAGACGAATGCGCAGCAAAATGCCCAGTAGCCTGCATAGGGCTGGAATCGCGACCTGACAGGCAGGAACGTATCTCGGTCGATGCTTTGTGCCTTCATGGCAGCGTTGAAGCGGATCCAGGTAGCCGCCATGACTGTCCAGTTGCTGCTCTCGTTAGCTGCTTGACCAGGCATTTATAAGGGCGAATACTTACAGCATAGTAGCGGCGGTACAGAAGCTGGAAGCAACAGGTTAGATAATGATGTTATGATAGATGTTAGAAGACTCACTTGAGAATCCAGTTGAGGACCTTTGCACTGGTAGAATCCAGAGCAAGAAAGGCAAGACAGCCTAGTAGCATCACAACGATGACAGCTACGTATGGGACTCCCCTTCCAGGTAAGTCAGTAATGTGAGATTGCTCTGAAGGGAAAGCTCACTCACTTGCTATTCAGGCGTCGCAGGAACTTTGGCGCTTGGCCTTCGAGCGCTAGCGCATGCAAACTTCGAGATGCATTGAACGTATAAGCGTTACCTGCTGAGACGATGGTTGTGATGAGGACAGCGGTCACGATAGAAGGAAGAACTGGGATCTTCAGACGTTCCATAGAGATGACACTCGAAACTGTTAACAATCTTACAGGTGATCAAGGTGCTGGTACTCACTAGGGAGAAGCGCCGCTATATGTGTCGGCGCCACCACTAAGGCTAGGCGTCTGTTAGCAAGTATGCTACTGTGAATCACTAAGAAGACCTTACGTCTTGTCGTTGTATGGCACAAGAATCTTGTCCCTATGTTAGCGCTTGTATCAAGTTTATTTGTCCTCACTCACGCCAACGCAAAGACAACCACCAATGAAGAAGATCATCAATCGGTGAATGATGGTTTTGAAGGCTCGGGGAACTGTGCGTCTGGGGTCTCGAGCTTCGCCCGCAATCACTGTAGCCATGTCAGCAGTATTCGCCTCAGAGGGTAAAAAGATGCATACTTGAGATATACTCTGGACCTCCCATAACAAAGCCAGCAACGTTGACCGCGTTGACGAATGATTGTAGCCTGCCACTTGCATCGTCGCCAGCCCAGACGCCCGGGTCTTTCCAGTACCGAAATCCGAAGCGACTGTTGATGGGTTAGTAAAGGCTAAAGGGGAACGTGGTGAGACATGTTTTACTCATCTAGAGGGTTACGTCCAAGCATAACGACAAGGGTGTACAGGATCAAGCCAGCTGCAAGTAAAACTTTGCCGAGTGCCAGCCAGACTGGTAGAGCTAGTTAGTAAACATTGACTCAATTGAAAGGGCAGATTTACACTCGACTTCACCGAACAGATCCGCTCTCCACACATTGATTGCAAGATAAAAAGCCAGAGAGACTGTTGAGGCATTAGCAGCGGCCGGTGGTGGAGGTAAGAAGCTAGGAACGTACCGGAAATGAGGATGGCAGGCGACTGGCCATATCCCCAATATTCGACGAGGGTGTTGATGATGGTGGCCTCGAATATCACATAGGATGTTTGAGCAAACTGAAAGCAGTCAGCAAATATCCTTTGTATGTATATGGGTGACCAACGAAGTGATTCCATCCAACAGCCACACCAAGAGCTGGATCAACCATACGACCTGCGAGACGGATGAAAGATCCATCCAAGGGGAAGAGAGTGACGATTTCCATCTCTATGAAAGACTTATCAGTTATGAACTTAGTAAAAGGATATGGAAGAGGTTTACGGCATTGAGCGATAGAGAATACGACCGTGACCCAGAAGATGAAGGCTAAGAGAAGGCATAATGGTCCAGACTGAACGCCTTTCCCGATAGCTACGAATAGAGCCCTGTCAAATATCAGTGTTGTTCTGTCAAGATTCGGAAGGTTGACAAACGCTCCGATGGAGCCGGCGAAGGCTGTAAGTTGGATGTGTCGGGGGTTGAGACGGCGATGGTTGACGGATTCTTGGATGGCAGCTGTCAAAACTGCTCCTTCGAGTTCGGGAATACTGTCTTTGGTCTGCCGTAAATTTGTTAGACGTGAGGACTTAGTATGGGAGGAGAGAGCACTGACCAGACTGATTCCTCCAATCTTTAAAGAGCTCACTCGTTCCACATCACCGATGCCCTTCTTTGAGTGCTCTTGGGTAGTCTCAGGAGGATTCATCGCGACGACAGTTCATCAGTGTGGACAGAGACGAAGAAAAGAGTTCGATAAGCTACTAGAGATAGTCACCCAGATATATGGACTTGATGTCGTATTTCGACGTTCCAGGCGACTCATCAAGTCTACATTGTCGGGCTAAGACCGCCACTGTCCGTGTGGTGCTAGTCTAGCTATCGAGTATCTCTACCTAGATCCTTGCTTAGTGTCAATTCGCCGCATCCTCAATCGTTAGTTGATGAGCAAAGCGAGATCGGACAATCAACTATACAATGGCTGATATGCAGATATCATTTACCAAAGGCTGTACAAACGACTTACATGCCGCCTTGAGTCAAGGGTTGCATCACCGGACGAGATCCCCCGCACGCTAACCCCCGCGATCAAAGATAAACATGGAGTACGAAGGAAGGTACAGGCGAGCGGTCGTTATCGAGCCCAACCAACACCGCATCTATATCCCGTTTTCGGCAAGCGATCGACAATGATAAAGGCGTATCATCCTTCGGTCCTCGAACTATGAAGCTTTTGGTAAGAAACGCAACCACCGGGAATAAGGGACTCGCCTCGGTTCCGACCAACTGGTATCAGCTTATCAATTGCAGTCACAAGATAGGCTTTGAGGGGAACCTTGTCCATCGAGATAGGTGTTCGAACTTGGTTCACCGGCCCTAGCATCCCAAAACGTTTATCTCGCTAGGACCTTCCTTCGATCGCCCGTGACTAACCGTGGCCAGTGAGGGGATGTCGAAGGATTCACGGTCGGATTGTTGGTTGATACCATCCATGCCCGCCCTTGTCATGTGCATTAATGAGGCCGGGGTCGGACATGATGGCAGTTGCTATAAACTGGTAATACCACAGAGATCATCACACAAACATCGAGTGCAACCTTTGCACATGTTATTTGTGAAACGTTGGTATTGTTGAAGAATTGACAAGATGGCACCTTCACTCGTCACTATCGACGCCTCGGAGCCTCTCGACAAGATTCTCAAGATCATCGAACAAGATGGCGGAGTTATAGTCTCGAACTTCCTCTCACCTGAGTTACTCAAGGAGTCAATGACAGCCAGTACGTACTTGCCGGAAGAGATAAGTCGAGCTGTAGGCTGAGATATACTTCTACAGTCGAGCCTCATTTCGCTGGTCGCAAGCTATACACCTCGACCTCTACGCACGATGAGCTTGGCGCCGATTTCTTCCCTGAAGGCTCACAGAGAGTCTATGTTAGTGACAGCACTATCGAGCGGAAGTACATACTGACACACCCAGGGACTGCTTGGCAAGATGCCTGAACAAATCATCAAAATTATGCGTCTTCCAGTCTGGCAAGGCATCATGGCACACTTCTTGAAGTAACCGAAACCGAACTTCCCATACGTGTATCAATGCTAACATACCTACTTAGCGACGAGTTTTCGTCATACACAGGCGATAAACTGGTTCCGCAAAAGAGTGGCTATGTATTGGCGTCCACAGCTGCACTACGTCTTGTCCCAGGTGCAAAGCCACAACCTCTCCACAGAGTGAGTACTGTGTCTCGAGCAGCTGAATTTCGCCACTGACAGTGAAACAAACAGGACCAAATCGCGTACCAAACTCGACCAGACCCGAGCAACCCACTCTTCACTCCTATCTTTGGATGCTTGATCGCTGGCTCCAATTGTACATACAAGAACGGGGTAAGTTACACCCCACCGTTTCGAAATCTTAAATTAACGATGGCCAGGCCACGGCTGTCATCCCAGGCAGTCACCTCTGGGGTTCTGATCGGGCTCCGAAGCCCGAAGAGTGTACTTATGCTGAAATGGAGCCAGGCTCCGCACTGTTCACTCTGGGATGTAAGTGCTCGCTATCTCGAAGGGGGGCTCTTACTGAATGTATCGATAGCTACTTATCATGGTGCTGGTGAGAACAAGTGTGACAGGTCTGATCCAGATGCGTTACGCACTCTGTTCGCATGTTTTGCGTAAGTCCACCAGCTCTTGTGATGGTACTCAACTTACGCTCATGGTAGCCAACGTGATTATTACCGTCTAGACCAGAACGAAGTCCTCAGTACACCTATCGAAATCGCACGGAATCTTCCAGATGATATCCTCAGAATGGCGGGATACTGTAAGTTCAGACGGAAAAACTCTGATTCCGATAGATATACTGAGACTCTTTATGAACAGATAAGGCAGTTAGTGGTGTTGGTTACGTCGAGGATCACCAGAACCCAGTCGAGTTCATGCAGAGAGACGAGAATGGCATTGGTAAGTTTGGTTCAGCCAGTAAGAACCTGGCAGTCTGAGATGGCTGGACATATATGAGAGAAATGTTTGTACTGGAGCGTTGCTCCACTACTGAGAGATCAATCATAACATGACATCTGTCCGATATGCTCAAGCAACTAGCTAGAAACATGCGAAGAAAGATGTAATATTCACACAAGGTCTACTGGCTATTATCCTGACCAGACCAACTAGAAAGGTGTCGGCATAGGCTTCCTGATCCTGACACATTGTCCGTCAACACACTCACGATGCCAGTTCTTGGGGCAGACATAGAGCTTCCTATAGGCGAAAACCACTTAAATACCTGTCAGTACTAGTGCTGGATGGCATAGGTATAGAGTAGAAAGATTAACATGTGGTACTTACATTTGTGTCCACCGCCACGAGGGAAAGATGGCAGGCACTTCATCTGTAAGGCAGGTTTGTCAGCAAGTGTACGATAAACTGAAAGAGACAGCGACATACGATATGATTTCCATTGCATTGGCACTTGTTGGGATCACCTATCTTGCATTTATCCCATGTGTTGGCGCATGCGGAAAGGGCTTCTGAGGACAGAGCCGCGACAGCGACGAGGATGGCGAGCTTCATCGCAGGTGAGATGGTGGTTTAAGAGCCTTTCGGAAATGAGTGTTCTCAGATTTGTTTTAGTAGCTCGATTGTACGTCTGGTCTAGTAAATGGTCATCGGCCTTCTATCAATTCGAGTTAGCGAGTGGACTTTATATCTCCCGCCTTTTCGTGTTAGAGTACGAATAGTCAATAGACGTTGGTCGTAGCCTCAGGTATGAACGTGTCCTGATTTACGGTAATATCCGAACTGAATAAAAGTGTGGTTGCAAAATGATACAACCGTTCTCAAAAGTGAGGGTTTGAACCGGTTCCCATGAAACTGTATCACCATGTTGAAGGTTGGTGGTCGGGGAGCTCAGCTGATACAAGGGCCTATTGTCTTGGGATATCGAATTGCATTTACTGTCATAATCGTCACCGGTACTCTGTCTATAACACTTGTAATGCAGCTAGCCTTCCAGAAACAATCCTGAACCAGATCCCAGAGCCTGACAAGCAGATCATACCAGGTGATTTGTCTCGCATAGCCACACTCATGATTTGACTGTCGCGAAAGGCTTCACGCAAATGTCACAATTGACAGGAAAGCATAGCACATGGGCAAAGAAACAGATTTAGGAGCGCCAAGACCGTCTATCACATCGATTCATGGGACAAATGGGGCATATAGTGCTTGCGACAAATAATATTATGATTGAAAATATTTACTGAAATGATGGAAGCTAACATGAAACTATGGTATATGGTATAATGACGGATTGTTGCCAATGCAATAAGCTCTTGACAAGAAGGAACCTCTCCCTCTGTTTACAAAGTATATCTGAAATCTGGTCGAACATCACCACTGATCCACTTCTGCTCGTCTGTCATGGCAGCGTACTTGGCATCTAAGGATCCTCTCGCACGACGACGGTTTTCCATGCGTAGTGCGAAGTGCATGAAGATGGAGCCACCTAGGAGGAAGACGATCTGATAGGCTAGTACCATGCCGTGGCCGGTGAAGTAGCGAGGCTTCTGGGTCTCACGATAGATGTTGGATGAGACAACACCATTCATATTACCCCAACCAACGACCATTCCAAGAACGATAGCACGTTTCAGTGAACCTTCGATGTTGTTGTTTACCCATGATACCGTGTTGGAGACAGTGGGATAGATGCCTTGTAACGGTCAGTAAACATCTCGAATACGAAGTTGGTCAACTTACCCATTGCGCCAAGGAAGACAGCGCCGTACTGAACATGAGGATCGGCAGAACCCAACAGCATGGCGAAGCCGATAATGCCAACAAGAACAGTAACAATGTTACAGTAACCTCTCCACTTGGTACGATCTCCCACAAAACCTACAACAACAGTGGCAGCAGCAGCACAAGCGTATGGCGGAACCGAAAGCAACTGCGCCTTGGTACCCACGTGACCCATACCTCGCAGAATGGTGGGTAGGAAAAGCGAGAAAGCGTACAAAGGCATCAAGCAGCCCATGTAGATAACCATGTACCCATAGGTCTTCCAATCCTTGAGCGCAGCCCAAATGTGGCGTTTATCGAAGTCCTCAGCCGTCTTCCCCTGTCGATCCATGATGAGGCGGCGCTGAACACGAATGCGCTCCTCTGGAGTGAGGAAACGGGCGGTGTCGGGCCAATCAAAGACCATCCACCAGCAAAAGGCCCCAACGGCGACTGTGGCGAGACCTTCGAGGATGAAAATCCATGCCCAGCCTGGGCGACCGCCTACATCGTGCATTTGGGCAATTGCAGCAGCCAGAAGACCACCGAATGAACCTGCGAGAGCGGCAGCAGAGAAGAAGATGGCAGCTCGCGCACCGATCTCAGAGGACTTGTACCAGCAGCCGAGATAGTAGTTGACGCCGGGATAGAGACCAGCTTCGGCAACACCGAGGAAGAAGCGTGCGGCGAGGAGACCTGGGTAGTTGTGGCATAGTCCCATGAGGGTCATGACGGCTCCCCATGCGATGATGATTCCAGTGAAGAAAATGCGTGGAGTCAAGCGCTTGAGAAGACCATTTGTGATGGGCTCGAAGAAAGCATAACTGACGAAGAAGATGGTGAGGGCCACGTTATAGTCGCCAGGTCCCATGCCCAGGTCGTCTTCCATGCCTGCGAGACGAGCATTGCCAATGTTTGTTCGGTCCAGGAAAGAGAGGAGGTAAAGAAGGGACAGCCATGGAATGAGCCAGATGTCGACTTTCCACATCAGCTTCTTGTCCTGCCAAGGTGTTAGAGGGTCTTGTTGACAGGAAGCATAGGAGGGCTTACAATTGCGCGACGCTCCTCTTCAGTCTTTCCTTCATCAGGATCAGGCAGCGTTGCTAGAAGCGCATTGCGCTCAGCATCAAGGCCAGACGTGGGCGACTGCTTCAAGGAAGCAACATTCTCAATATCAACAGCGGTAGGCTTTTCCGACTCATTCGGCGGCGTACCGCTGCTATCAGTCGTCATCGTCATGGCGCAGAAGGAAGCTTATCTTATACGTCCAAAGAAGGTTGTATCGCAGAACACGTGTAGTGCAAGGTCAAAGTAAAGTGACTCCGCGGAAGAGATCTGGGACAGGAAAGTCAAGTGAGGGGGAAGAAGGGAAAAGGGCTTTCCTTTTTGTTTCCTTTCGGTGTGATTGACTCCCGCCGTGTACGTCAACGCCCGCAGCAAGCCCATCCCACCCAACAAGACAATGCGGGGACCAAGACAAACGGGAGAGCCATTTGGAGATCTGCGATGGGCGGACTAGGCGTTTCCGGGAAGGTCGACAGATTATCAAGACAAGCTTTATTGCCCAGACCTTGGCTTCAATTGGACGACCAGGGCCTCTAACACTTGCGATTGCCGATCAGCTAGCTACATTATTGTCTCGGAAAACAGGGAATGTGAGAGTTGACAAAATGCTCCGAGTCGAGTCAGCAGTGAGAAACAAGTGGAAGACCGAATGCAACCCCCAAGTCTGGTCACGTATCAGCCTGAATAGCTGCTGTGACCCCGAATCTGACATGAAGAAAGCCGATCCTCATGTCCACAAAGTCTACGGCGTCGTCGAAAGGTAGTCTGTGCGACTTGTGGCTTGACCAGTCCTTTTGTTTGTTATCGTAGATCACGAAAATAGCAACGATATCACCCAGTGAAAAGCCTTTCCAGTGCCGGGACATTGGAAGAAATGTCGAGTGACAAGGTGGGAGGCCCCCTCCTCTTCCATATCCATCCCATGCTTCCGTATCTTTGCGTTACAGCACTAATTGAAAGCTATCAGTAGAAATGCGTCAGCACGTCCTCTTCCCCGCAAAGCATCATCGAAAGCTTCGACCTGTCATCGGACCTTAAAACTAGTGCTGATGTAGTTTCGGGAGTCACTACTCAAAAGAGAAGCGTAATTGAACAAGTGATTCTTGTCTTGGCTGACACAATGCAACGCCCATCTCTTGCTACTCGCGGTTGGCGCAGGGGCATAAGCTCAGAACGTGGTGCTAAGCTTGGTGGCTAAGCTTAACTCTGCTCTGGGGGGTTGGGGTAAGGGAGGGATGGCTTGAATGGCTGAATGGCTGCATGAGGAGTCGGGGATTCCTCACCGGGAATTGCGAGGGCAGACGAGACGGACTTCTCCGGTTGATATCGTATTCGCATTATTCATTTTTGAGAGTGAATAATATGATAAGAGATACGATGGGATGAAGCGTCATTTAATTTTGTTGCCTTTTAGGTGAAGTGTTGGACATTCATTTCAATATTCACATAAGAAGCATTACGACATTACTCTTAGGAACAAAAGCGCCATCGACGTAGTGAATGCTGAGCCTAAGCTGACCAAGCTCTGTGCATAATCCACGTGGCAAACAGTCAATCGGGAGGGTTGCCCATGGATCTGATTATCCAGCAATTGCAGAAAGGGTGGTGATCTCGAGAGAGAATCCTCTAGCATTTTGGGGGTTGCATGGAAATTAACAGAAAGACTTTCCTGTTGGTTGGCTCTTCTCAGTGTCCGAAACCCCGGGCAAGTGGATGCGACACTGACCAGCTCCCTCTTGTACTGTTGATTGGGAGGTCCGATGCTACTCTACCGCGCCATCGGACCTTTTGCACGACCGGGCTGTTGTGTTTGTACAGGCGAGACATTGCAGTGCTGATGTTTGCAGCGCCATGAAACTCCAAGCAACTGTCAATCGCCTTTGTTCCGCGACATCCGGCAGGTTAATTAGATCTTTGGGATTTCTGCTGCCCTCAGTACAGTACTTTTGGTATCTATTTTAGACACAGCAGTTATGCCCTGGCTTCGCCTGAACTTACTTTAAGCGACAGCCAAAACTCTGTGTTTCGGGGTCTTCCGCTGTGCGGGGTAGTCACTGTAGACATCAGTAAAAGAGACCTGTGCCTCAACATTCCGTAGATATCGCTCTGGAAAGACTTTTCGTCGAACAGATGTCGTTGAATCTACCGCTTTCTAAAATGCTCGGCGCCAAGATACGATGTACTCCATTATTCGACGACCCACGATGCCAAGTGCCAAGGTGCGACACATTTCGGCACTTGAGTAACCACCACTGAATTGCCGAAACAGAAAAGAATTTGATAGAAGCACATGACTGTGCTGTATTTCTGATGTTTTGTCTATAAGGCATATTGAACATCCTGTTACTGGTCAAAGCAAGAACGTGATAGAAAAGGATTTGTTTATTCCTTGTAATACATAGAACACCTATCGAATGCAATGCCTCTTCAATTGCTTCATCTGCTACAAAAGCTTCTGTTTGCTGTGCCCACCCAACTCCACTCATGCATATTGATACATGTAAACTCCAAACCGACACCAGCCTAATAATCTCCACAGAAAGTTCAATTCGAGTAATCATTACTGTAGTCATAAGATCGTAATGCATATAAAGGATAGTCAAGAAAAGAAAAGAAACACTCCAGTTCATCTCTATGTCTTGAGAATGTTCGCAGCAACAACAATACCACGAGCAGTCTTGCCCACCCACTCTTGAGCAATGGTAAAGTTACCATCCTTGGCATACTGGACACCCTCAGTGATACCAGGGAAGGTAACAGCGGCATAACCAGTGTCGAGACCAGGGGCGTTGACGACATGCTTGTAGAAGTCACGGTCAGGAAGACCGTCTTGGGAGATGAATCCACGCTGGAAGTCACGGTACTTGTGGTTAACGACCTTCTTGAGATCCTCATCGTCTGAGTCTCTAGCCTTCTCCTCAAGAGCCTTGACTTCATCGGCGGCTTCCTTGAAAGTCTCAATAGCTTCGTCGAGCTCTTCAAGGTCAAGGTCAGCATCTTCACCCTCGACGTACTCTACGAGATCCTCGTAGTATGCGCGAAGCTCCTTGGCGTAGTTCTGGGTGTCGAATGGGAGGATATCATCGCTGGCCAAGTGGTAGGCGAGAAGAGAGAGGTATTGTCCCTGTGAGGTATGGAGGTGAAAACCTGGGTCACCAAAGTTCGACATCCAGTTGTAGGTATCGTAGTTGGAGTGGTAGTGCCAGATGGGATCATTAGCACCGCCACTGCTTCCAGTATCGAGAGAGCTAATACCACGGTGGAAGAAGGCAGTGTAGTCAGAACCGGAACCCAGGACTTCAATTTCACCGTCACTGGCATCATGCCAAGCATCATAAAGAGACTTGTTGAAGCCACCGAAGTTGGGGTGAATGATCTTCTTCATGGTCTCAGTAGCAAAGGTGCTAAGTTCGGGTGAGGCACCGAGGTTGGGTCGAGGACCGCTGACAGCGACATCAATGTTGAGGTAGGTGACGGCTGTGTCAGTGAGCCAGTTGACGTGCTCCTCAACCCACTCGGTAGAGCCGATGATGCCCCATTCTTCAGCGTCCCAGGAAGCGAGGACGATGTTACGCTTGGGCTTCCAGCCAGAGTCTGTGAGCTTCTTGAAAGCGCGAGAAAGCTCGATGAGGATGGCTGATCCAGAGTTGGGGTCACCGTTACCGCCCTGAGTAATTAGTATGGACCTTTTCAAATGTCTTTGAAGGGTAAACTTACGACCATCCAGGTGTCGCGATGGTTACCAATAATGACTGTCTCATCAGCGTTGGTTCCGTTGATGACACCAATAACGTTGTGCACAGGCGCAATCAGGTCGCGAGTCTCAGTTTGAAGATGAAGCTTGACACCAGGAGCAGGTCCAGAGCTGTAATCAGCATCGAGACCACCAGACCAAGAAGTGCGGTTGACTTCATCAGCTGAAACACCGTGGCCGTTGAGAGCCTTCAGCAGAGGCTCAGCGGCGGAGTATGAAATGGGAATGGCTGGGATCTTGGCGATGACCTCAGAGATATCCGCTCGAGGGGAGTCCTCCTTGGAGGGGTATCCGGGTGTCGTGGGATCTCCAGTCCGAGTGGAAAGGAAGAGTGTAGAGCCCTTTTGGACAGCACTGGGGTTCCTGGCAGGGCCATCTGAGGTTTGAAGTCAGTCTAGGCACTTGAACAGCTGGGAAGATGGTCATACCGGGATAAGCCTCCACACCCTTGGCAACGGTCATGTTTCCATCATCACCGGGATCGAGGAAGATGACAGCGCCAATGGCACCATGGTCCTGGGCGTTCTTAACCTTTAGACCACGGAACAGACCGCCGTACTTGATAAGAGCGATCTTGCCCTCAATTTCGACACCTAGTTCAACAAGTCGGTCGAAATCATCAATTGAGCCGCGACTGGTTCACAGAGTCAGCAAACATGTTTTGCAGGCAATTTATATGATACATACCCAGCATAGACGTATTCGGCAGAAGCACTGCCTCCAGGCGCATAAGCCAGGAAGGTCTGCTGAGAGATCTCAGTGCGGTTCGTCACATCATCCTCAGGAAGCTCCTCTTCCCGAATGTTGATCTCGTTCTTTGTGCCATTGGGCCCCGAAACGTGAAGAGATGAAGAGACGGGATATCTGAGGAAGACATGGTATTCAGCGAGATGCGACTCGAAGCCGTTCTCGCTCCATTGATCCGCGGTCCATTGAGCAGCCTCTTTACCTTCACCAGCTAGCTTGTTCTGGTGACCGTAGTAGTCAGACCACTCATCAATAGAGGAGTTATCGAAGGCATTGACAAGAATAGTTTCCTGGTCGGTCAGGACTGGGGGCCAGTTGGTGTCGCTGCGCTTGGTGAGAGGCTGGCGATGGGTATGGCGTTTGTGCATGACCAGATCACGCTGGCAGGCGGATGCGCCGGCAGCAAGAGCTGCAATTGCAGAGAGCTTTCGAAAATGCATGATGGACTAACAGTGAATTCCAATTGCACCCGAAGCTTCCACTTTCGAGGGGTAGCTACGAAGAAAAAGATGGGCAATGCCGGATATAAATGCATCTCGTTTACAAAAGGTCCCAGGATCACGCATGCGGTGCCATGTCACCATGCAATGGCACCATCACATCTAGACGTCAACTAGATCCTTGGTATTCCCCAACAAACCGGCTTCACGTCTAATACCAAGAGAAACCATTGATTTGTTATCACGATGGAACTATGGGTTTTCCGGGTGAGATTCCATTCCTAGCCAGTCAGCTTACAACGGTGAGCTTGTTTGTATGTCGTCATATGTTGCCGAGATAGACCAATGTAACCAAGTTGGGAAGCTCCCCAGAACTGGCCAATCTTGGCTGCTTGGCTATACTGCGGGGTTGATAGAGGAGGGGAATCGGTAAAGTCTTGACCTGCCTGTTGGGGACTGGTAAGGTAAAGATACTTGCGTAACCGTTTGCTTGGACGATGGGGGAGATAAGCTTGGTTGTTTTTGACTCTGCTTGTCATCAAGTTTAAAGTTGTTCCGAATGTTCCCCGCTTTCTAGAATCGTCATGTCAAGTCGGCTTTTACATGGAGCCCATATTTGCATTCATCGGTACAAGGATCGTCGTTGTAATGTTTTAAAGGTTCAAGAAAGAGAGAATTGTCAAGCCTATTGTGCCTTTTGAGCAGAGGAAGTTCTAGAAAAGTCCACATGATGGCTTTGTGTAAATTAAAGTATGGGCTAGTGGCCTAGCTCGCCTCTAGAGCGAAGCCATTGATCCTAATTGAGCCAGAAAGTTTCTCGAGTCAGTAATGAGGCAAGAAGTCTTGCGACATGATATTCCAACCAAGAGAAAAAGTTTCAAGTCAAAAAATGATGGACTTGGGCAAATTTCTGATGCGGAGGCAACCGGTCCGGGGTGGTGGCGGCTACGGCGGCTATCCAAATAATTTTGCTGTCGTCGCGTTTTTGCCTACTCTTACTCCTAAGTCTGTCTTGAAGTCTTATGAATTTCTTCGGGCACCCAGATGGCCTTTTCAGAAACCTTAGAACCCTAAAAAAAAAATACACTGTGCAAACTGGAAAAAAACATCAGATCATATTATAGCCGCCAGGATTGTTGTGTCTTGCGGCAGTGTTTCCCATTGGCCTAGGTCAGAAAGCTTGTTGGTTCTGAACCAACAACACATAAAGTCACTGCCTACTTGATAGAAGTTTCTTGGTAATCTCAAAGGGAATATCTTGGTGGAAAAAAGTGCAATTTTGGTATAAAAAACTATAGCAAAAAGTGAGCTTGAAGATTGACTAAGTCAATTTCCCAGAGTTATGTTTTGGCTGATGATGCTAAGATAATCACTGAACATGGCCGGTTTCAAGGCCTAGAAATTCTTGAAGCTCGTTTCAAATCATGCAATGTTTATGTTTAGCCTTGCAAGGTGTTGATACAAGGCAGACCACACTTTACAGCCACGCAGAGGCCTCTTCACCACTGCCATTTCATTCATTCTTCCTATAAATAGTCCATAACGTCTCATTTTACCTGCTGTTATACTCCAGACTCACCAGGAACTTAACCTTGTACCACAAGGTCACAGCTTTCGATCAACAGGGCCTTTGACGGAGTTCCGATCTGATACTTCCGATACTGCCGGGTCTTCGCGAAATCCAGTGAACACATCCTATTTCTGGACGGAAATAAGCCTCTTAATATGCCCCCAAGAGCCAGAAACAGAGGAGTTGCTAAAATCAGCCAGGTTCGAACTGAGCTGGGGTTTGGTAATAGTCGAAACCCTCCTGCCCAGAAAGCATGCAAGGCGTTTCTCGACAAATATCGGCCCAGTCTTGCTATGCCTGCCCATTACTTTACAAACTGGCAGGACGAAGTTCACAAACGGGAAGTCAGTATAATGGCGGAGAAGTTTCTGGTAGAAGAGGGCGGGGGGGCAAGGTACTGGCCTGCCGATGGTGGCTCATCAGATCGTCCCCGCTGGGGGGTCAATCCTGAAACTGATGAGATGTAAGTCCAAACCAACAGCCGGTAAGGACGCAATTTCTAATTATGTTTGACTTCTCGATCAGCCTTAAAACGTTGGTCGCCCAGCTCTTATGCAATCTAAACAAGAAGACTCAGAAGAGATTGACCGCTTCCGCTTCCGAAAACACTAGGCGCGAAGCGAGGGCAGGATCCTATCGCTCAGAAACCGTGGGTCGGAGGTGAATATTCCTTTCAATCAAATGGATCACAGGCTAACGTTTGACTCTTTGTAGTGCAAGAGAGCCAAGTCCTATCAGTGTGGAGTCTGATTCAGATGAAGAGGACAGCCATTTGTTTGATCAAGAGGACAATCCGGAGCCACCACCACGCATCTCAGAGCCTTCAGAAGATCCCTTCAGCCCCGGCCCAAATCATTTTCATGTAAGTGATCCAGGTTCCACCCCTACCACCCGGCCTACGGAGATCACTGAAGGGGAAACATATGGAGTAGCTGACAAGCACAGACATCTCCAGGTCCATCAAACCGAACAGTTGAAATGCCACGACATGAGTCCGATATGGAAGCAAACTCATTGGACAGAGACAGAATTCCCGGGGCACCGGCAGCACCAGTCGCTCAGATGACAGGCATGGATGATTTGATTGGGCTCACCTCACCCCGTCGGAGGCGGAGGCCTGTGGACCTTCAAGGCTACTTATCGTTGTCAGATGATGATATGTACCTTGCAAGGACCCCAACTCCGAGTGAACCTGCCGCTTCAGTCCGTGCGGCCAGCCTGGAGCTTGGTGTCATGGATTACAGCATGTCCACTGGAGCCGTATCCGAAGATGTGCCCAACAATGAACCCATTGGAGATCATTTGGACAATGCGTCGAAGCATATTCTGCCAGATCCTGGTATCGGAGCAGAAGAGCAGCCTCTCCCATCAACAGAGAACGTCACCCCCCAACCAGAGACCTTCGCCATGCCTACATCAGAGGCATTTGCGACACCAGAGCCAGAGGTAGATGAAGACCGTAGGGCGATGCCTCCACCTCCTCTACCTCTACCTCCGCGTCAGCCAATAGCTCATGTCACCAGAAGAGAACCAAGATACAGATGCAAATGGAACATTCAAACCGCTCCACGCAATTACAGGTTATGGGGTCTCTATGGAACCTCCGGGCCAAGGTCTATGGCAGAGCTTCTTGAAACTCCAGCTTTTGAAGGGGTCAACTCAGTGCAGTTCAGACTTGAAGGTCAAGGTATGAGCTGGCAAGATGCAGTGCCAAAGGATGATGAAGAAGCGTTCGAAGATATGAAAGTCCGATTTGGAGACAGGATCAAGGACGATCTGAGAAGACTATCTGGGACTAGAGATTCTATTATCTATGAGATAATTATGGTCCCAGGTCGGTATATGAACTGCGATGAAGCGTTTGCACGATAGGAAACTGTGTCTTATGGACTTGATGTACATAACGATTTTACGAAAGAGCGATTATAGATTGGTCAGCGACTTATGAACGTTTATTTTGTAGCGTAACTTCTATAGCACCTTTGCCTTATTGATATTGGTTCATTCCCAATCTCAACCATATGTTATCTCTTTCACTAACAAATATCTTGGAATTATCCTCATAGCTCGCCATCTTTGACAAATTGACGAATAGTGTTAATCGAGCCATCAACAGCTCCCTTGGCCATCTATGAGACAGATTGTCAGCCTTGTTTTTGGAACAGCCCAGGGGCAAAACTCACCTTCGAGTACTTTTCCCGTAACTGCTTGACCTTTTCGCTCCCTTCATCAAGCTCTGGATGTCGCCACTCAAAAGCATAAGTCATGATCAAATTTCCATCCTGGTCGACACTGACGATGTTGAAGATGTTGCTTCCATCGGGTTGCCGAAAGTCGACACGGCTTGGTGCAAATTCGTGGACTACCTCCTTGACAATGGCATCGTCATCGCCACGCACATCCTTGTCGAACGTTACTTGGCGCGTGACTTTCGTTCCTGTCTCAGTCTCTTCTTCCTCAAGGACTTCGCACTTGAGGATTGGTGCGACGAATTCGTTTGCTTTGCGGACTTTGCGCTGGAGACCCTTCCATACTTGAGTTTCGGTGAGAACAGGCGAGGCACCACTTGGGTTAATGGGGGCGCTGTATGCTAGGTTTATCACAACCATTTTCGATTATTTGAGTTGAAATGGGATGATAATGCAACGATTAGAGTCTGCGAAGATTGTAATGCGGATAGCTTTGAGCTCTGAGATTATATGGAAGCTTCGGACATCCGAGCTATGGAGTCATTATAAATCACGACTCCACTGTTTTGCCTCACGATCATCGATTTGGGTGACGTAACATTTTGCTTCAACGCTTTTAACTACAGAGCTAACACTAACCAAGACTAGTCAGAAGGCTTGGCTCATTAGAACACTTCTGGGGTATCTACTGCTTATCAAATTCCTCAATCTTCTCCTCTTTGACAACCTTTCCTTGAATCTCTTCCGTCATATCCTTACTTCCCATACCAAACATACCCTTAGTGACACGAACAATAGATGCTCTACCTTCCCAGAGAGGGAATAGACCGACGGCAATAGAACTGCAGAACAGCCAGATGATACCAACGACGACCCAGCCGGTGAAGAAGGGCTTGGAGAAGACATAGGATGTTCCGTACATGGGCATCGGCCAGAGAATGAGGAACGCAATAGTCATACAGACAGTCATGGTCTTGGCGATCTTTGATGCTTTGTTAAGCTTTGCCATATCCTCCTCAGGCGCCATAGCAAAGCTGGTCACGACAGCTCCCTCGGAATCAAAATTAGAGTCGCTGACGTCATCAGCTTGCTTAATAGCTGCCATGGAGGCCCAATCGTAGTTATCAGAGCCGAAGCCGAAGGTGAAGACAGGCACGAAGATCAAGGGACTCAAAAGGGCAACGACGTTTCCTGCGAGCATGGGGTTGTTGGTACCCAGGTTGTCCACGCTGAGGACACCATCGAACTCCTTGGAGCAGGTAACACACCAGGCAATGAGGGCGCAGATAAGACCAAGAACGGGAGAGAGTGCGGCAGCGATCCAGTTCTGGCGCTTCCACAAAAGAGTAAGAGTAGCTGGGATGACGGCTGCAGAGATCATCACACCCATCCACAAATACAGCCAGCCCATGGAAATTCCAGCGTAGTGAAGTCCAACGCTGAAACTGGCCATGATGATACCGTATAGGACAACGGTGGTGTGGGAGACACCAATAAGTCGGCTGCCCGAGGCTCGAGGGTTGATGTAGGTCCTAGCGAGGGATTAGCTATGTACAGCGATAGTCCAGTCATGGTAACTTACTGGTAAACATCGTAGGTGAAGATAGAAGAAACAGCAATGAGCTGAGCAGAAGTAGCAGAGGTAACAGCCATGAAGATCATGATCAAAGTGCAGATAGCACCAGACTTTCCAAGCAGACCAACAGCAGCGTACGGAAGAACAAGACCAGCCGAAACATCAGCAGGGTCCATACGGTTAGGATACGTAGGGAAAGAAGGGCTGGTCTCAAGAGCAAGAGCACTAAGACCCATGGTAGTCGCACAGAGCCAAGGAATGGCGAACCAAGAGAGACCTCCGATGATGTATCCGGGCAGCGCAGCGACAGGGTGAGCAGCAATGGCCTTGTTGTAATAACCGTTGTCCATGAAGACGGTACCAAAGTTGCCGACGATGTTGATGACGAAGAAGATGATACCCTCGCGAGATCGCATGGTGAGGTATGACCCCTCGGCATTGCCTTCGACGGGGTGAGTGGCTGCGGCCTTGGTGAGAGCGTCGTAAACTTCGCCGGGGGATCCCAGCTCAGTGCCGGTTGCGTAGGCAGTGAGGGCAAAGATAAGGATGATGACGAGAATGATGACTGTGTGAACATAGTCTGTCAAGAAGGTGGCTTTAATACCTCCGAACATGGTGTAGAGGACAACACCAAGAGGCAATAGGAAACAAGCAGCCGCGGTGTGCATGCCAGTAAGAGATGTAACCACAGCAGAGCCACCAGTGAGCAACATGGCAGTAACGAGAATGTTGGTGAAGAGACCAAAGCAGATATACACGCAATGCGTAATGCGCCCATATCGAGCTCGAATAACCTCAAGGAAAGTATGCGCATTTGGCGCTCTTCTCTTTAACTCAATGGCAATTGTCGCAAAGAGAATGATTTGAACTGTCGCTCCGGAAGCATACTAACACCACTGTTAGTCACAAAACAAGAATCACATTTTCCGATGAGGAACATACCCAGAAAGGTCCAGAAACACCATATCGGTACGCAACACCAGATGATTGGAGCAGAGTAGCAGCCCATGTCCAACTGGAAACAACAGCTGAAGCCACGAGACCGGACTTGACTGTTCGCCCGGCCGTGTTGAACATTTCCGAAGTTTGCTTCTCATAGTTGTACTTTTTCAAAACGTATGTAGTAAAGATCATGCCCAGGGCGAAGAGAAACCCAAGACCCACGACGATGCCATAGCCGTAGGCCTGGCTCAGAGGAGGCTCTACTGTGCCAGAGGAGGGACCGCCGCCACCAGCCATTGTGATGTATTTTCAAGAATTATTGAGTTTATGAGGGTATCACAGCGACATTCAGCAAGGGTTTTCTTCCATGGTTTCAAGATCCTATGGCTATATATCATTTCTAAATGGACTAACATGTGCATCATTTCTGTAACCTTGAGATACCAGCCCTTCAAATCCCGGCGGGCGCAGATAAGCAACTCCCGCGATAAGAAATTCCCCATGGGGGTATAAATGATAAGAAAACATGCGCCACGCTGTGATTGGTAAGAAGCTGCAGCTAACCCCCAGCCTCGAGAACGCCCTTATCAGTTGCGAACCCGGAGCGAGGGAATAAGAAGCCATTTGTGACTGGCTGGTGGTTAAAGATATGCACATGCAGTGCAGTATCGAGATAAGAATTGTGCAGGTTTAATTATTCATTTCTTGACACATCGATGAGCATACATTTCTTTACTCTATCAGGCGTAACACCGCGGAGGTGCACTCTTCAGAGTTCAAACCCTGCATAAAAGGTTTCGACCGCCAAAGATTCAGCCTCCCTCCGATGTGTATCTCTCGCTCGAAATGGCAGACGGTTGATAAGATAATTCCAAAGTCATGGATTATTCCGATGCACATGATTTGCTCTCATGCGAGTCAATTGAATGTCACCCCACGAACTGCCGTCGCATGGATAAGGTTATTGATTGAAACAAGTTCAACGTCATCAATTGTGATAATCGAGATCTTAAGAACCGTTATTATGATCTTCAGAGCTAATAACGGTTTGCAATCGATGAATTGATAATCTCGGCTTTCTTTTTTCTTCCTTTTTCCAGCCATACAGACCTAATCATAGCGTCGCTGCCTCGGTAATTATCTGACACATGGAAGTTTGCTCACTCCTCTGTACATAGTTCAATCGCGTGGGTTTGGGCGCAGAACAAATAAAACTGTTATCCGAAACTGATTGAATATCTATATATAAAAGCCTATGTTTCTACTGAGTCTGTAAAAACAACTGAACCAACAGTTTACTTCACGATTCCGCCTTGAACCATTGGTCATTACCCTGCAATGGGTCGTCTAATTTTGAGAGTGGGAATTGTCGAGGTGGGTTCCTTAAATTAGGTAGCCTGATTGGCTCTTATCACTTGTATCTCGGATCCACAAACTGATATTGATCTAGCTTCTCAATAACAAATCTCAGGACATGCTCTCCCACGTATTCCGTAATTTCATCTGTTGACATCGGAGCGCTGCGTACGACTTGCAGACTTGATGTTTGGATCCTGGAATAAGCGGAATGTATCCGTATTGTGATAGGAGGACAATGGGCCCGAGCAGCGTCATTACCCCTCAATGCCCAGTGATCGTCATAGCCAGGACCCCTCAACACCATGGTCCTCGGTAGTTGAACAGTAGATCCAGGAATTGACTGATAATTAAACCAAGCTTCACATCGCCCACAAATCTGCCGTGATTCTATGAATTGTATTGATCATATACTATCACGGTCTTAACACTCCAACATGCCCAAAAGAATTCTCGTCTCGTACGGTGTCGACGTTGATGCAGTAGCCGGCTGGCTCGGTTCATACGGCGGCCAGGATTCTCCTAGCGACATCTCACGAGGTCTCTTCGCCGGTACTCATGGCGTTCGTCGCATGCTCAAGCTCTTCAAGAAGTATGATATCAAGGCGACATGGTTTATACCCGGTCATAGTCTCGAGACATTCCCAGAAGAGTGCGCAATGGTTCGCGATGCCGGTCATGAGATCGGGCTTCACGGTCAGCTCCCAACTATTCCTATAGTACTTACAGAAATAGCTGACTGTTGTCATCAGGCTACTCTCACGAAAACCCATCAGACATGACCCTCGAGCAGCAGCGCGATGTTCTAGACAAGACTCATAAAATGCTAACCGAATTCTGCGGGAAACTGCCCCGAGGATCTGTTGCTCCTTGGTGGGAGACTAGTAAAGAGGGCGTTGATCTGATGCTTAGCTATGGCATTGAATACGACCACTCTATGTCCCATGATGATTGTCATATGTATTGGCTGCGAACGAATGACAGCTGGACTAAGATCGATTATACACAAAAGGCTGAGACGTGGATGAAGCCTTTAGTCAAGGGCCAGGAAACAGGTCTTGTCGAAATCCCGGCAAACTGGTATTTAGATGAGGTAAGTCACATCATTCAGTCATTGAGCTTTAGCTGACTCTGGACGCAGTATGTCGTCGATATCTTCTGCTGCTGTATGAAACACTGATAAAGTTATAGCCTTCCACCGATGATGTTCGTCAAGAAAAGCCCCAACAGCCACGGCTGGGTCAACCCACGAGACGTTGAAGAGCTATGGAGAGATCACTTTGATTACTTCTATCGAGAGTACGCAGACGACCCGGACGAGATCTGTGTCTTTCCCATAACGGTCCATCCCGATGTGTCTGGCCGACCACATGTGCTCCTAATGCATGAGAGGTACGTGGTGCTCTTTCTCAAAGGATGAACGGTTGCTGATGTGAAACAGACTTATTGAGTATATCAACAAGCACGAGGGCGTTGAATGGGTGACTATGGAACAGATGTGTGATGAGTTTAAGAAGAAGAACAAGCCACCTAAGGGCGCTGTGATGCCTAAGGCTCAGCAATAGGTAGATTAGCCAGTCTGCACTGTAATCTAGGAGATCAATCAGTCTTACCATTCGTGTGCCCAATGACACAGGACGTACTTAAACGAGCTCATCGTCGATTTAAATGAGCTTTCCAGATTACGATATAAGTTCGCTGTTAAACGACCTCAAGTAATGGCACGTTCCCTTCACAGTCAGTGGAAATCTCATGACGCCTGAGCAGATCTTGTTTCGCAAGCACTTGAAGGACGTCATCAATTTCTATAGGTGACTTGACACTTCACACGCCATGTTGTTAACTTGTCTGGCGGTTGCACTGCAGCATGGATCACGTTCGTACATGACGTTCCAGATGCCCGGCTCTTTTGCTCTAAGAATAGCAGCGACTGCATATGGGAAAACAATTACCGTATCGTCGTGATGCTGGGATCGATAAGATGCCAGAGTAAATGGGTTTCGTAGGTTTGTGATGTTGCCTGTTGTGGTACGATGACGCTGTGAATGAGCTCTACTCATGGCTAAAACACGAGAGCGATGGTCTCTACCAACAATCGTGACAAAACCTGTGACTGAGTTCTTTGAAACAATTGGATCAATTAAAACAAGGCGAATGTTTGCCTGATGCCTTTGCGATTGCGCTGGTGAATATTGCTAATTTATTGTTGAGGCATCAAGTTCTGGCGTAATAACGGGAGTGAGAATCAATGATAAGGAATGAGGCTTTGAGTAATTATTTCCTACAGAGGACTTAGTCTGTGTCGCACGAATTATAGGCGCTGGAAGAATCGGCATCGGCAGATGGGTTGGAACGTTGGTGCGGGGCTAACGTTGGAACGGATTGAAGCTATTCAGACTTTAGCTGCCGCAAAATCCCACGTGCTAAGATCATTCGCAAAAGGCGAGTCAGATACTTGCAAAAGTTCAGGTTGGAATAATTACCTGCTTTTAATTGCTGACGCACAAATACGTGATATCTCAACACCACAAGCAACGGCTGTGGCAATAAATGAACCATCTAGAATGCAAACAATGATGGCAGGCTTCAAACGTTTATGCAGTGTCACCCGAAAGCAGAAATGTCGTGATCTTATCTCGGGGCATACCTCCCGGGCGGCAAAGACTCAAGCCACCCTGAACCTTGATGCGGCCAGCCAATGTATGTCATACTTGCACAATTCTGGTGCGCGGGGTACGAGAGACGCCTGGAGAGGGTGTAGGACCGGCTCGTTGTGGCGCGACGTTGGTCCATTCACTGGTGAGCCTCTTATCAATTGACATCAGACCGACTTTATTAGCAGCATCTTCAAGAATGTCGTCTTCGGTAAGGAGGGAACGTCATTGTGCTCTTTCGTGATGATATACATATGCGCGTAGGCCAGAACGTTGTTGTTTCACCACTGCTCTGCATCGTTTTGTTCCAGAATTGCAGCCATGTCTCTCCCCACGACTTCACCATTCCTTCCTAACGGCGAGCAAAGAGGGAGGCGTCACTCTATCTTTGCAGATTTTATCCCAGAAAATTTAGACTTCCCACCGCCGTTTATTGACCCGACTCCAAATGTGGAGGAGATCCTGAATAGAGATATTGACGAGTGCTCTTCTGGTGATGAACACCGCGATGAAGAAGCAGTAGAGGACCCGCGCTACGTCAACGAGACTGACCTGCAGCTTGCATTCCATCCTAATGGGGTGGCATACGGTTCAGGCTTCTCGACTGTTCCGCCTACAGGTATCGACATTCCCGCGCCGAACCCACACGATTTCGAGACATCCTACCGCGCAGAGGTATCGCTACTACGCGATAATGACTTCATCCCACCGAAGCATCCGCCGACAGGATGGCGCGCGACGTTCTGGGGACGCCTGTACCGTCACCTCTTCAGTACACACGTGCACGATCACGATAAACCGCTATTCGGGGCCGAAGACTCGGGCGAGACAACGCCGCTTCTGCGGGAGCGGGTCGTTCGATTCGATGGTATACCGCCGACGCCTGGACCGGACGAGGTTCATAAGCGATGGGAGGAAGCGCTTGCTTCTCAGAAGCTCGAGACGACGTGGCAGCGCGAGACTAAGACGTTGATCCAATATGCTTTACCTTTGATCGTTACGTTCTTGCTGCATTACTCTGTCACTGTGGCGAGTGTCTTGACTGTCGGGCGATTGGGAATGGAGGAGCTAGCTGCCGTCAATCGTGAGTATCGCCTACAGTAATTAGATTGCAAGTACTAATGTTGTTTAGTGGCTACTATGACAGCGAGTATCACATACTACGTCCCCGTCCAAGGTCTAGCGACATGTCTCGACACCCTCTGCGCGCAAGCCTACGGTTCAGGCCACAAGCATCTCGTCGGCCTCCAAGCGCAGCGTATGACATGGCTCCTCTGGCTACTCATGCTCCCGATCGCCGTGCTGTGGTGGTTCTCAGAGCCCATCCTCGCAGCAGCTGTCGGACCAGGACGTACGACTGCATTAGCAGCCATGTACATGCGCATCCTGATCATTGGCATGCCTGGCGTCTCAGCCTTTGAGAGCGCAAAGCGTTTCGTTCAATCGCAGGGTCTATTCCATGCGACAACGTATACCCTACTCATCGGTGCACCTCTGAGCTTCCTTCAGAACTGGCTGTTCGTGTTCAAGCTCGGCTGGGGCTTCAATGGCGCCGCTATCGCTATGGCTGTTACGCATAACCTGCTGCCCCTTCTTCTTATTCTATACGTGCGTTTGTTTGAAGGATCGGAATGCTGGAAGGGCTTTTCTCGCAAGGCGTTTAGCAACTGGGGACCCATGATCAAATTGGCACTGCCTGGAATGATCATGATCGAAGCTCAATTCTCCGTCCTTGAGATACTCACCATCTGTGCAGGAAGATTCGGTACAGCGCAGCTTGCTGCTCAAGGCGTTCTCGTGACTTTGACATCGACGTCCTTCAACATTCCCTTCCCGTTGGCTATCGCGACATCGACTCGTGTCGCTAACCTCATCGGCGCAAACTTGAGTAAGGCTGCGCGCGTCACTGCGAAAGTGGTATGTATCCTCAGTCCGGTCAGTCACTATGTATATTGACTCTGTAGGCCATCTTCGCCGCGCTCTTTGTCGGTCTGTTCAACTTGACCATCTTTACCACTCTCCGGAGACAGCTACCAGAGGTCTTCACAGATGATGCTCAGGTCGTCGACATCGCATCGAACGTCATCCTCGTATGCGCCGTAATGCAAATCTTTGACGCGCTAGCGGCTGTGTCGCATGGTCTTCTCCGAGGTATCGGTCGCCAGGCAATTGGAGGTTATGCCAACCTGTTCTCGTACTACGTTGTCGCTCTACCAATTGCGCTCGGTACCAGTTTCGGTCTGGACTGGAAGTTGGCTGGTCTTTGGGTCGGATTGACAGCCGGTCTTGCTGTGTAAGTTCTGTCGGTCGCAAACGCGGTGTCGCCCGCTAATTAACTGCCATAGTGTGTCGGGCCTCGAGGCCATTTATTTGTACTTTACGGATTGGGAGGCTGCTGTCGCGCAAGCTGAAGCGAGAATGAGAACGGAGACTCATAGGAGACGCTCTTCACTTTCGGCGCGATCGCAATGAGCAGGCGGGAGTAGGTACGGATATGCTGATCGTGATGAAAAATGGTGTTTGATTGAGAACAGCGCTGGCGTTTGCAGGTTTGGAGGACCCTTGAAGCGAAAGGTGGGACATCAATTTGACACGATTCGGTAATAAACGAGATGATGGCCCGGAAATAAGGGATTTAATGGCGCATTATTAGTCAAGCAGTGGATTGTATTAATCAGCTTCAATTAAATATTGAAGATCCCAAGACTTGTCAACCTGTTTTGCTGTGATTGTCAAGAACATGTGTCTTGAACTGGACCCTTCACCCACTGGAGAAAACCCTGCCCAGACTGACAAGCGGGGCTCATGAAAGCTTGACCCTGATTTTTCCTCAATCAAGCTTGATTTTCTGGCCAAGCTCTCCCAAGCTTCAACCCTTAATGCATTAGACAGGTAGCTAAGAAATGGCCAAAGTGTCAGGTCCCCTCTCTTAATCTTGAAAATGCCCAAAACAAGCTTATTGTCTCCATTCCTTCGAGACAAAAACGCGTAAGTGATCCAGTTCTTATCTGCAAACATCCAATATTTCTCTCAATCAAGTCTAGCCAAAGCCACTTTCTTTCAATTCTTGGCCTGTTTTCGAGGGTTGCACAGGCTGCGGGGTTCATGATGTCAGATACCCGAGATGACGTCGTGTAGATCTTACGATGTTAAGGGTAGTACATACTCAGGGTCTTCAATAATGACGCTCTTATTTTAAAACAATTATGTTGTTACAACGTAACCCCTCCCGCATCTAAGGGTCCAAACCTTACAATTTTCTATTATTCCCGAAAGACTATGGCGACCACTACCGACGTGGTTCAGGATCCTCCTGCCCTTGATACTCCCGCTTACGACTCGGGCTACCAGGATCAGGACTCCGAGTTCAGCTCCGACGATGAACAAAGTTTCCACGTGGATGAGCGCAAGGGAAGATCATGGCCTAGCAAGCTGGTTCAAACTTTTATAAAGCCTGTTAAACCAAAGTTGGTCGAGGTTGGGCAGGTTTCTTCTGCTGATCCCACGAGATGCAAACCTTCGAGGGGAGCGCGTAAGAGATGCGACGTGGAGGAGAATCTTGTCGAGGGGGTTTGGACCTATGAGTTGAAGCCAAAGTCATCAGAGGATCGGCCAGCGAAGGGTTATGTGAGGAGGATATTATACTTTGCTGGTGGAGGGTGGCAGGCACCTCCTACAGGCCAGCATTGGACGTTTTGCGCTGAGATTGTTCATCAACTGCAGGATACCAGACTGACCATCGTCAGGTAGACTCACCGAATTCCTCTCATTGAAACATTACTGACCCCATACAGTTACCCCCTTGCACCGAAAGACCCAGTACAGGCCAGCTTCCCAGCAATTATCCACACATACAATGCTTTGATGCGGGAGTCAACAGAGCTCGGCGAACGAGTTATCGTTGCTGGAGACAGCTCTGGTGGCAACATCTCCCTCGCTCTCGTACTATGGACATTGAGAGACCAAGACGTACAAGCCATCAAGCCACCGGCCGCGATTTTGGCCATCACTCCCACAACAGATTTGAGTCACGATAACCCCGATATCGACCAAGTAGACGGAGTAGACCCCATCTTGACCAAATCCGCCATCAAGGATACAGCCAGCAAATGGGCCCCCGGTCCCTCCAGCGTCGCCCAGCAGGATACCACCGACAGTCCAAAGCCGATGAGTAACCCAGGAGAGCGTCTAGACTGGAGCGTCAAAGACCCGCGCGTGTCACCCATCCACGCCGATTTGACCCCGTGCATTAAGAACAACGTCAAGATTCATGGCATCACCGCGTCTCACGACGTTCTCGGTCCTGAGGCTGTCGAGTTTAGAGAGAAGTGCAGAAAGGAAGGTGTTGATGGCGAGTGGTTGTCTTGGAGTAACCAGATGCATTGTTTCCCCTTGGCGTACAAGTATGGATTGAAGGAGAGTAAGGAAGGACTGGAGTGGATTATTGAGGTGCTTAAAAAGTGTTGAGCGGAATATACCCTGTATGTACACGTTTTATCGAGGTATTCGTAATTGGACATTTAATTCTGCCTTTTGATCATGCTGAGTGATACATGAGCTGCTCTTGGTCTGTAAGTTCGTCGTGTCTTGAAGGTCTGGATGTTGAGCCAGAGAAATTAGTGGAGGAGACGCTGGAGGTTAGGCAATCGGAATAATTCAACAGTCAAAACACGACGCCAACATCGACAGACATTGGATTAAACTTCGAAAAGTACGAATCAACTTCTCAGCATTGTTAGTAAGAGAACAAAGCATCTATATGTGAATCACTGGCAGCAGCAGTTCTGCAGGAACAAAATCTTTGACTCGTGAGGATCGCCGTCTTGCATACCCTAAACACGGTGCAAAAAGTTTCGCGTCGGGGATCCGTCGCGCTCCCTGTTTCCTCCCTTGCCGTTCAATTACCGAAGCGCCAAACAACCACGCAGATCACTCTTGGAAGAAAAAATCTTGGCCGAGGGTATTGCATCTCGGCGAACTCGCACCGTTCAATGTACGCAGCAATGCATGTCGGCTTCGAACGCCGAGCCATCGGCGGCCAAGCCATTTATTCCCGAGTGCCGTAAATTAGTCAAGGTCAGCGGAATTGAGGCGTCGCGACATCGGCTCCGACTAGCCCAAGCTGACCACACTCGGCCGTTGACGGGAATGGCGTCGGGCAATTGAGCGCGATGATGACGATCGTTTGGTTGTTGAGTTTCCCACCTACCATCGCTTCACCTCGAATTACTTCTATAGAAACTGCCCCGACTCAATTGCTCTTGATCGCCCATGATAGATAATCCTTCAGCGACAATCTTAGCATTTGAGCTGAATTCTTGGAAAGTCTTGTCGCTTCAAGGTGGATTGTCATAGCGGCATCGCCCGGCAAAAAAAGTCGGGTTTCCACGAGACCCACAGGCAAGTGCCCATGGGGAACATTCTCCAGACGAAAAGAGCATTCTGCAGACACATGATCAGGCGATGGACCATTAAATGACTCGATTTCAACCCTAAAGTTGCAACCGCACGAGATCGGATCCGCTTCTCTTTAAACTGCTGCCTGGGAAGAGAAGCAGTCACTCAAATGCGACTCAATTCCCTGAAATCCTCCGCTTAGGCCCGCTGTAAATGAGAGAGACGAGAAGGTGATTGGTGCGCATAAGGGAGGGAGTCTAAGATGACCCACCAACCTCCAATTCTCCAACCTGGGGAAGACTTCGATTGACTTTGACCGCAGATCATCAGCTGGAGGTGAGATCTTGAGCACCAACTGATGAAGAACTGGTATACAGATGAAAGAAAGATATAGATAGATAATATATAAAACAGCAGAATTGCAGTTGATCTGCTTGCGCAGTACACAGGGAAAACAATCGTGATAACTTACTCAAGAAAGACACGAGAACCTCACCGGAAACAAACAGAAAGACGGCTTGTTTCCGCCATGGTAACGTAGTCGCGCTAAATAACAAGCTTGCTCTGTTAATGCTCACACACACATGTGGAGAGCCGTTGTCTGATCGTCACCCCAACTACCGTCTGCAGTCAAGTATAAATACAACTCCCACGCACCATCGTGAGCTTTTACTCAACCTAACAAGCCTAATCACTGCTTGCAATCATGGAGCGCCTTCCAGGTTTCAATGTGGCTAATCACTTTGAGAAGCGAAAGCTTCTCATTGCTATCAACTGCGTCGCTGCTCTGTCCATCTTCTTCTTTGGGTACGTCATCGAGTATTTCGTTAACGAGTCAAGTTAATAATGGTGTCTAGATATGATCAGGGTATGATGGGTGGAGTGAATAACTCAAAAGACTACATTGATTTGATGGGCTTTGGTTACGTCGACGAAGAAACTGGCGAGCCTGTGGTCACAGACAGTCTTCTCCAAGGCGGCATCGTCTCTGTCTACTATCTCGGCACTCTCTTTGGCTGCTTGTTTGGAGGATGGGTGGGAGACAAACTTGGACGAATAAAGACCATTGCTATTGGATCCGTCTGGGCTATCATTGGTGCTGCGTTGCAGTGCTCTGCTCAAAACCATGACTGGATGATCTGCTCCCGTGCAGTCAACGGTATTGGAACGGGTATTCTGAACGCCATCGTTCCTGTCTGGGCTACCGAGACGGCAGAGCATACTTCGCGTGGTCAATTCATTGCTATTGAGTTTACGCTCAACATTTTTGGTGTTGTCGTTGCGTACTGGCTCGAGTTTGGTTTGTCCTACATCGACAACAACGGTTCGCAGTTCGGATGGCGATTCCCCATTGCTTTCCAGATCATCCCCCTCCTTATTCTTCTGGGATGTGTTTGGTTCTTCCCTGAGTCACCTCGATGGCTTGTCAAGGTTGGACGAGACGATGAGGCGCAGTATATCCTTCGTCGCCTTCGTGGCTCGAGCGAATTCGATCGTGCTCGCGCCCATGCTGAGTACACCGATATCAAGAACATTGTTCAGCTCGAGAACAAGGAGTCTTCAAAGAACTCGTACCTTCACATGTTCTTTGGTATTGGATCAGGTGAACTCCACACTGGTCGACGCGTTCAGCTCGTCATCTGGGTAAGTCTTACTACCACGCAATATTTGTGACCAACACTAACAATGACAAGCTTCAAATCATGCAAGAATGGGTGGGAATCGCTGGAGTAACGGTCTACGCCCCAACAATCTTCCGCATCGCGGGTTTCGACACAAGAAAGAGTCAATGGATCTCTGGTCTCAACAACATCTTCTACATGTTCGCCACACTGATATGCGTCTTCACCCTCGACCGAATCGGCAGACGATGGACTTTGTACTGGGGCGCTGCAGGCCAGGGAATTGCCATGTTCCTCGCCGCCGGCTTTTCTAAGCTCGGCCAGGAAGCCAGAGACGCCGGAGATCTGGACAAGGCTAGCTCATACGGTGCCGCCGCTGCTTCCTTCGTTTTCATTTTCACCTCCGTCTTCGGCGCCACATGGCTTACCGTGCCCTGGCTTTATCCCGCTGAGATCTTCCCCCTTCAAGTTCGAGCCAAGGGTAATGCGTTTGGTGTTTTCGGATGGTCCATCGGTAACGGTTGGTTGACCCTTCTCTGCCCTGTGATGTTCTCCAAGATTGGCGAGAACACGCTTCACATCTTCGGAGCCGCGAATCTGATTGCTATCCCCATGGTCTGGGCCTTGTACCCAGAGAGTAATCAGCGTACACTGGAGGAGATGGATCTCCTATTTGCCGCAGATACACCTTGGGTTTGGGATGCTGAGAAGAAGTTCAAGGAGTTGAAGGAGAGTCAGCCCGAACTTGTTACTGCTGCAGCGCATAATCGGGATGTCATGGATGTTGAGACTGGTAAGAAGTCTGCATCTGGAGATGATGTTAACATGAGTGCATGAGACAATCAAGGTGAAGGAAGGGTTGAGGCGATTGAGGTGTGTCCGGTAGTTAGCAGCTATACCCGCTTAGGCTGACTTGAGTACGGTCCAAGTATATAGAAGATGTAGACCATCTTCCAAAACTAAGCACAAGTTACTACAAATTATGAAATAATCCATCACAAGTCTGAGACTTGGGTCAATAAGAAAAAGGTTCTCTATCCAATCTATCGTAGCAAATTGCTTGTCAATGCTAGTTACATCAGCGATCACTGATATCAAGCGCTTTCCAGTCTCTAACCAACATTTTGTACGCCAGCCCATGCAATTTATATCAAATATGCAATGCCATCAGTCTCTATCATTAAGCAACGGCTCGTCCTCCGGAGCGTCAGCCTGTTCTTCCCCCTCTTCGTCATCCTTCTCAATCAATGTGCTCCCAAGAGGTGGGAAGTTAGAAAACAGCAGAACTGCCATACCGATCATTGCAATAGCCTGCTTATGAGTTAGCAGCCAAAGACCAGCGCAAGATCAGAGTGTACTTACCGCATTGCAGAAAAAGGTAGCATAGGCTTTGCCAACCTGTGCCAGGCTCGCGAAGATGAAGCCAAACAAACCCTGTGTAGCAAGCCGTGCTATGTTCTCTACTAGAGTGACAGCATTGAGAGCATCGGCACGTTGCGAATCCGGACACATTTGTGTGACGACTCCCTTGGCAGCAGGGGCGGTTCCTGAGCCGAATGGAAGAAGGAAGGCGGCTGCTTAATTAGTAGGAGCTCTGGTTTCATGATGAGACTGCTACTTACCAAGATAAATGTGCCATCGTTGCGTTGCAAACGCCGAGACTGTAGTGAGAATGCCATCCACCACTAAGCTATATCGCAGGAAGACAAGGTCGAACCGAGTTCCTTCATCTTCCTTGTTCGAGCTCACAGCACGGTAAGGCTCATGATCCGCTTGTTCACCGACAGTCGCATCAAACTCTCCCGCTGTTGTCGGAATATGCTGTGTGGCCGTCTCATCGACTTCTTCCTCTGTGCTCCTATCGGATTTGACATACCAGCCACGTCCCCATGCAATGATACGAGGGAACAGGAAGATCAAGAAGAAACTTCTCATGATAGCAAACTCGGACATGAGCCAGCCGTTGTCTCCCTGAGTAAAGCTGAAGGCAGCGGTCGCGTACATCTGGATAAGAAGAGGAGCATAGTCTGTTGCTAGGACACCGAGAAAGATACCAGCGCAGAGAAAGACCACACCGAGGTGCTTCTTCGTTCTCCCATCCGTGAGGCGAAGTTTCTGAGGTGTTAGAATCTTTAGAGGAGTGAGGAAGCCTGTCGGGCCCTTTGTACCATCGGCCATGGACTCTGGTGAAATGTAGGGCAGTGCGCTCCATGCGTAGATACCTGAGAGGATGAAGCAACAGAAGGATGTCTCGAAGGGTGCTTTTATGTCAATATCACCGAGCATACCACCAGCTGATACAATTAGTTCACTCTTCAAGCCTGATGAGGAGCGGTTGACGTACTGAGATATCCAATGCCTTGTCCCAGCATAATAGCGCCTTGAAGCCTTCCAAAAACAGCTGTTCGTCTTATCGGCTCGACGACTTCGCCTGCGATAATATTGATCACGAGACTAGCAACTGATAAGTGATTGAACAACTATAGGTCAATTAGGTGCCTCACATGTAACCAGCTGGGCCCCCGAGAATGGTGATCAATTGAGTGGCTTGTATGATCAACATTCCCTCTCGTTTGCCTGCCAGAACACCAAGAATTTGTGTCACCACTCGGATGGCCGGGATAAAGATCTGCACCAGCAGAGCAGCACGGGGACCGAACTTTTTAGCCGTCCATCCTGCAAGGAAGAGATTCATGGTTCCTGATAAATTCATCAGTATTGAGCTTGCGACAAGAATTAACCGGTATATAGGTTGACCCAAATGGTTGACTCACCGCAAAACGTTGTACTCATTCCCAGTATACTGAATTGAGTAGCGGTCCCAGCCGCTATCTCATCCCGACTACACCGGTCGCCCGGACCATCATACGGCGGATGCGAATCATAGAAGGTATCACATGTCATCAAATGGAAAACATAGAATAATCTTCAAAGAGTCAGTCCAACACTTCACTTTATTAGCTTATCTCGGGAATACTCACGGAACTTGTGTAAAACTGAAAGCCAACGTGATAAGAAATCCCGCAAGTAAAATTCGATGTTCAACATGGAAAGCTTTTCGGAGCCAGCTATTCTTCTTCCCTTCACCCTTATTGGGAAGAAGGGGCGTTGTTTCGTTGCCTGCCATGGTGGGAGAAAAATGCAGTACTAAGTTAACGGCACAGCGAATGAGGCGAGGAAAAAAAGTCTTGGATGATAAATACGACTGCGAAGTCGCTTCAATCAATCGGTGAGAGGGGCAATCGAGTTGCCTTATCTAGTATAGCTTGTCGGTATTGGACGGATATAGCATGGGTTTACTGCGACATAAAGACACAAACCCCGACTGTTATCAGCAGTTTTGAATGAGAAGCGCCATATTTAATTGGCCTTCTCTGCTGATTCAAGCCAATGGGTAATGTCAAGATCAGCACAAAAGTCTCATCTAAAATTATTGTGAGGAGTCACCATCGGGTCCCAAGCAGACTGGAAGTGAGGGGGGGATATTGTGCTTGTTGCTACTCGGGGTTTGCTTATGACACATCTGGTGATAAAGATGCCCGCAATGCGTACTTAATAAAACATTGTGCTTGTTGAGAACTTCGAATCAGGGTACTACCCCAAAAGGCAGTTTCATACGGGTATCCTGGGGTTACAAGGTGTAGTTCCATCAATGGAAACCAAGGTTCAGGCGTAGAGGTACGATGCGGTCTAATTGCCATGGACTTGATACAAGAGGAAGAGACTCACCGGAAGGCAACACACAAAACATGAATATCTTCTACAAAGTTTTTGTCAGGAGTCAGATAGAAGTCAAAATGAGGCCTTTTCTACGCATCAGAGTAATGTCGCTCGGATGGTGTAACTCAGTTAGCGAAAACCTATACAGAAGATAGAAAGACTTATAATGGGGCAATGTACGTACCTTACCTTTAGTTAGGCTTTCGTGAGTTTGTATTGGCAACTCACGACTGCGAAAATGAATATCAATACCGGTGTCGTTGAGAAGCGGAGTTCTCTGTTTTTATTCTTTTTTTTCTTTAAACTATGGACGTGGCTGGTCGGGGGGGAGCTAAGAAGTATATGCGTAGAAAGGTGCAAAATGTCCCCTCCTCCACTGACCAAACCACCAAGAACATTCATGTCATCTTAGAATACTCCGACGGTAGGGCAGGGTCTAGTCTATGAAACCCTTAGAGCGAGAAAGTTGGTTGGTTCCCGTTTGAGGCAACTCGGCAGCGTCCTGCGGGCGCCATCGGGGGAGTAGTCTCCAGGGTCCAACAGTGAAGATTGAAGAATGAAAGGGGATCATCGACTCTCAGTAGAGGGTTGCAGGAACAAAAGATCGAGCAGAAGAAAGAGAAGGAAAATATATCCCTTTCAGCCTGGGACACTCTCTTGAAACCAGTTGCAGATGCCTGTCCTTGGGACGGCCCTCGATCTCCACGTAGAAGTGGTGCAACCTTTTGGCCTTTACAAGGTGCTTGATAAACTTTGCTTTCACCGGGCGATCGTATTCCAGATGCAGGGACACCAGGGTTGGGTGTACAGCGTCAATCAGGTTCGCAAGATCATCGTCTATGCGCGGCAGGGTTGGTGGGCGCATCGGGTCAGTCTGGCTCGTCAGGGAAATGTTCTGAAGATGCAGTGGAGTTGAGCGAGCGTAGTGTACGATAGCCTGAATATCCGACTGCGTGATTCGATGCAGTGTGCGTACAGAAAGCTCTTCTAGACGGGGAAGCAAAGGCAGGATTTGACTGATGGGGTTGGGGATGGGGTCATTGATGTGCACTCTAAGAGAACGAAGGGTCGGCCCCCACACTTCGCAGGCCTTCAGTAGGGAGGGCAAGTTCAGCAGCCTGATACCCCAATCCAACGTTCGTAGAGCAGGGCACGTCTTGCTAGCCTCGGGGAGAAGCTTGCCGTTTATCAAACGATACAGCTGTCGATCAAGAGGTGGTTCCCAGCGGAAGTACTTCAAATCGGGGAGACGGTGATTTAAAAGGGTGGCCATCAGGTCGCTGACTGGTGCAGCTGCCATGAAGCTAGTCAACCGTTCGTAAAACTCCGAACAGCCACCGCTGACCTCGTTTACCTGACCCGGCCTCTCATCATCGTATTTGACGAAAGTGAAATGATGCACCTTCTTTGAGCATGAGTTGAGTAACCGCGCTACACCTCTTGCCTGTTCATCCAGACTTGTGGGAAGCGTACGGGGCGCCCATTCAAGTGTCAAGTGGCTGAGATTCGGACATACTTGGACTGTGTCGATCAATTGTTCTATATTAGAACAGGTTGCAAAATACGCGAGTTCCAGGTTGCGGACTGAGACGCGGCGAGAAGGCCTGGCCCAGAGTGCGAAAAGGAACCTATTAACGACGTGATCCAGGTTGTTACCGAACATAGTTGGATTCCATTGGCGGAAACTGGGATGTCTGTAGATGTGGTCCTCAGCAATACCCTGCAACAATCGAGAAGTGCAGGCCAGGGACATTAATGTCTCCTTCCATTCAGACTGCGATCCATCGCGCTGCTTTCCAGACTCAATGACTTGGTCGACGATCATGAGGTATATATCGGTATGGAACTTGCCTTGTTTCGTAGGCTGGCGCGCTGGGTCGGGTGGAACAGGGCCACCCTGGGACGACATACTCTGCTCTCCTTGTATACTGTCGGTCGGCGATTCTGGAGTGTAGGTCGTGGTCCGTGGACGTTTGGGGGACATCGGCGGTGAAGGACCAGGATCCCATGGCGGAGAGGCCGTTTGGGAGAATCGACGTTTGGGACAATGCGGGACACTCTCCTGTCTCTGCCTGCCGGGCACTACTTCCGGCTTTGGCATTATGAAGTCTTTGTTCTTGTCAATGGCTACTGCCCATATAGAGAGGTATTGGAGTAGACTTAGAAAGGGGAAAGCCTTCCTTCGTGAGGTAGTACCAAATGCAAAAAAAGAAGAACATGGTGAAGAGGGGGAAACGGAGGAGGGGAGTAACTCATTTTGTACTTGGATATAAATCTTTTTTTTTTAACCAGAGGATAAAGGAAAACCTAGCAGGGGACTTTTAGCATCTCAGTTGATCGTAAGAAAATTACTATCAGTATGCGTAGTCACGAAAGTTTGCTCATGTAGGTAGCAATGTCCCTTGAACTTGATGGGCAGGTCCGTACGTACTCGGAAAAGGTGGATCCTCGGGGCCGACAACCCGTTGACTTTGGTAGGTGGAATAGGTTCGGCAGTCTTGAATACACGATGTCACCGCGCTCCGAGAAGAGGCGGTATTGAAACGCTTCAGGTTCGATCGAGCCAGCATCATTGGCTAACCTGGGTGCGTCAGCCGCTACCGTTCTATTTTCCATTCCTTCGTTTGTTTCGGACACGGACACGGCCACTGTCGTAATTGTGAACTAGCTGCCTAGTGAGTGTTGAAAGGCCATTTTGGAAGGAATAGAATAACAAAAATAACGAGCATGAATAATGTTTTGGGGCTTGGGCAAGATCAGTGTTAAAGTTTCGATAGGCCGGTGATGAAAAACTGGATAATATAGCGAGACAAGAGCGGACGAGAAATTATTAGTCACAGAAAGGCGAGGTCGGGGAAGGTAAGTTGGAATGGAATTCTCTTTCTATGCACTTTACGGGGTCTGTGGCCCTTAGATCCTCTTAAATATAGAAGATTGGTCAATCAGAATTCGACTTCCTGTCTGATGGCCAGTTCAAAAACTCACATGACCAAACCTTTCCTGCCAACTGAGCTTTTTTCCTCTGGCCAAGTGTCGCCCATGCCCGTCCCTACCATCTCCTCGAAGACGGACTGCATACTCACTGCAAGACCTCGAAATGCTGGCATCGTCGTATCTCTCGGCCCTTCTGGGCCTCGCGTGTCCAGCATTGGTCGGCGCTCAGGTGCTTCCAAATCACCAAGAAGTTGTGAACACCACTCTCGCCGCCCTTGGAGGGGTTGGCCCTCTCAGCCAGCTCAAAGGAGTCACTTTCCAGGCGAAAAGGTTGGACCCAGCATAGAGTCAAACTTAAGCCCATACTGAATGTTCCAGAATCTATCGATCACGTTCACTCATGCAAAGCTACCAGCCCATGAGGGCTGATACCCCAGTCATGTCCTCTGGATCACAGAATGTTTCGTACAAGCTCGACGGGGATCATTTGCAACAGAGGATTGATCGCCACGCTACTCCTTCTAGTAGGTTCATGCATCAGCTCGAAGGTGATGGAGACTGACCTTTGGATCAGGCAACTGGCAATGGGGCTCATCTCAGCTCAAGCCGCTCGACTTTTCGTTGGTCGTTCGTGATGGCGACGATGGCTTCGCTTGTTACGTCAAGGGAAACAACCTGATTCACCTTGCCAACAATGTCACCTCTGGCTACACCGACTGTACGCTCTCCCTTCCCGACTCGCCGACGATCCGATAAGTACTGATATACGCAGCTGCGCTGGCACATAATCTGGTGACCGAAGCCAAGATGCTGTCTCCGCACCTTTTGTATCGGGTGAGTCGTAAGACAGCAATTCTGCAGTGCTGGTAATGATGTTGCGTCCAATTGGAGCTAACAGCTGGCTAGATGAGGACCGCGACCGTTTCCCTAACCGACGTCGAGATCAATGGTGTTGTTTTCCAAGGCAGTAGGTGTTCCTCGATGCTACCCCAGGACGCCGCTTACAATTCGAAGTCCACGACGTTCAACAGGGTATCACGGTAATCCTCGACCGGCAGACGAAACTGCCATACATCATTCGCCGAATCGAAAGCCATCCCATCTATGGGATCGCGTACAAGGACCTATATCTTTCGTTCTATAAGGAGGTTCATGGGATCAAATTTCCCCACGCCATTCAGACCGTCTACAGTGCCCAGAACCAGCCTATCAGCGCAGTCCTGGAAGACTTTGTGATTGATCAAGTCAACATCGACCCAGACTTCCCCACCGACTTCTTCGATGGAATACCTGAGAATGAGAGCTTGGGTCTCAAGAGTGCGCCGGCTGCATCTTCTGTCGTCCCCAATGGTCTCGTTACGGATTACAGCTCCAGCATGCTGGGATCAGGCGTTCCCGCAGGAGCTCGGGAGATCAAGGAAGCCCATAACCCAACTCAGGGTCTTTCTCAAGTTCATTGGCTGGTCCTGAACAATAATGACGCACTTGGTTTCAAAATGGTTGTGATTGAGTTCGAGATCGAAGTTATACTTTGTGATGCGCCTCCTGGGTGGAGCGAAACAATTATTAAGTGGGTGGCAGACAACCTGAAAAAGCCTATCAAATTCGTCGCGGTGCGTCAAACATATCAACTGCGTCACGATAAAAGCTAACTTAGGTAGCCATCGCATCATCATCGTGACCACTCTGGTGGTGTGCCTGATTTCGTCAAAGCGGGCGCAACATCAATTATTCCAGAAGTTGCAGTTGACTACTGGTCAAACATTCCCAATGCCAGGTTTATTACCTTCAAGTGAGTCACGTCGACGCTGCCTAAAGGTATAATCTAACAGTCACGAAGTCAAACACATCCTTATGTCCACCGTAACGGCAACATCTCGGCCTGGTTCAACTGGGAAAACCAGGCAGCACATGCAGCTGACTGGACCTACGTCGTTATCACCCAGCGATGTGCTGCCCCTGGCTCACCAGTGGTAGCCTTTGAAGCTGATGCCTGGGAGGCCGGTATTAACATTGAGCGTTCAAGCATGGGACAAATGAGACAGTGGCTGGATCAGATCGTCGTGGATGGTCTACCCAAACACACAGTGTACGTGACATTACTTTCCCTGTTCCAGGACTATGCTAATGATGTTACAGTGTGTTTCCTTCGCATGGCAATATCGCTACATTAAGGCAACTCCTTGAGGACACCGGCTATCCATACCCTGAGTATGATGTTACGCATTGGATGAAGGGGGCAGCTATCTGCAAGTAGACCTCTTGGCATCCGACATCGGTCGATACGCAATTTCATTGACGAAGATTGGACAATTCCTTCCCAAGATTTGATGTTAAATTTAAGGGTCCAGGCTGCAAAACTTTGACTCATCAACGTTCTGTACCGCGACTAATCTATATGAATGAATAAAGATAGAGTTCAAATAAGACCCAATACATGTTTAAACGTTAGGCAGAGCGGGCGCTAGTGGCAGTTAAAGCTTTCAACGTTGTTTATGTTTGAGCTATCATGACTACGATATTGACATCGCGGCATACCAGGATGTCTATCACCGTCCTTATGCGAGTCATACCGTGAAGGTTGCCGAGGTTTACGTGAAAATTGAGTTTACTGAGGCCATGAAAATGGAAGAAAAAGAATATTTCCCTATTAGCTTTACGCAATACTTTATTTTCCAGTAGCTTTCCTTATGAGGTGGGTCATATTGGTGTGTCTTGTGTTGTAAAGTACAGGGTTTGGCTTCAGTTTGACCAAGGTCAGTAACTACGACTTCAATGCTTAAAGGACATACGATTTTGGTGTAACATTTGCCTGATCGAAGGTTGTAAGTCACTATATTTAACCAGCAAGGGCAGAGTAAATACTACGATGAGGCATTGTGTAGGTTCCAGATTCATTTTGCATTGATTTGTGATTTTTCTTAATGAAGGTTTACACAAAAGCATTCCCTCTCACTAGCATATTCCTTCTGCTAACGCCAGTACCACAAAGGTGTCGTCTCTTTTAAGTACGTCATACGAGCATCCTATCTCAAGATGTGTCTGCCAAATCTTAAATAATGCCAGTACCACATCAGACACGCCGCAAGATGATACTGGCTCCTTACAGTCGATGCAAAGTGTCTGAGTCGCGTTAAAATAGGAATATGAAGAGAGGAACCCGATAGCTGTAGTTGTCCGGTGGAGTGATCCTTGTTAGGATTTTGGCAGTTATATCATGAACCCTCGGCTGCTAAAGGCGTCAACCATTATGCTTGCTTCTGTCCATCCCGAGCTCTGGGTGTGAACACCATGTTCAGGTCTGGCAGTTCCAGGGTGAAGCAATCACGTAAGCCATCAACGAATGTATCTGGCTTGGTACCGGGTGCCAGCGAAATATCATAGTTAGAAAGAATCTCAGTGAGCACATAACGCATCTCCATGAGGCCCAGTTGCTTTCCAGCACATGCGCCACGGCCTGTTCTAGTTAGATGACACTTTTGCCGGGCATGTGTATGCTGCTTACCAGTGGAGAAAGGGGCGTAGACTGACGAATCGATGGTCAACTCGGGCTTTGTGGTCCATCTTTCTGGAATGAACTCATTGGGGCGCGCGAAGCATCGCTCATCTGCGGCAGTTAGTAGTCGGCTACATACGGGCTGGAATATTCTTACCCCGATACATGGTGTAAGAAGGAGCACGGAAGATGGTATCTCCGGGGATGAACACATCACCCAGTTGCATCCCTTCAGGCGGCGTCATTCGCTGAAGTCCAGACATGACAACAGGAGTAAGTCGAAGTGATTCATCGATGCAAGCTTGCAGATACTTAAGTTTACTCATGGAGAAATGATCCGACTCCTCATGGTTAGTCTTGTAGTCGTCGATCTCATCTTGGAGCTTCTTGCAGGTCTCAGGGTTGAGAGCGAGTCGGTGGAGCAGACAGGTTGTTGCTGCAGACGTCGTGTCACTGTCGACAATTAGCATTGCGCCAAGTCGAAGGTTACAGAGATTAGATTCACCTTCCGGCAACAGCGATGAGATGAGCGTCACCACAAAGCCTCATGTAATCATCCTTCGTAGGATTCTCAATAGCATCATAATCCTCCAGAATGAAGGAAAATACATCCGGTTGCGATGGCTTGTTCTGTAAGCTGTTAGACTAATCCCTCTTCTCATAGTATACTTACATTTCGTCTGATCTCAACCTTCTCCTTCAACCAAGATTGAAAAGACAACCATGAATTGTTGAGAAAGGGAGTTTCTTTGAAAACAGCAAAGAGCCAAGTGACTTGTCGGAAGGCTCCCGTGAGAGCTTGGCTTCCATGTGAATCTTCCAGGAACTTGTCTCTTTTCCCTTTGACAAGATAGTCGAAGCTGGTGCCGAAGGCGAGGTCACCAACTATGTCGAAGGTATAGAAGTTGATCCAGGCTGAGACGTTCATGGGTTCACCCTCGGTCTTTGCGATTTGCTGGGTTAGTTGCTTTGTATATTTGACAACTCGCGGCTCGTAATCGCGCAGTGCTATAGCGAGTTAGAATTAGGATGTTGGTTATATGATTGGCGACATTGATACCTTTAGCAGTGAAGGCCTTATCCCACGTCTTGCGTCGAATAGCATGACGCTTTCTGTTTCTATCTGCAAGCAGATTCACCCATGGGTTTGCGACACTATAAAACGGGCCCTTGACAATCGGTGAGTTGTTTGCATGCAGGATGCGAAAAGCGCTTGGTGTCGCGATTGAAAGTTCCATGGGTCCTTCACATCGTGTCAGGTATGCACTAGAACATGACGATACAATCAACCTACCAATCCTGACTATATCTCCATATTTTTTATGTAACTCCTGGACTTCCAAATACATGTGCTCTTCCTTGACAGCTAACCATGTACCGTATACGTTTGTGAGTCGAGCGATAAAAGGACCAGGAAATCTGTTGAGACGGTGGAAAAAAGCTCGATAGGTCAAGATGCTGATTGTCATGCCGAACATGAACGAGGAAAGCAGTGTATTGGCGACAAATATGGCATCTAGGTAGGCCATAGACCGAAACTGGATAAGAGTGGATGGCACAACGGCTTCGTAAGTGATCCACGCATAGATGAAAGTCATCGTCCAAAGGTCCCATTCGCCTTTTCGTAGAGCAAATACATGACTGAGAACGCCGAGACCAAAGAGACCCGCGAAGGTCTCCCAAGAGTCAAGAGAAAGCCCCAGAGAATTCATAGTGGGTGACAAGAGGTTTCACATGTTTTAAAGAGATGCTGCATTTTGGGGGCCATGGCTGGCTTCTTATACGTAAATTCCCCTCAAACGCCACAAATACGAGTAAAATGCAGTGAGCACCCTTTGTAGAAATCGTCGTCATACAGCATGAATAATATTCCTGTATGCGTGCCCGAAGCGGGTTGAGGTCCGCTCATGCAGGACATGTTCTCAGCGATTGGTTGGTGTTGACGTTTTCATGCGGCTCTACAACCCTTCGTCCTTCAGCAAGGTGACTAATTACATCTGTAAGCATGTGATTTGTGCCGCTGTCGCAGCGTATAGCCACCATCAGACCATTTTGCCGATGCATGCAAGCGGCAAGGGAGCGCAGATCCAGGACAGAAAGAGACACCATGCGCAACAGGAGAGATGGCATAATGCACTTATATGTACTTTTGTCACGGTTACGGTAGCCGTTTGCATTATTATTCGGGCTTGGTAATGCAGTCGGTGGACTTATCGTTCATCGGGTCTCAGTTATAGATGGGCCTATGCGTGACCCTGGTCGCTGAATAGAGAGTGGATCGCCAAATATCAACACCAAGAAAGGGTCACGGAATCTTCCCATTTTATTGGCCAACATGGAGTGGATACTTTCCTTGTGTCGCGAAAACGCTTTGTCATCATTATTTCACGGCCTATCATTGTTTAGAAAGCCAAGAGATGAACCGACAATTGGTCGAATGTGTTAAACAAACTCGATATCAACTATTGTTACTTGTATATATCGTCCAATAACATCTCTTGAGAGTTGGGATATTACCTATACAACTTTTGCATAGGATATCGCTACTGTCTCATGCGAAATACTGTCTCGTTTTCCATCGTCGGGTTTTTGTCAAGGAGTCACGTGGCAGGGGACGCAAGAACCAATCAATGAACTCGCAACCCTTCCCAAGACTGGTCTTGACAGCACCTCGCTCAAGCTTGACATGTTATCACCCATTTTGGATATATCACAGCTATGGAGAGCAGTTGTATGCTCAGGGGCAAGATCTAATCAAGATCACTTATCTTACCCGCTTACTTGTTTGATATTGTACCCACAAGCAAGGATAAAAGGCCCGGAAAGAAGAAGATTCGAGATATCAACCTGACATCCCCACGTTCCAGCACCGGCATCGTCTCCCACATGGGCGGTACACGATTAGACTTAACCCAGCTTGAGTTACCAGATATTAAATGAGCTATCAGTCAGGTAAATATGGCCGTATCATCGTTGGAAGCATCCAGATATCTTGAATCAAAAGAGCCCGCCCCGCAAGAAAGGACTCCAGGGTATGTCACGACTTGGCATGCTCGCTCACCACCGAATCAAAGCGTCTGTATTTCCCCGCAGATTCTGATAATGCATTCCAGTCCGACGCGGCACAAAAACATCGGCCAAGTTCGTTTACCAGCGGATCGAGTTGCAGCTGTTGATCGAGACGCGACCTATCAAGTTCTTGCTGACGACATCTGTACTCAGATTAATGAGAACAAGGTTCCCGCACAGACTGATCGAGTGCCACAACGGGAGATCCGGTAATTAGCAACGGCTATCAACCCAAGCACTCGGTGTTGTGCAGTTTGCAAAATTAGCAAGTCTTGTCCTCGATGGGAATGGTTTATCAATTGAGTTTGAAGTTTATCAAGCGGGCAACACTCTTAGCCTCTGCACTAGACAAGGGTTGAAAAATCACGAGACCCACGGCGAAGATAGCGATTTATGAGGAGGCCGGACCATCACGGCTCGGTCTCCGATGTTACTGAGAGGGGTCTCTTATCTACGGTAACCTTGGCACCCAATTGAAGAGACAGGCAGCAAGCCACAATGCAATGGACAAAAGCCGCAGACATCTTGTCATCGTGAGTTTGTTATTTATATAGCTTCGAACCATCTAGACCTCTCTAATTATTAACGAATTCGTGTTGATGCAAAATGTCATCGGTCTCACACCCGATTTGAGCTAAACCTCGTTCAATGTCAACCCCGTCTTCCATCCATTTTAGGCCCTAAACCCCGGATTTTCGCTCCACGACGGATACCACGTTAGACTGAATTCTTGGTTGTAGGGTCGGGCCTTGGCTTTCGACTTGAGTAAAAAACTGCGCAGGAGCCATTTTCATTAATGCTGACCATTCCCCTCCCTTCATTTTTTGTTTCTGCCTTTGCCCCCGCCCTTGCCTTGCCTCTGCGGGACTTCAACAGAACCGAGGCATCTCCTCTTTTATCCTGCCCTCACTTTGCCAGATCAATTGAAGGATTGAATTGGAACAGGCTGTCGATACAGCCTCTGTTTCTCATCAAAATGCTCGTTGCGGACTCTCGTGCAACTTTATAGCCGCGAACCTCAACGTCATGGCCGGGCTTCAGCCCGATATCTACGCAGCGATCAGCATCACTTGGATCGCGGCGTTTGTGGCGCTGATTCTGCGACTCAAAGCCCGGGGGATGATGAAGACAAAGTTATGGTATGATGATTATTTCGCCATTGTCGCATTGGTATGTTCCCTGCGTGATCAATTGCGCACGTGCTCACCGTTTGACTGTAGTTCTTCATCACGAGTTATTGTTCCGTCACCATTTACTGTATGCACGACATTACCGAGATTACCCACCTTTTACCTCAATCGCTTACGTTTCTTAGGGACCCATAGCTTCAAGCTCGGACAGTCAATCAGTACCGTAACAGACCCAACCGAAGTCGACTTCATCCAAAGCCGATCGCGATTATTACTCTGGATCTGCGAACTCCTCTACGCTTCGTCGATAGCCTTTTGCAAACTCGCCATTCTATTCTTTTACTGGCGCGTCTTCCAGTATACCTCGATTCGATATGCCATTGTCGGGCTGCTCGTCGCCGTGAGCATATGGATCACCATCCGGACGTTCATGGTGATCTTCCAATGCGTGCCGGTTCAGGCATATTGGGATAAGAGCATAACGAATCCACGATGCCCATTCAACGAAGCCAATTTCTTTTTCGCCACGATTCTCGTACACACAACTATGGACTGCATCATCTTGATCTTGCCGGTTATTGAAGTCATGAAGATGACGTTGCCTTTATCGCAAAAGCTTGCTGTGGTGGGACTCTTCACCTCTGGAACTGTGTTAGTCTGCTCTCCCGATACGATGGAATTTTGGCTAATGGTTGCGAAGTGTCTGCGTTGCGTCGGTGTTTGTGCTGGTACATTCGAAACACTATAACCCTCGAACCGATGACATCCCCAGAGATATGGCTCAGAATATGATGTGGGCTGCCGTTGAGATAAACATGGCAGTCTTCTCAGGTATGCACAATGCTATGTTGGATGTTGACAATGCTAACCCACTGATAGCCTGTCTCCCTATGCTTCGTCCCATATTTCGCCACTTTCTCCCCGGCCTTTCAACAACAGAAGAGTCAGCTCAGGCACCTATAAGCCTAAGTAATGTCCATTCACACCCTATGAGTCCTATGTACCTGCACCGGACCAGTACACAGTTGAAAAAGCAGGAGCATCGAAGATCTGGTCGATCCAATCTACATGACCCAGAGCTAGGTGTCTTTCACGGGTTCTCGGATATATCAAGTATTAGAAGCGTGGGTTCTAGATCTGAGAGCAACACCACATAGACTTTTGAGTAATATTTAATGAACGAATTTAACGAAGATCGATGTATTTTATGGTTTCGATGACATGTGATGACCTTCATTCTGGGTACAGTGTTGTACCAGCCTCAGCCTGGGATAAATTGTTTGTTCAACATTTCTTGATTATGGACATTACTATTGCAACCTAATGGTAAACCTCTCTCGCTCTTATGTTCGGGACACCCAGTAGGGTATCCATCGCATTCCGCGACCAGTCACAGAACAGGAAGCCGACGCATGTATCGTCGGCTATCAGCGTCCGGAGGCTTTGGACTGAAGTTCAAAGGAAAAGGGAAATCCTTCCACGCTAGAGAATGGAAAGTCGTCAGGTGTATGATGCACCGAACCCGGCCGTCCTGGGGCCACTTGAGGATGAAGAATATTCCACTACATCCTTCCTAGGGGCGTAAGTGATGGTTGACTAATGCCGAATGCAGAAGATCGAACGCGTCGTGCTAAGATGCTGAGAATTGTGTATAAATGCACCTGGGCTTGCTTTTGCTCAGCATCTGTCTCTTCTCGGCAGGCAGAATCTTCATAGGTTGTCATGTTCTGCTTGCAGGAAGAGAGTATAAATTCATGAATGTCGTAACGGCAGTCGATGGGGATAGAAGCACCGATCGATATCGGATGAGACGTCGAATGTCGTTGGAAAAGGTTCCAGACGGCAATAAAGATCATGAAAATCTGGTCGTAGTATCATCCGCACCAGTTGCTGGTAGCGCGGCCCATCTCATAGGCAGCGAGACATCCACAGGCATGAATGAAAGCAGCTCGAGATAGCCACCTCTGCTATTATTTCGCATGCGTCTCGATTGCTTTCTCTGCCCCGTCCCTCATTGCCAAAAAGCTTGCTTGGAGTATCTGGAAAGTCGACTGTAGTCCAGTTCGACTCTGGTATCATGGATTACTGTGTAAGAACCAGACTCGATGATTGATAAGACGGTAGGAAGAAGAGAGCGTAAAGGTGTACCGAGATGCCGAGGAGAACAAGAAGGCACATGACGACCATGATGCTCTTGCGCGAGCCGAGTCGATCAAAGGATTGAGCCTCGATCTTGTCCATCTTGAAGTCCATTTTGAAGTGAAGTAAGAGGCGATGTTGCAATGGTGATCGAGTTGAGTATAGTGTCGAACAAAATTTCCGGCCGGACAGGAAAGTTTGAAGAGAAGGATCGGCCGAGTCGAGCTGTCAGACGAAACAAGCGGCTATAGCTCCCTTTTCTATTACCCTTCGAGGCCGGAAATTACACTAAGTCAGATGGAGTCTTTTATCACAGAGGCACAGGCGCGTGGACACACAAAAGGAATCTCGAACGGACTATTTGGACTAGTTGGACCTGTTGGTTGAACATGGTGGGTTCTGAGTGGAGGCTCATTGGTTTCTTCGTATTACCGGGGTCTATGCAGGGCTGAGAGGTGGTCAGATCGCGACAACATCAACCCGACGGTCCTTTGTTATTGCTCTTATACCGGCGGTATAAGATACGAACTCGCTTCCTGATGATGAAAATGTCCCTGGTCAAATCGTTGTCGATCCAAATTGTAAAACCTTTCGTAGCGAAGCGAGCGGACCCTGAGTTGTTGGTTGACCCCTGCAACCAGGGCTGAATTATGTGATCAGACCACGCTTTTTCTCGGCGTCTTTAACCGACCCTGTCAGCTCTGTTGGTTCACTGTGGCACAGTCCCTTTTTCAAGACAGAATCCACCATATTGGGGGTTCAATTTCCAGGACGAGAAACGTTACACTGGAGCCAAGAACGGGGCTGTGACATTCACTTTCACATGATGACTTCAGTGACTGGACCTTGGGATTTGGACCCCTGGAAATCACAATGGGTGTTACAAACAAGGAAACAAAGAGCGAACGCGTCAAGAATCACTTTAGTCTTTTTATTCATGACGCGGCTTGCACTATTGATGCCAAATTCAATAGCCGTAGCACAACCAGACAGCGAACAAAAAGCCCCTTGCCCCTGCATCAAGCTCAGCCCAAGACTCCATATCTTACGTAGCTGTTTAAACGTTGCTGACCCATTTCGAGATCTAGAACCTTGACTTCAGGTCCACATCTGGAAACCGCCGAGGAAGTTTCCACGTGCTGTGATAAGCGAGCATGTCGGTCCGTCCGGTTTATCCTCTTTATTAATTGAGCAACGGACCAACAAGGCCGAGTTTTCAATGTCCCGAATCAACACTGAATGCCAAGCCAGGGAGGATCTCAATGCTGCTTGGGCTGCCGTGTTTACCGAGCAGCGTTAAGTGAAGTTTGCGTCCATCGTCTTGGCCTTTCTTCAATTCGACGCGGTGTTTTCCTGCCTTTGATCCCGAGTAAACAATGAAAGGCCACGCCCCGTCTTTGGTTGTGAAGTCGTGGATGCCGTTGTAGACTTTTGTGAGTGTCTCTTGCTCTCGCTGAGGAACAGCGATGGAAACAGACGAAACGCCAATAACTCCGGATGGGTGCTTTGTGTATTCAGGCTGAGATCCGTCTTCCTCTTTGTATGGTACTCGTAGGCGTCTTAATGTACGATCGAGACACCAGAACGGCGCTTTCCCAGGGTACAGAGCACGACCAGCAGCGGCATAAGCCGAAGCAACAGACCACTTCAATTCGACACCATCTGGCCTGAGACGACCTCCAGGTACCGGATTATGGTAGACAACCTCAGAGTTGGCCTTTTTGACGCGCTCTTGGATGACATCGAAGTTTTTCTCATGCGGAAGAGTATACGCCCAATCGATGACGGTATTCTCCTCTAGGTTTCCCCATCGATGCGACCGTCGCTTCTCAGGATCAAGATCATCCTGGAATGCTATAAGCTCAATATAGACTCCATCAGGAAATTCGATGAGCTTGTTGACAGTGCGACCGTCCGCATGAGCGCCACCGTCGATCACGATAAGGTCATTTTCCAAGCGCTTAGGAAGCTCTTGTAACGTCTTATATGAGACGAGAACGACTATATGGTCGAGTATAGGCTTTACGTCGTCGCGTTCTGACATGTCGATGAGTTTGTTTATGGAATGATGCCATTTTGGAGTGAGGGGAAAGGCTCATCATGCAGAATATGGCGTAGCTCTGGACTGACTAATCATGCATTGTTTACGTCAACAGAGGCTGGGATGGCATCACGGATTCAATGTTCACTAGAAAAAAGTCTTTGAAGCTAGTGTTGTTAAGATGCGATGTTTCAATAAATATGTTACCGGAATAACTCGTTATCCGCGTCGTTGAGATATCCATCCCATTGTGTTGTTGTCATATAGGTCACCTTCGAAGCTCCAAGGGGTCATGTATGATCCAATTGGTTTAAACCTTTTGCAAATGCGAAAGATGAGCGATTTCCTACTGTGACATGCATCTTGTAGCTGTCATGTATGCTGGCTTTTGTAATGACTCGAGTAAATTTCTGACGTGGTTGGTGCTGGTAGAAGTAAGAGGGAAAAGGAAACAGAGAGAAGCAATGCATTTATCTTTAGCCGAAGTCTAGGTCGTTTCTTGAAAAGTGGATTCATGATGAGAACCTTATATCTAGACAGCTTCTCTTCTCACTCTTCATCCAAGCCTGAAGCTTCGTTATCCCAAGATGGGATCCAGACGCCTGAGCTCGTGCGCCGATGCCAAACAAGGAGTCTTGCATAATAGACTGTATATCAACTCGATGGGACGAAATTGAGATTCTCAGCTATGCCATATTATATTCCGCTGGCGGATAATTCAGCATTGTTCTGTCTCGACGGGACAGCGCGGTGTGTTGTCAGATCACTCGCCCAGGCGTATACGAGCTTTGCATATTTCTATATCAGCTATCAAAAGTGTCATGTACGACTGGTTGATGCTAAGTGATAATATTCTTGGCAATGCCTTTGCCCGAATTGGCGTCGACAGAGACAAATGCCGCTACCCACCGAAGTTTATCACGACGAAGTATTGCCCAAGGCCTTCGCAACTAGGGGTTATATACCAAATCAATACTCTATACTGTCAGATAAGGCGTGGTCGAGCGGGATCCTTCTACCTAATATCCTAAGAACTCTAAACTCCGCACCTATAAACTCTGTCTCCCCGCTTGGTCGCGCCTCATCTTTTTGTAATATTTCGACTTCGAACCCTTCCCAGCCGAGTCCTGATTACCTAACATCTTGATTTTAGCCTGCACTTTAAAGTTGGGTCCTCCAAGCAGGTCAAAGCCTGGACTCGTCTCAATTGAAGCGGCCCAGGGGTTGGGGTTTAAATACTAAAATTAATCCTATGTCTTCCAAGGTGAGGCGTGGCCGAGCGGGATCCAATTTTTGACTGCAAGCTCGTCCCTGGTGAACTTTCGAACCGTCTTGCATGATGAATTTCCATTTCCATATTCATCAACAGCCATCATATACAAAAGGATCAGGCATGACCAAACCATAGTCTTGCTTATATACATCCTCATGTTGTATCGTCAATAAACATTTCCTCTACCATCGTTGATGCCTTCATTAGTTCCATTTTTTGCTGGGAGTGCTCGGCTTGTTGCTTATTATGTTGGGTAACAACATGACGGGCCAGTTCAAAAGGGCCTAATACCTCTCTGTGAACATAGATAGGCACAAAAAATTGTGTTATGACAAACTAGCAAAAGTCCTTCGGTCCATGGTCCATGATTCTCCCTGCTTCGACCTGTGGAGCTTAGCCATCCGGATGACCCCTTTCTAGTATCGATAAAATGGATGCTTAAATATAAGGTTTTCATGAATTACAGTTTTCAAGGGCTGTGGTCCCAATGCTCACATGAGACCTTTTTACCTTGCCGTGCCCTAATATTATAGAACGAATGTAGCAGAGCCGCAACTCCTTGATAGGTAAGAGAATACACTGACATGTCACTTGACACCAGTCCAATTCAACATATGGAAGAGGTCAAAGCCAGGAAGTTCAGCTACCGAATCGTTGACCCACGTGTTGAGTAGGACCTCGTCAATGAAACCCAACACATACTGAGGAAGTCATGGGGCATACGAGATATCATGGCCTATCCGCCGCAGCTAAGCTAGCTTCTGTCGCACATGTCAAATCGGTTGTACATGGCGGACCGACAGCTCGGAATCCGGCACTGTGGAGCTACCTTGATGGCAAGATGGTTATGCAACTCGAGATCACCGCATAATCATGACACGAACATATGTTGCAGGATGAGGAAGGCAACGAAAGGAGAGTACACAGAGTTGCAGAGACCAAACGGGACTCGTCTAAGCATTGGAGTCATGGTGTCTGAAAAGTGTGATCCATGATGGAAACCTTGTCATCAGGCAGAGACCAACCAAGTGGAAGAAAGGCTTCTATTGACAAAAAGGCACGATAGCTTACCTTGCGAGCTTTCTAGTCTTCTCTAGACTTTACTACCTCAACCGATCCTCTCCAGTCTACCCTAACCATGTAGGCGATCTCAATAGCAGCTATGACAGCAGACCCTCCTATGAGCCCAGACCATACGCCGTTCAACCCCAATTGTAGTGGTCCGAGTTCCAACCAGACCGCAATAGGGACAGCGGCGAGGTAGTTAACAATCAAGACAACCCAAGCGGCAACACCTTGCTTTGCTAACCCTCTGAGAACACCATTGCATCCGCAAATGATAGAGTCGACTATTTGGAAGGCGGCGACGACAAACATGGTGTTCGCTACAATGCGACGAACAGCGTCGTCGTTGGTGTAGAAGGGACCGATGTAGTTTCTGAGTGATAGCAAGACTGTACCATTGAAGACACCAAGTGCGACGAACAGGATACCGTAGAGGATGGTGATACGACGAGCTGCTGCCACATGTCCACCGCCGATTAGATGTCCGATCCTTGTACTGACTGCAACACCAAGTGAGAAAGGGATGTGCCACATAACGATCGAAGTCGTAGTCAAGACCGTCTGGGCAGCAAGATGTATCGTGCTGATATACGATGTGCTAACAGTAATGATCTCGAAAGCTGCCCATTCCGCCAGGGTTACAGCAGAACCAGCGACGGATAGTCTTACCATCGGACCCCAACCTTGCAGAGCGCGACGGGTGAAACCAGGCCAGCACTCATGAGTGGACTTCTTGAAGAAGATACACACAAGAAGGAGGGTAGGTCGAAGGGTGTTTGCGACAGCAGCACCAAGAGCTGCACCCCCAAGGCCCATATTGAGAGGGAAGGCGAAAAGCCAGCTGAGGAGGGCATTGATGGGAGCACAAACCAATAAGACAGCCATACCGGTGTTGAAGTCACCTTGTGCTTGCAAGAACCGCTTCAAAGCTTCGAAGGAAGCATAGCCGGGAATACCGAGGATACTGACCCGTAGAAATGAACCAGCCTTGACTGCGAGGTCATCTTGTCGTAGAATGAGACTCAAGAAGGCAGGCGACGATAACCAGATGGCGGCGACAGGGATGGTAACAATTGCCATGAGATACAGCATGCGCTGGACGTGCAAACCAACACCAGTTTTATTCCCGGATCCGTAGGCCTGGGCGCAAAGAGTGTCGAGAGCGGTAGCCATTCCCTCATAGAGAGCAAGACCACAGATACTCTGCGTCGTGACAGCAATTGCAGCAGCGGCGAGATCATCGGGGCTCAAATGACCGGCTACTGTAGTCGAGATAACACTGAAGGAGTACTGCAGTAGGTAGGTCGCCACTAGAGGGATAGTGTAACGCGCAATGAGCCCCAGCTCAGTGCACCAGTCATTCGCGGGCCATTCTGCGGTATCTCGGTCGGACAGCAGTGGTTGAGCTTCATTGCGATCGGGTTCAATGATGTCGCTCATGGCGAAGCTTAATAAAAATGATTGACGAAGGTAAGGAAATGCGAAACAGCGGGAGATTGACGGTCGCGAAATGGTGAGTATCATGCACTCACTGAATCACCCCTTGTGCGGAGAGAGGACAGGTAGAGTGAGCGGAGACAGTGGCTGGGGTTGCAACAAAGTTTGCCAGAACGAAAGTTTGCCCCCAGCAATAGACCCGCTGGAAAAGTGACAGTTTCTAGAAGTCATGCCATTTTTATTTTCTTTCGCATCTATTTCCTTGATGAGAAGTGACAGACCAACAACACGGAACAAGTCTCCCTTCAACAATCTTTCAGCAGCCGAGTCTTGCTGTGGCTGTCTGAAGAATGAGGAGACAGTGGAGTCGGCTTCCGGGTCATTTCTGATCGACGTACCAATTAAGAAATGGCGCAGAACATCTTCTGAAGGCTCGAGAATTGTCTGTCACTGATCCACCTCCCTTGCGCCCGGAAACAAAGTCCCAGATAAAGAGGAACCAATCCAATTGATACGAGAACGAAAAAAATAGCGCTCGGCAGTCAAACCCCAATCAAACTCTATCCGCTGTGACGATGTAACATGAAACAAACAATTTTCTCTCATCACAAGGGAAAACATGTCTATCATTTATCCCAAATGCCATATCATTTCCTTCAGGACGAGCCGCATTAGTTGAAGCAAGCCACACCGTCTGCCAATTCATTCTTCAGCGGGCGCGTAGAACTGAAAATGCCCCGAGAGGAGCGGAACTAGGGACCCGGCCCGAGTGGCTTGTAACGGGTGGAGCGGAAATAATCTCTCGACGACTTAGAAGCCGGACATGGAACATGGCATTGACAACCCCCTGGGAGAGACATCCAGTGTGGGGGTTTACCGAGCGACAATTTCTTCCTTTATGCTGGGATCGTTTCTTTTGCGTCTGGTCCAGCCGAGATCCTCCAAAGGTGGTCGCGATCGGCTGTGCCACAGAGTTCGAGGCCACGACCATTGCCTTGGTACGGCTGATACCAACAGGGCCACCGGCCAACAGCACTTCCTCAGCTGAGCAGAAGCTAAACACGGCACGATCTTGGCACGTTTGACATCTGAGGCTGAACCCCGTAGAGCACATCATATCATATACGTAAAATTAACTATCGCTAAGAAAGGAATCAACTCTGCATACGATATGCCGCTTCAGTCGAACCCATGGAATCAGCTCGTGAAGCATGTCGCTCATCGTAACAAACTTCAAAATCCGTATTCACCATGACACCCTCTGTCAAATTGCGTACACTTTCGCTTCCACTTGCAATCTCTGTTCGTACTTCCGTCGTCATGTCGTGTCGCCACATGTGTTGTTGGCTCTGTCGCACCTTGGAACTCTTTCGCAATCCGCTGCCCATCCCGCTGCCTTGCTTTGTGCTTTGTCGGTTGCGTGAGTCTGAGATAGCTGTCATCTCCAGACCTGTTCCATTGCCGCTGTCTTTGAGCTCGTAGGGTGTGTTGAGTGCCGCGACGGCTGTTGAGCCCATCAAAGAGTCAATGACTCCCTTCAAACTGGGAATGCAGACAGTAAGAACTGCAAGACCCAGCGAGATCTGTCCCCATATCATGGTCGATACAGCTCGCCAGGTCACGTCATCCGAGCCCCCGAACATGTAACTCGCGTGCGTGACTTCGGGTATCGTGATGATCGGCACAATCAACCTGGTGCAGAACAAGCCCACCACGATCAGCTTCCTCCGAATGGATGTTTGAACCTCCCACATCATCGCGACGGGCAGAACGCATAATGCAATGTCTGTTACAATGATCATGATGCTGTTGTAGACATAGATCGGGCCGTGGGCAGGACATTGGACGCTGTTTTCGAAAGACCATGGCTCGGGCATGGGGCAGGCAAAGGCCGTCGTCAAAACCCCGGAGACAGCCCAGACGATAACCACTCCACCAAGTATAATATTCGCAACATTGAGTCCGCCTTGTCTATCGATCTGTCGAATAAGTAGACCGAGCGCTATTTTCGTCGTAGCATGAATGAGTATTCCGAAAATTCGTGATGCGTACATCAACTATCAATGCATTAGCAGGGTTTCTCCTCGACGGACCAACAAAATTGCTTACCTTGCTGAACCGAGCGAACTCATCATCAGAAAGTGCATCGCGGTGCGATCCCAAGCCTTCACTGCATGCAGCAATGACACAGGCTGTTTGGATGAAGTATATGACAGCAGAGACCAGTAGGGCGAAGTCGAAGTCTCTCATTGAGGTGATATTGAGCCGGATGATCATCTTACCAATAATGCCGAGTAGGGCATAGATGTAGAAAACGATCGATGCAACCACCACAAGCGCGGCATGGTTAGTCTCAGTCAGAGGATAAAACGGCGGAGCCGCCTCAGAGACGGTGTCCATTGTAAGAAGAGGGAAGGCCACAAGAGGCAAAGGCTCGTCGTCTGAGTAGTATTCGTATTAATTCTCTCCCACGTTTCAAATAATCACCGACGACGGATCTTTCAATCTAAATATCGCATGAAAGGGACCGACACGTTGGTCTTTAAACGGCCAGAGACTAACCAGGGCGGACCAAGCAGACGGGGCAACAAATGTCACATTCGGAACACAAAGCGGGATATGTCAATCAAACAAAGGCGACACCGCAGTTACATCAATGGTACTCTGGACTCGGGTACAAGCCACAGCATGAAGTCGTGTAATTAATTGTCAAATTTGAGACATACATGCGATAGGATCTAGACTTGTCGCATGTTTTCTCAGCTGAAGAGAATATACGACCTATTCCACCGAGGAAGTGGCTTGACAATTGTCCTTTCATGTTAAAGAGAGCATGGATTTGATACTCTACCTGTTACCAACAGCTCTCTAACCCATGTTTCAAGCTCCTTCACCAACTGTCAAGGTGGAGGCGAGGGATCTACAATGCAGCGTTGGTGATTGCAATTAACAATCCCTGTATGATAGGCCGTTTTACCGCTATCGCTTACTCGGAGAGAACATGACAGATCGATTGCCACGTTCTGCACGTTACACAGGTTTTTGGCAATTAAGCAGTCTAGACAGTTTGTGGCTTGTTTTCTCATTGTGAAGAGAGAGAAAAAATGATTGAATTATCTGTTGGTACAACAAAGCTGGTCCCTGTCTTCCCACTTTGCTGCAGACAGCCTCAGCGAACAGACATCATATCATAAATGGAAAATGATCAGCGAACCCACTGCGACCAAGGATTCGGTTCCCAAGAGATTCCTCTTTTCGCTCACAGACTTTTCGGACCGTTCCATCTTGCATCGTGCGGTAATCTCTCTATTCCCTTTTCTCCCCCTCTTTGTTGTCTCGCCTAATCCGCTTGATGTTACAATGTCTCTCACTTTTTGCCTTGTAACTCGTAAGAAAGACCCTTGTTCTAGACGTCGCATTCAATGTGGGTGGTTGAATTCCCCGATGTTTCCTTGGCCCACAGGGCTCTGGCACGTTTTTAAGCCTGAGGATCTGCTCTTTGCGTTCTTCCCCTTCCTATACAGATACCCCAAGCCCCAGTCCTGATACCAATTGACTGTTTGCGTTGCTGCATGTTGGTATTGCTCGCATAATCTGTTACATTCTTGCTTCTTTATTTCTTTTTTTTTGTCCTGATCCAATATGTCCCACGACAGTACTAGCATTGAGCTGCAGCCTTCGGGCAAGCATCATGCTGTTCCAGTCAGCGTCGATGCATCAGCCAGACCAGCGGAAGAGAGCGGTATCTACAGTGTGACCAGAACACGAAAGGTATTCTCGGGCTCCCAATTGTTTGCCTTCTCGTTGACGTATATGGCATTGTGGGAGGGTATGTGCACGTAAGTCTACACTGCATCCAAAGACCAACATCGCATACTAATGCTTTCAGAAACATGTACTTTGCTCTCTTCAATGGCGGACCCCAAACTTTCCTCTTCAGCTTCATGATCGTCTTCTGCGGTGCCATCTGCCAGGCCGCTTCTCTGGGAGAAATGGCTTCCATCCAGCCCGTGGCTGGTGCCCAATATCACTGGACATATTACATGGCTCCCGCCTCAGTGAAGCGATTTGCTACTTGGATCCAAGGATGGGCAACATGGTTCGGCTACGTATCTCTCCTGGCAGCCATTGCCAACGTAACCATCATCCTTCTCGAATCAATGATCAGCATCAACCATCCTGACTATGTTGCTGGAGGATGGCACACTTCAGTGCTTGTCATCGCTATGTGTCTTGTCCACGGGCTTATGAACATCTATGCTTTCAAGCTTATTCCTTGGGTTGAGATGGTTGCTGGTGTTCTGCACATATGCCTCTTCGTCATATTCGTCGTTGTTCTTGTTGTCATGGGGCCTCGCAACCCTTCTTCATTCTGGCTGGAGCGCAACATCTCTTCTGGATGGGAGAAGAACGAGTATGTTTCTTGGAACTTGGGCATGCTGACCTGTGTCTGGAGTTTCACTGGTAAGATATCTGTACCCAGTCTTTCTGCACTGGCTAACCGACTTTAGGCTTCGACAGTGCTCTCCACATGTCTGAGGAGACCCGCAAGGCCAAGAGCGCTGTCCCCCGAGCCATGTTCTGGAGTATCTTCATGAACGGAGTGCTCGGTTTCATCATGGTCAACGTCCTCATCTCCGCTATGGGTTCCGTTGAGGATATGCTCAACCAGACCAGTCAAATCCAAGCCATCCTCCTCAACGTCACTGGTTCCACCAAGGCCACCACTGCTATGATTGCTGGCATTTTTATCATCTCATTCAGTAGCAACCTGGCCAACATCGCCTCAGTGTCTCGTCTGACATGGGCTTGGTCCCGAGATGGCGGCATGCCAGCATACTTTGCCTATGTCAGTCCCAAGCATCGCGTCCCTATCCGATCCGTTATCTTCACAGTCTTTCTCGTCTGCGCTCTGAACCTCCTCAATATCGGTAACACTTCATATGTTGCTTTCGGTGCCATTACTTCCCTGTCATCCTTGGCCCTGTACATCAGCTATGCCATTGCCATTGCAAGCATCATCTATGTTCGTATGTCCGGCTCAACTTTCAAGCTTGGAGAGTGGAACCTGGGTCGGTTCGGCTTCGCCATCAACGTCTTTGCGCTGGTGTATACCCTGTATATCATCATCTTCCTTCCATTCCCGTCAACACTTCCCGTCACGGGTGAGAACATGAATTACTGTGGACCCGTTATGGTTGCGGTCCTGGCTATCGCGGTCGGACTTTGGTTCACCGGTGCCAGGAAGAACTGGACAGGACCTAATCTGAGTATCCTTGAGTTTGTTGTTGCGAACGCAAATTAGTAAAGGATGAAACGTCAAAATAAGTAAAATATTTAATCTTCATACAATATGCAACAAATAGCTATACATACTTTCTCACTTAATCTCTTATTCATTGTAAAACGATGGTTTGTTTCTAGGACCGCAGAGCAAGCTACTATTGAAATCAAAAGGCCGAGGTCACTCTTGTCGGCAAATTAACCGACCCAATTTGCCACGGCGCCTATCGGGGTCTTTCTTCGTCGTCGGAAAGTTTTTACTTGGTATCTTTAAGGTCCGTGACGTAGTTACTGGTAGCTTTCTACCAAGATGAGTAAAGTCTACGAGGTTAGCGCTGACTGTGAGTTGATCATAGCCAAGGAGCGTTCGAGATGTGAATCCTTTGAACTCCTACAGATTATTTCGGATATATAGCGATCCTCTTATCTATTCAATGATTTATTTAAAGGTGCCATGATTCTCTCACCTGCAATCCCGTCTTCTTATACCCAAAAAAAAAGCCTGTCACTGAAGCAAATCTCATCCATCTATGTTAGTCCTTCAAATAATCCAAGCATTATCTACTATCCCCACAGCTTTCGCAATGCCACAGATCGACGAAGAAATTGTTCGACAATTTGCCAATAGCCAAGCCAAAAGTATCGAAGCCAAAGACCCGAAGCTCGTGTCAGCTACCTTGGCCGACAACTGCCGTCGCTTCATCGCGCCCGCATCATTCATGAAATCCATGGGCCTCCCAGACGAGGTTGCCAAACAGGGCTCTCCCAACGAGATGTACGAACAGCATTTCTCTATGCAAATTCCGTTCGTTGAGTCGACTTCATGCGATGTACATGACATCGCACTTGACCAACAAAAGATGAAGGCGACGGTTCATCTTACCCATCGAATCAAGCCAGTTGGTGTTGAGGAAGAGTTCTTCATCGAGAATATGATTCTTCTTGATTTCGAAAAGGAGGGTGAAAAGATTGAGAAGATTGTTGAGTTTACAGATGTTGCGGAGAGTATGAAGTACATGCAAACACTTCAAGGGTTAGCTGCTGGCAAGTCAGAGTGACCATATGCTTTGTGGTTTTCAGCCCAGATTGGGTAAACGATGCTCACCATGTCTGATGATTTAAACGAAGAAAGAGAGAATCGACATGTATTAACTGTTATTCGGAAAACATTAATTAATTGAATGACCCGTCCACTATTCCCTGGAGCCATGTCACCTTAGATGACAGAGAGTGAAAGAGGTCAATCGAAAACAAGAATTCAGCGACCTACCCTGATCCTTCGATCCCCTGTCGCAGGGGCTGTGCTGTAAGGCTGATGCCACACTCCTTCACTGCAATTGGCGCGTGTGACAATCAGATTAACCACCACCAATGAACAAAAGACCTTGTTGCACGCCATCTTAATTAACCCCGCAGCGTTGATAGTGAAGATGGAATTGATTGACAGAAATGGCGTAATTTCCGGCTCGTACTCCAATCCAGCACGCCACTACGCTGAGGCGCAGCTAGCGGCAAGGCATTCAACCATCTTGTGCGCCAGGTCCAAAAAGAGGCCTCCCCGGACAACGTTGGTTTAATACCACCAGGTTGCGACAGTCAATTTACTTGTCGCTGTACTCGTATACAACTATTACTTAACAAAATTTCTCACCATGACCTCACCACAACCTCCATACTGGCAACAAGGCGGTGCGCCTCCTCCACAGCACAGCTATCCAGGTCAGCAACCTAGCCAGGGTTACTACCAGCCTCCACCTGGACAACCTCAACAACAACCTTACGGCTATCCCCAACAAGGCCAGCCTGGACCTCAGCAGAACCAGCAGTATCCATACCAAGGTCCTCCAGGCCAACAGCAGTACCCTCCTCAGGGCCAGCAAGGTCAATACCAGCAACCTCCTCAAGGTTACCCGCAACAGCCACCCTACGGCCAACAACCCCCTGGTCCACAAGCACCATATGGACAGCAACAGCCTCCACCTCCTTACGGCCAAGGACAATACCCTCCTCAGTCCAACTACCCGCCTCAACAGTATGGCGGTCCCCAGCAAGGCCAACCACCACATCCAGATCAACAATGGCATCAACAAGCAGGCCAGCAGCAATACGGAGCACCGCAATTTCAGGTCGCGCCAACACCAGCTTCTCCAGGCTATGATCCAGCTCAGAAGGCTTGGGTCCAGCCGGTAGACACAGCAGCTGACGTCGAGGCTCTTCGCAAAGCAATGAAGGGTATGGGCTGTGACGAAAAGGCCCTCATTCGTGTCCTCGTAAATCCCAAGTACTCCAACCCGTGGACCATGGCTCAACTTGTTCGTGACTACAACAGTCGTTTCATGCGCGACCTTGCCAAAGACATTGAGAGCGAGACTCGCGGTGACTTCGAGACATGTCTCTTGGCGTTGATCCGTGGGCCACTTGAGAACGATGCCTACAACCTATCAAAGGCTTTGAACCGAGCCGGCACAGACGAGGATGCATTGAACGATGTCCTGTTGTGTCGCTCAAACGCGGATATTCGTGCCATTTGTACCGAGTACAGGCGTCTTCGAGGCAAGGAGCTCCATGTCGATGTAAAGGACGATGTGGACGACACTCTTTACAGACTGTATAGCATGGTTCTATCGGCTACCCGTGCCGAAGACAGCGCGCCGGTGATCCCCCAAGAGATCGATCAGAAGGTGATAGAGCTTCAAAGAGCTACCGAAGGAACAATCGGTGCCAACGCAGTCGCGGTCGCCCAAATCTTCACCAGCAGCAATGATGCTCAGATACGTGCTATTAACGAACAGTATCAGTACAAGTATCACCGCAGTCTTGAAAGCGTCATCGAGAAGGAGTTCCGGGGCGACATGGAAGATGCGCTCTTGCGTATTCTGTATAATGCTCTGGACCGGGCGAGGTCTGATGCCGGAAGATTACAGAGGCCTTTGAACAAGAGCTTTGGCAAGAACCGTCTATTCATCAATAGGCTTGTTAGTCTTTATTGGGATCAGGGACGTCTGCATCAGACAAAGATGGCTTATAAGCCTGTGACAGGTTCGACGTTGTCGGGACAAATCAAGTCTGAGTTGAGTGGTGACTTTGAGCATTTTGCTTTGGCAGTTATTGGAGAAAAGTAGATACTTTGATGTAACAGAAATGAACCAGCCAGTTACATCTCGCGGAATTACGACCCTTATCTCTGTATGTAGTTTGGTCAACAATTGATGCGTCTTGGTCCCTTGATGATTGATGCTCGTTATCCCATTGAGGGTTAGTTGATTGTTCCCGCACGGAAGCCAAGCGTTCTCATTTTCCTATTCAGGTAAATATTGGGGCTTTCTGTCTCATCATCTCCACCCGCTTTGGTACAGACATTTTACGACACCTTCAATCTCATTTTCCTTTTTCATCTTCCTCCATTTATTCTCCTCTTTGCCATGCTATCAGTAAGCGCTTATCATGCCGTCATCTTTCACTTTTGTCAATGTCAGCAATGCACCTGGGCTAGGTCCGCAAGAGGCCAAGCAAATGAGAGGCCATGTCACCAAAGCGAATTTTGCCAAACGTAGACAGAGATTGGCTAAGGCTTTCAGAGATAAATCAGTTACTCCTACGGATCCGGTCTGCCCAAATCATGAAGGCCGTATGGTGTCATACTCAAAAGAATGTTTCTCTACTCTTGACCCAAACTGCGACAAGCTCCTAACAGTGGATTCTACATTTTCTTCAATCGGCTTTCGTAAGTGAGTTGACGTACGTCATATACAATCAGCTGATTGTTTCAAGTACTCTCCAAGTTCCGCGCTTTTAGCTTCGGTGAAGATGATATAGGAGGCTCCAGCCGAGAAGCAGAATGGGTCAACCTGGTCCGATCCGAGCCAGCACTTGTAGAAGCATCGGTTTCAATTGCCCTCCAACATTGTCACGGAGACACCAATAGCAAAAACCTACAACGAGCAGTCCTGCATAAGGGTCGTGCAATACAGATGATAAATCGAAAGCTGGGCACGCCGAGTGGTTTGGATGACGGTCTGCTAAGTGCAGTTTTCACGCTTACATATGCTGAGGTCAGTATGGCTGATATGTCAACATACTACCACTGACGGTTCAAGCTACGTGAAAGTGATATGGAGGCGAGGAGTATCCATATGCGAGGACTGGCTCAGATGATTCGCCTAAGACAATCATCTCGTAATGCACCTTTAGCCTCGTGGTTCCGTGACTTCCTTCTTTAGTAAGGTCCAGTTATAAAACGACACAACTAGATACTGACAGCTGGAATAGTGACTCGCTAAGTAATGCCATGCTAACGACTGGCTATTCACACCAGCCACTTATTGAAGCTTTACTGAGTGAAGAGAATCCGAAGCAAATGGACATCGCACAAATCCGCCAAGAAATAAACAGCCTTTCCCTAATGATCGATAATTATCACGACTCATTGACACCACATCCAGATACTGCTCTGACCATCACGCTCGGGGTACAACGTCTCCAGGTGGAGATAAACACATTTCTGGGTAGCCAAGAGACCTACGTACGCTCACTACACGATTCTCTCCAGTTATACCTTCTACTTCTCTGGCCAACTGAGGAGCCCGAGTACTTGACCACTCTAGCTGAAGAACTGAAAAGTCTTCTGCTCCATCCTCATCCGAGGCTCTGTTCTTCGACAAAGATGCTGATATGGCAGTTATTTGTCGGCGCTGTTGCAGCAGGGCCGTCAACTGAGTTGAGATCTTGGTATATAGCAGGACTGAGGGAGGTATTGACCTCACGAAGTGATACGGTTATGGAAGTGACGATGTGGTGTCTCACGCAGGCTTTTACACCTGATGCACGGCTTATGACAAAGTTCCAGGCTATATGGCATGAAGTCTTTGATAGTTAGTTGGAACATGAGTTTGGCTATGTCCTAGATTGATACACTTTTGATCAAACGGCAGAGTAAAAATCAAAGGATTACAAAAAGCAATTTCCTTTGCTTCTTTTCTTTCAAATCCAGACCTTGAACTCTGAGGGCAGGATCCGCAGTGAAAGCAAAGCTCGACGATTAGTGGTCAGTATCACGTGGAGGCACCTCCAAAGACGGCCAGAGCCAATCGGGCTATTATTTCAACTTTGACTTTGTCCATCATCAACTCCAAATCTCAACACTCATGACCTGATCATGGATACATTCCCGACGACAAATAGCCTGTCAAATGATGATAGTACAGGCCAGTTCGATACTTTCGTCTTCTCAGGCCAGGTTGTCGTATCACAAAATGCGCCATTAACGCCACTCTACCAACTCAATAGAGAACTCACATGCGCACGACAAAGGAACATGGCGATGATATTTGAAAGTATTCAATTCACGGAAGTCAGAAACACCGATAACACAACCCGAAAGCGAAGGATCAGTGAGGATTTATACTATCTAGTCCACCCACTAAACCCCGACCGTCAATTTAATCTACCAGAATACTATGTTACTGCAGCATCGCCAGGAACGTTGGGAAATATGCAGCTTGACACGATCAAAGCAGCCTCGCAAACTACCCAGTTCAGAGCGATGTTAAACAGAGACAAGTCGGCGGTGGATGCCCTGTTGTTTAATCGTGATACTCAAGAACTGCTGTTCGATATCAAGCCGATGCTGAAAGGCGGTCAGTATGAGTGGGTTGACGCTGACGGCCAAAGGGTTGCACATGAGTCTTCGAAGGGAGAAGAATATTTGTTGCATTTGGAAACATCGATGTTGCAAAAGAACAAAGATGCATTAGTGGCGTTGTGGATTGTGAGACTTTGGCACGATGCTGTTGAGGAAGAGGCACGGCAAAAAGGTGAGACGACATTTGGAGAATTGACGTGAGGCTAACGTATTGAAGGGTCGTCCTGAAAAGAGAGGTGTCACAAGGCGATTCATTCTGCTGTTGTAAGACAGGCAGGTTTGGAACAAAATTATTTTATCAAAGGGTATATACAAAATACAATACGCAACCATATTCCCATCTAGGGATGGCTTATCGCACGGCCTCATCGGAGGTGTGCACCTCAAACTCGACGGTTTTACTGATCCCAATCTGTTTGGAGTCCATTTCATCCATGCTAATGTCCGATGATGGGTTCCTGTGGTCTCTCCGACTGATGATACGTTCTTGTGAGCTTGTTCTATTACCGCTTCCTTCGCCACCTCGGACTTCAACAATGTTCTCGCCTTGCTGTGTGGTAAGGACAATATCGCGACCGGTGCCGCCGAAACGTTGACGGGTATAAGTAGGTTGTTGGTTTCGGCTATGACCGGATGAACCGTAGACTTGATTGTGGAAGACTACTTTGGAAGCAAGGATATCGATGCTGCGGTCTATTAGTATGAGTGGAGAGAGTGATTGGAGGCTCAACTTACATCATCATGACAGGGAACATGCATTCCATCGCATACGCAAACCGGTCAATCTGCGAAGCAAGATTCGTTGCCATCTGCTGGTCATTTTGGAAGGAGTACGTGATGGCTCGCATCACACCAAGCACAGCAAGAAGTGCAAGCCGGACCTCGGTGCTTCGCATAAGATATCGGAAGAGACCAGCCTTGATGGCAGCACTAAGAGACGTCGACTTGGCTGAGCCAAAGACTCGAAGGAGAAAGAATGAGCTGAGACATTCCAGGAGGGCGATGAGGATAAAGTAGCCCATGTGAAGGTGGTTAATAAGCGACTGATCTTCATTGAGACCTTGAAGGATACGACGGGCTCGAATGATGGCGATGACGACTCTGATTGCTGTGACGGAGACGATCATGGACCAGTATGAAGTTGCAAATATTATCCATGGTCGACCGCGTAGGACTCGGCTAAGGATGATGTAACTGTAAAACGACAAACCGGCTTCTTGTATCTAGCACCAACACTCATCAGCAAATCATTAGGTGGACAGACGTTGAGCATACTCACCAGCCAAAGAATATCGGCGAATATTGAAGCCACAGCCTGAGCGGTGGGTCCATTTGTCGGATCGTAGAAGGCATAATAGCAAAGCCCGTTGGCTATCGCTCCAGCCACACTCGTAACAATAGGAACAATAGAAACAGGACCAAAACTGGTGATGCCAGCGACCATAAGACCAAATAAGGTATTAGCGATGCCGATGGTGCTGAGGATCGACCAGCTCAGCTCATAATAAACAACGTCGGCCATTTTGAAAGTGCGATCGTCGTGGCCCTCTAAACATTGCGGAAACCCTTGCAGTAAAGAACAAAAAAGAAAGGACGAATTTGGGGGGCTAAGCTTAATATTACGAGTGCGCATGTGCATGCCTGCTTACCCCATGAAGACACTTTTCCGGGGTAGACGGGATCTGGGTGTTGGTGATCATTGTTAATGAGGGGGAATACCCCAGAGTGGACTGATCCCCCATAAGCGAGCTAAAAGGGGGGTTGCTTTGGGGGTAAAGTGACAGGATACGTGGAACATGGTCGAGAATGCATGTCGTCCAATGCTGGGGGGTTATTAAAGGGTGCTGCTGCACACCAACCGCTCAGCTGTGGCAACGGCATGACCCCATGGGAAAGGACGCATTTTCGGGGAACGAGACACCTGCCAAGTAAAGGATCCAAGCGCTAAAGGGACCGGGGAACGCACACCAGTTCATCAGAAACGGTAACTCGGCCGTTGGATTCACGTTGTTCCAGCTAGCTTCGCTGAAGTTGCTAAAGAAAGCGACTGTTGGTTAATGTGACAGGAATGATAATTAGCCTTTATCCACCTCTGTGGTGTTGGGTTGGTTGGCTGTGCCCCCAGGATGTGACATCCCTTGTCTAGCTTCAAAAATCCTTCTATGTCTGTTTCATTTGCTTAGCCCGGCTTGATTCCGATGCGTAAAAGATCCTGACACCGGGTGGCTTAGTTTGTCTACCCGCTGAAGAGTGGCGGGCGCAATAATTAAGGACGAGTCCTTGCTACCAACGGACTGCCTTTACAGACTTGTTTGTTGGTTGCTTGACGAACCTTGCATGCCAAATTAAACCCCCGTTGGATGTGGCGTCAGCCTTTTTAATTAACGCCTTGACAAAGTTCATGACAATCACCGTTGAGGCTTTTCAGCCACGACGTAGATCTTCTGTTTGCGCTGAAGATCAAAAAGCAAGCAGATACTCGTCATATTGATACATCAACCGTTCAACTGGAGCTGAGAAAAGCCAAGTTTTTACCGCCCGTTACCCTTTGTGCATTGATGATATCCATGTCAATTCTGCAACAATAAAAACGAACCGAATAAAGTTTAACCGCCAAGACAAAGGATTTCCCTCTCTGACCGGTCTCCCTCGTCGGAGATTACTAGGCCGAAACATGAAGCATCTCTTATCAACCTCGGTTATCGATAACCCAAAGGCGAAGGCGATCCGGAGTAGGGCCTCCGGCTTCCGAGCTACGGTCTTCTTCCCGGGCCGAACCAGAAATGGAGACACCCTCAGATCATTCCTATTTCCACGTTACACCCGGATAGTCACAAATTTTCAGACTCCATCTTGCTCTTATCACGAATCGCTCATTCGTGAACAATGACGCAAACATGTTTGCTTCACGGCGAAATTGTGGGCAGTAATTTCGTTAAAGCGGCAGTTGGGATCCACAAGCCTCTATGACGAGTACCTAATTCCCCGAGATATAATCTCAGAGACTGCTTTCTTGGTTTTTCTCATCATTTTTGGTTGGAAAGGCGAAAAATGCAGTCGCTGTTGCAGTATCGACGCGCTGGGGCTGCGGCTCAAACGCAGATTGATAGAGATGTTGATAAGGCGCGACAACATATGGCACCAACTGCGCCCGAGCGCGATGTCGAAGCAGGAGGTCGCACGTCCTCGGAAGAGAAGGAGCAGCGGAATTTAAGACGTCTGTTGTCGCGCATCAGTGAAGGACAATCAGTTGAAGAAGATGCTCAAGAAGAAGCGATGCAACGAACTGTTACAGCCGCAACCATTCGACAATACATGTCTGGAGGTGCAGCCCTCGGTCAGGTTCTTACAGGTATCCAAGTACGACCTCACAACAATGCTGAGGGAAAAGAGGGAAAGGTTTTCGTGGTTAACTGGGAAGGCCCTGACGATCCATTGGATCCTCACAATTGGTCGGTTGGAAGACGTATTGGAGTCACTCTACAAATATCCATCATTGCTCTCTTCGTCGGAGCAGCGTCTGGAATCGATGCTACAGTCCTTCCTCAGGCTTCCAAATCACTTGGTGTCTCCGAGGTTGCCGAATCTCTAGCTACAGGTACGTTCAATATTTCCTCTATTGATAAGCCATTGGCTAACATTCTCAGGTCTCTATCTGGTCGGTATGGGTCTCGGTTCACTGGTAGCGGGACCTTTCTCCGAAACCTTCGGCAGAAACGCAGTGTACACCTTCTCCATGGCAATTTTCGCCATTTGGATAATGGCATCTGCCCTTGCACCTAACTTTGGCGCTCAAATCGTTTTCCGATTCCTTGCCGGGTGCTCAGCTTCCACGCCGCTAGTATGCTCCGGAGGTTCCATCGCAGACATGTACAACAGTCTCGAAAAGACATGGAGTTTTCCTCTTTACGCTGTCGCTGGCTTTGGTGGACCGATGCTTGGTGCTGTAATGGGCGCTTACATCGGCCCTTCAGACGTGCTAGGTTGGCGCTGGGCTGAGTGGATAATGCTCATCGCTTCTGGGCTCGTTCTTGTCTTGGTCATTCTATTCATGCCTGAGACGTATGGACCTCTTTTGCTTCAGTGGAAAGCAGCGCATTATCGACGAATTACTGGTGATGATCGGTTCCGATGCGAGCATGAGATTGCGGGCGCTAGCTTGTTCAGTCGTCTCAAAGTTAGTATGACAAGACCGTTCCTCATGTTGACGGAGCCTATCATCATCGCCATGACTCTGTACCTCAGTGTCTTGTACATCGTCTTGTTCACGTTCCTCGTCGGTTGGCCATACATCTTTGAGAAGACCTATGGCATCAGTCAGGGCCTTTCCAACATCATCTTCGTCGCCATGTTCCTCGGCACTCAGCTCAACTTCCTATTCGTTCCCATTGTGTACCGCAAGACTGTTCGGGCTTCGAGGGAAGGAAGTCACTTCAAGCCAGAAATCCGCCTCTGGTACGCCATGCTCGGTGCTGCAGTAGCTATTCCGATTTCCTTGTTTTGGCTCGGCTGGACCAACTATTCGCATATCAGTATCTGGTCAGCCATTATCGCCGTGGTATTCTTTGGCTACGGTGTTACAGGCGTCTTCATCTGTACCTACATGTACATCATCGACTCATACGAGATTTACTCGGCCTCGGCTCTCACCTTTGTTGCCCTGACCCGATACATTGTCGCTGGAGGAATGACTGTAGTTGGCATCCCGTTCTACGAAAACATGGGAACACACTATACTCTTACAATCATGGCATGCTTCGCGGTTCTGTTGGCAGCTATTCCTTATATACTCTACATTTACGGACATAAGATTCGGGCAAAGAGCAAATACGCATTCACACATTAGAGACAGACTATATAGACTAGAACAGAATACCCACCCTTACTCCTTTGCAATCTTTTGCAACATCTCATGTGCCTTCTTAGCCACAAAATCAGGGTTATTGACTTGGATAAAATGACCTGCGCCGGGAACCTGAGTAGGTCCATCACTCTTCTCCGCCATCGTAAGCTGAGCCAATCCCTCGTTGTAATAATGCCAGTATGGATTCAAGTAAGCATTCACGACTTCAGGTGGGGTGTTGTAATCTGTTCCTGTTCTCTCCGCGAAGAACTCAAAGTCGTGGCCCAAGACAGTAACGTAGGGGTCTTTGCCGTCCACCTTGGGCAGAGCAGGTAAGTCTGCCTTGGGAAGAAGTTGAGTCAGGTTCTTGCGGGTCAGGCCTTCTTTGGATCCAAGGCTGGGATGAAATCGCTTTCTAGTTTCTTCTCGAGCGGTGCGGAGGTGGTCAGCCGTGACACCTAGTGGCAAGATATCTGCATTGAATCCTTCTGCGTCGGGGTCGGGGAAGACAGAGACAAAGTCCGTATCAGTCAAGACACTGTCAAGAAACATGATACCTGACACGGTTCCCGGATATTCGGCAGCATAAAGACGACTGAAAGCGCATCCAATGGAGTTGCCAATAAGTAGGAGCCGAGCCGTGTCAGGGTTGTCAATACCCATCTTCTGCTTCAGAACTTGGACGACAAGCTGGTGGGCATCGTGAATAACATCCATGGCGTCATGTGCGTGCGTCGGATCTGTAGCACCCTCATCGTTAGGGTCACGATCAGTAGTCTGACCCTGTCCAAAGCGGTCAAATGTCAAGATAGCGGGAAGGCCTTGAGGGGAAAGCTCCTTGAGTTTGGTGATTGTCGGGACCCATGATGTTTGCGGGGCAATCATGCCATTGAAGAAGACAATGAGACTCGGGTTGGCGGTCCCAGAAATGGTAGAAGCCGTGAAGCTGTAACTAAGCTGCGCGCTTGGCTTTGTGTCCAAGCGCATGAATTCATACTGAAGAGTTTGCTCGGCCATTTTGAAGTCGTTGAATGGAGTGAGATGATGGTGTTGGGAGTCGTAAGCAGGGTAATAATGACATGTATTTATCCAGAGCCGTCAGCACCGCTTACGTGATCGTCATAAAATGTGCTGTCCTAATAAGAAACACCGCGCGGGCTTCGCATGATTGATAAAACCCCGAGTGGCTTCATGGTCATCCTCCAAGTGAGATGTATTGTATTTCTAAAAGTGTAAGATCGGCAAGTTTGCGCAACGCCACGGGGAAGGGTCCTTCTGTTGAGAAGAAATCGTCTCTTTTCCTGGTGTGGATTAACAAGCCAGCCAGGCTCTCGTATCATTAATTCGAAAGATGATTCTATCAACTCCAACTGGTATCATACTAATCGCTATGCGTGCCTATCGCAGACCTTCGATTACATTCAGTCGACGCCAGCCCAGAAGAAAGTCAACCAAAACACCATAAGCCCAATACCTTATTGTTCCTCGTATATTGGAGGAGCTCCGCGCAGTCCATCATAACATGGCAGAGGTTCTTCCACTATTTGGTCCGACAATCTTGCATGATCACTCAAGACCACGCGATGTTCAGAGCGAAGTATCCTTCCAACTCCTTGTCTTGTTGCCAAATCTGGTCTTCCAATGGGGTGAATCTCCTTCATCATTTGTAACTCCAGCACCAGTGTGTGAGAGACTGATGTATCAGACAAGTCCCCGGTATCTTGCGTATAATGGTTCGAGCTCTTCCTAATGGAGAACCAGAAGTCCATGCTCATTGTTCCCGCGTCGTCGTCGGTTGTCCACCCGTTAAACAACGTCGAGTCTCCCAATATCAGCTTCTTCTTCAGCTCGCGACTCCCTTCACCCTTGTCTTGAGTGGAGTGGGCAGGACATGCTGGAGCTGATGCTTTGACGATCTCTTCTAGAATCCAAGTCCCGCTACACACCCGCCAAAGATGAACTTCTTCACTATCACCAGGACTGCTTCGAAGACCAGTCAATGTCAGCGTCGCTTTGTTCTTGGTAGTAGGTTTCATGACTGTGTCATAAGTACAGTTGATCTCCACGCCTGCTGCTTGGTATATCCTCTTTGAACATGTCTGTATATCCGGAATCGGTATCGATCGTGTAACGGGAAGGGTTCGATTTAAACTGATGGCCTCTGGGATAGATCGTTGTCCAGCTCGTCGTACGGATGCTGTGGCCTCGAACTCATATGTAACAGAAACCAAGGATGTATCCATAGAAGGAGGCACATAGCTGGGGACCTGATAAGAAAGAGGGTATGCATGAGTCCCTTGTGACAGCTCCACTGTAGATTCGATGAGTTCGCATCTCTTGAGCTCGGTGAACTGTTGTTTGCAGTTCTTGCAGCCCTTCTTGAAGGGCTTCTTGTAGGCTACATGGACTACCAGCACAGCGTTTAAACTCTGTATCTCGATTCCGTCCTCGGTAACTTCCAGTAATAGGGATCCGGAGATGGTAGAGTCGCCATTATCGCTGTCATGTCGAATGACAATAGGAAGTATATCGATATGACAGTCTAGCGAGGCCGGTGGCGTCGTCTGTGTGCTGGTATACCGCTTTGTGAATAATGAAGATGTCTTCTGCGGTTTAATAAGCTGCAGCAGACCAGTCATGATGCGATATACAAATTCTGGCTGTCGGTATTATTTGGGTATATGTGACAAGTCGTCAGTCAAGGTATGAGCAGTCAAACACAGAGCGAGCGGAAAGAGAAAGAAATGAAGTAATTATTATAATTCCATTACACCCTTGAGTCGTACGACTCGACATGAAAGATCAATTCGGTCATATTGACGGTCTCAGGATCGGCTTGAATTGCCAAGAAAAGAACATGGCTATTCCCGATTTTGAGTCGAAGCTGAAGTCAGCCTAAGCCGTTTATGGTAATTCACAGCGGTCGTATCATGCCCAGTCATACTGGGGTTCATCATTGGTTGAATGCTTTGCTTGTGTCCACATTCAGCTGCTTGAGACGGAAGAGCGCATCTTGTCGTCAAAACAAGCATTCAGCAAAATTACATTTCAGATCTTCACCGGCACGCGTTCCGTGTCATGCTCACTAACTGTAATGATATGCAAGATTATCAAGCAATTGAACAACGTTATCCTGGAGCATATCCCCAGGGAGTCAGGTTAGCGTAGACGAGATCACGTCACGCCTTTCCCAATCAGGCTATCTATCGCGGTCTCACCCAACCCTCGCTTGCTCAACCCCAAACCAAGAACTCCTTCTTTCCATCACATGCATTCTCTTCCCAGCACGCGATGCCTGGTTCACCCGACAGGACCGCATCAGGCAAACCACGCAAGCCCCGAAACAAGAGCTTCTCAGGCTGTTGGACCTGTCGCGCCAAGCACGTCAAGTGTGACGAAGCGAAACCAGCTTGTAATCGCTGCCAGAATGCCGGTGTTGAATGTGAGGGATATGGAGTTAGGATCTCGTGGGCTTCGGTGAGGAATCCGACTACTTTTAAGAGGGGTAGTAGAAGGAAGTCATCGCGTCGAACCTCGGAGCGATTGCGTCAGTCGAGGAACCTGGATGCTGTTGGTGAAGAACCTTCTGAAGAGCCTGCGGATGGTTCGGCTAAGGGTGATTATGGTGAAGGGCCTTCTCATGATGAGACTGCAGATCTGTCATCGGAAAGCCACTCAACCACGACGCCTTTGAATCATAGTCAACAATCAGGCTTTGACTTGGATTTCTTGACAGACCACTTGAATACTCGAATCTTCAACTCTTATGAACTCTTACGTCAAGGCTTAACGACAGGTCCTCCATATGCTACACTTCCTACTCTACAGCCGCAGCTCCCATTATTACAACTCGATCAAACGTTCCACCAGAGTCCCATCACTCAGAATGACATCGGCACGTCGACGCCCGTGAGCATAGCTGCGCTCAGCAGTGGCTCATTATCCCTCCCCGAAGTACCAGATTCCGCGACTCCCACATCATCATCGCCAGTCAATACACAGACTCAAACACGAAAGATTACACGTCACATCGATATTCTTCCTAATCCAGGTCTTCATTGCGAACTGATCCAGCATTGGGCGCTCAACCTCTGCGACTCTCTGAATCCTGTACCTGGTATACACAACCCCATGAGAACCGCAATGATGCCCATTGCCTTGGAAGGAAGCCGTACAGATTCAGAAACTTCGACGGGTGCAACGAGTCTCTTCCACTTTATATGTTCAGCTGCAGCGTTTCACCTCTCAAAGAAACGAGATACAGAAAAGGCAAGACGAGAGCTTGAGAATGTAGCCCTTGAGCATCATAATCTTGGCATCACTCATCTCGCGCAAAATATCCGTCATTCCAAAGATGGTGCTCACTGTGTGGCGTTGCTGGCAGCTATTATTATTTGCATCATGAATGAAGCAGTCACTCTACCAACTTCATTCTGGCGGTTACACTTTCGCGGTGCTGTTGATTGGGTGAATCATATCGATCCGCAAGTCTGGCATCGAAACGAAGCAGCCACCAGCATATACTACATGTTTCTGGGCATGGCTACAGTTGTCCAGACTCAATTGTTATTTGACGGCCATGAGACTTCTTACTGGGAGTTTACGAAGGACCTCGGACCACAACCGGAACCTTATACGCTATACACAGCCTTCGGTCTCCCTCAGCCACTATTCCATGGCTTACGAGCAATGAACACTCTCGAAAGGCGCCGCAAATCGCCGAGCGAGACCAACCCCTCCCCCGAAGAGCTCGACCGCCTCGAACTCGAACTCTACCTCTCGGTACCCAACAAACCCGACACAAAAGAATCCGCCGACCTAATCTACCACCACGGCTGTACTTTCTACTACTCAGCCCTAATCCACATGAAGCGCACTCTAAAAGGTGTTCCACTGGCGGAGGTGCAGCCTCTTGTTGAGAAAGCCCTTCCCCATCTCGAGGCTATGCCCAACTGTACCGCTCAACGTTTTTCGCCAATGATTTGGCCCATAGCGATAATATCATTTGAGATTGCTGATGGGGTGATGCAGCAGCGTATGTTGAAGTGTTTGGCGGATTTTGAAGAGAGGTCTGAGTTGGCGATTTGGACGCAGATTATGCATCTTGTTAAGGAGCTTTGGGCGTTGAGGAGGAGGGAGGGGAGTAATATTAAGTGGTATCATACCGCGCTGGGATCAATGAGTGATAGCTTCATGTTGCTGTGAGAGCCTCAAAAATATTAGTGTTTGTTACACAGGCTGAATTTCCTGTCAAATCATGACAAGAATTGACAGATCGTACGTTTTAGAGTTTTTTTCTCTCGCGTACAATAGATAATGGATCGCCAGTCTCTCATGACACCAAACTCAATACACCATTTCGAGCTTCTATTGCATGGCTACACGAACTAAGAGCTTCAGTCGGTCGGTAGCCAGTAACCCATTCACAGCAACAGAGTCTCGGCACAATGGGAACCGAGTTGGTATGCCACTCGTCTCAACTCAATCACATAATCGCCATTGATAATGCCACGTATTTGTAAGAAAACGCCATTTAAAATCACAAAAGCCAAGTTTCCGGCCTGTGACGATCGGCAGATCTCCCACGTTGGGGAATCTGTCGTGGTAAGTTGCCAAATGGGGCCAAACAAGTTCCTGCGCTAAATGGGTCTGATGGATCCACGACTCCATCCAAGTCAACCAAGCAGCGATAACGGCGGCAAAGAGTTGACGTCAAATGCTCACTAACTTAATTTTTTTCTTGGTAATTATAAAAATAGCTGTTCTTGTAAAAATTCTGGGGCAAATATTCTCTCATAAATTACATCACCAAAAACATCAAAGAATACTGCTTCAAGATGGGCCGTGTCATTATTCATTGCGTTCGCCATGCTCAAGGCTTTCACAACCTTGGAGAAGAGTTCTTCAACCTTCTAGATCCCGCGCTAACACCCTTCGGACAACAACAATGTATTGAACGTCGCAACGCCTCGTTTCAAGACCAGTCCAAGTTCAGACTCATCGCTTCTTCGCCCATGACGAGAACGATACATACCGCATACCTAATCTTCAATGATGCCCTCCAGACACAGGAGATTTTTGCTATTCCCGAAGCCCAGGAGATTTCTGATCACAACTGCGATATAGGAAGCGATCCTCCCATTCTCGCTGAGCTGTGCGCACAGAACAATTGGCCAGTCGATTTGAGTCTTGTGTCAGACGGTTGGAACAACAAGGACCTCTATAGTCCCAACAGTCCCGTGACAAGTGCCTGTGCAGCACGTGCTCGAACAGTGAGAAGGATTCTCAGAGAGAAGGGCGCCGAGTTAAGCAGAAATACCGACGAGGACGTTCACATCGCTCTGGTCGCTCATGGAAGCTTTCTGCACTATTTCAGCAACGACTGGGAGGGCAGCACACTAGGATGCGGTACGGGCTGGAAGAACTGCGAAACAAGACGCTATGTCTTCCAGAACGACGACGCCGACGAGGATGCTTGGGTAAGGGAGACCGCGGAAAGCCGACAAGCCCGGGGTCTAACGGGTCCTGCACCTTCAGCAGAGGAGCAACAGAAGTTGTATGAGCAGACAATGATCGGCTGGGTCGAGCAAGGCCTTCCGGACATCAGATACCTGGCCACAGCTTCGGTGCACCCGAGACAAGAAGATCAGGCCAGGTTGTAGGGTGGGTTACACTGTGGAGTTTATGGTTTGGAATTACATCGTAATTGGAGATCGGAAATTTTAGAATTCCGACGAAAAGGTTGTTTCAGCTCAAGACCTCTCAAGGTTATACTCGAAGTGGGGATATGTTTAGTTTGTATCACAATAGGGAATGTTTCTTCCCCTGTTTCTGATTATCGGAGATCTTTCACGAGTAAGAGATAGATCCGCACCGAGATACAGCAGTATCACTCAAAGAGATGTTCAGTGAAAAAGACGCCAAATTTGCTATGTACGTAACGTCGTGTCTAAGTTTGTTTTGTTTTTATCCCTATTATACACATGAAATTAAACGCAGTATGAGCCTCAGTTCCTTCGAGGCGGTGGTGGTGACAATCCCTGTTGTGCATAACCCTCCTGTTCAACAGCAAGTCCAACGCCCGGATGCATCATATCAAAGCTCCTCGTGCTCTTGCCCGACTCACTAGCCGGTCCCAGCGGCCAACTATCATCCCTCGTAAACTTGTGATCCGCCGGCGCTCTGGCCTCTTCGATATCAGGTGAAGGCACACGGTTCTTGTCCCAAAAGTCGAATTCTTGAGGTTCGTTCTCCTCGGGGATGTTGCGGAGCTCCATGCCGTCTGGGTTGTTGTTGGCGACGACGGGGAGAGGTCCGGTGGAGATGTGCTTGCTGCTGCGTGTCCAGGTCCAGCCGGAGCCTTTTCTTTCGCCGGTGGATGATTCAAGTTTGCGGGATGTGAAGGATGTGTGGATGTTTCGGAGGATGGGGCGGAGAATGGGGATGCATTGCACCATGATTGTTCCAGCAACTTCTGATGAGTACCAAATTTGTGACATGCCGTTGCGCCCTGATTCTTGTTAGTTTGACTTCTGGTTGTGAGTGAGACAGGTAACGTACAGATGTAGTAGGCGTCGCGGCCATTTCCTTGGTCCTTCCAACCAACTCGGATCGCAGAGACAACAGCGACACTATGTTTGTTAACGACATTTCTTGTCAAGATCAGATTGTCCAACTTACATCATTCCAAGACTCATTGTGAAGCAGAGACCAATCTTCTCAGCCCTCTTCATCTCCAGTCCTCGAACAATCAACCAAGGGAAGCAGGCAAAGACAAAGTCCATGATGATATTGTAGACTGTTCACCTCGTTAGCATAATCCAACCTCGAAGCCATGCATAAACACTCACTGTTTCCTCCCTCCTTGAAATCGTCCCTAAATTTCTTATCCAAGCAAAAGTCCAGTCTGTACCAGTTGTCGTATGTGGGCTTGCCGCACACCTTGGCCCACTGCAATATGACCTTGGCGACCATGTAACCGTTCATGGTGATGATACAGAACCAAAGTATCCATTTCTGCCAGTGATTGCTCATTCGTAATAGCGTAACTGCAAACGCTGTCTTCGTCAAGGCCTGCCCGATCAATGTCCCGCATGATGAAATAGTAATCATTATGTGCATTGAGTCACTCCATGATTTCGATGAGTCCTCGAGGACATAGCCGTTGCCGAATTCGTATACGATAAGACTGTTGTTTGCGAGAAGGATGATCTAGTCGTGTCGTCAGTATAGACCTTCCATCAGTTGGCATTTCCACTACTCACCCATGATACGATGAGGATATAATCATCGTACCACATTCCATGCCGCCTCGTAATCTTAACCCATAACCTCGCCCACAGAAAAATAGATGCTCCAGCAAACAGCGACCATAGCCCAATGTTCAACTCGGTATACGGATTGATGAACTTGTGGACAGGCTCGTCCTCGTCGGCGCGAAGCTGTAGCCTCATCGCCACATTCTTTGATGGTTGGTTGACTAAAACGAAAGGTACCGGTGTTTCGTTTTAGGTAGAGAGGTGGAAAAAAGGGTAAATGAGAGAAACACCAACAGCCAAAACCAACAACCAAACAAGTCAAGAAACGGGAAGGGGGACGGGGGGGATAAGTGAATAGAAAAAGAGGATTTGGACTTTGAGATCACCCCTGACCCCGCAGGTTACATGGATGGCAGTCGAGAAGATTGAAGAACAAGCCTGGATCCTGTGATAATGCCTGTCGTGCTCACCATACCCTTGCAAAACGGGTATACCTTAATCGGACACTGGGGCCGTTCGGAGCAGGTACCGAAAATGAGCATCCAACGTGCCAGGGAAGATAACGTGCATGAGACTAAGAAAGTAATCTAGCTTGCCACTGCCCATCCCGCTCGGAGTAGTTCTTGGACGTGGAAATGGACCTCGTATTATAACCACTGGCCATGACGCGATCTTCTTGCACCCTAGAAAGTGGCTTAGAATAACTTAAAACATGGGAAAAGAAAAGAAGGTTTTTGTACGCATCACGCACAGATAATTGCTTGGTTGAAAAGCAAAGTTCCCGTATACCTGACACGATTTGCACGAAAACACCGTTTCAACGCCAATGTCGGTACCCGATGGAATCGGTCTTGTCCATCCAATTAGAAGAACTGTCATTGAGGCGAGCAAAATGGGCTTGGAAAAAGTGAAACGATTTTGCAGATTGCTACCCTTGTCGCGGGAACGAATCGACGCTTCCTACTCGTGGCTTAACTGTCAGACACCCCTGTATCAAAGCTAAGGTGCCTGTAGCGTAACCCCCCCTTTGGGGATCTGGCACGCGGACGCTTGGACGATTCTGCCATGTGGGTGGTAGCCGAACAGAGAGAGAACTTTTTTTATCTTAGTCTAGAGGAGAATTGGATTGGGTAATGGTTCTAGTTGCCTCCGTGACCGTTGAAGTGTCATCCCGATGTGGGCAATGAAAAAGAAAAAAGAAGGACGTTCCATCGGCAGATTCTACCTTGGCACCGGGGTTAGAGGGCCCCCCTTCAGCTAAATTACGCTGTGCTTGCAAGATTAAGGGAGCATTATAAGCTGAGATATATGTACTGGACTGTTGGTCTGTTGGTAGCTGTGACACACAGACAGTGAGTGATCAAAAGAGCTTGCATACGAAAAAGCATTTCTTCTTTCCGATTTAATATATTTGCTCCGGCATGCGCATCATTCACATAATTGCTTTTTTGTGATTTGCCGTGGACGACGTCGACGATGCCCAACCTCGATTCTTGAGCCCTTTAATAAAGTTAAAGCTCCATGCTCATGCTCTCATGCTCGCCTCACCACAATGAGAAACGCCCCGCCGTTTGACCTCAGCTCCTCAGCAACAGTAACATCGTACCCAGGATAATGGTTCTTGGGTTCTCGCCTGTTCTGGTCCTGTGCTGAGTTCCCTCTTTTTTTAGCGCGTAGGCAATCTTGATGAAACACTGAGACCCGTAGCGATTCCCAATAATGTCGTGACTTGTCTTTAGTGGAGTCTCGGGGTACGAGAGCAAGCCTTGTTTGTTCGCGTCGGTAGGCGAATGACTAGACAGGGAGGATGAACCGGGACAAAACACGCGGTTATAGATCAAGGATTGGCGATATAAGTATGTGTCTACTTTTTTATGTATGTGATGTGACGAATAAACGTTGCCAAGAATGCGACGATCTTACTCGGAAATCACTCGATATATCATAATTGAACCCATGCAATAGCATTGTGTCAAATGTCAACCCAGCCAAGTCGAGTCAGAGTCAAGGAATACGGTTGACTCATCAGCCTGTCGCGATTCATGGTGTCTTGCTCTTTGTGCGCGCGACGACGACCACTGCTCTCACGACGCGGGTCTTGTCAAACCAATTGAACAATCTCCCTGCCAATTTGAAGCCACCCATCGTCACTCCGTATTCTGCCAGTAACTGGTCTTGGCGATCTAGAAACTTGACCAGCCCAGAAAACACATCATCTGTGATTTCCCTAACCGTGATCTCGTTGCGGTCGTACCCGCACTCCACCAGCTGATCTCTGTACTCCGTCTCCGAGAGGAACGTTTTTAGCGGGCAGCCCATCATCTTGCCAATCAATCGCGCTCTCCAGATATCAGCCGTAGATGCCTTTTCGTTTAGAAGAAGATCAAAAGCCATGAAACTCGCGTCCAGCTCTTTCGCTGCGTGTTTGAGCACGGGCTTTCGCGAAGGTGAAAAGTGATACATGCAATCGAGCGCCAGAAGCCATCGCTCAGAGTACTTCTCATCAGCGACGGAGTAAACAGCCTCGGTAACTTGACGACTCCACGTCTCAGGTTTCGCAGCATTGGCGCAAAACAGGCTGAACGAGTCTACGTCAAAGCCAACGGTGCCTATCTCGCGGTAGATCTTGCGGCGCGACGTCTGGACCTGTGCGTCATTGAGGGTAAGCCCAACATAGCGAAAATCCCTCCATCCTCGGGCGTCCGCGAGCTTAGCGAGTTGCCAAGTTTGGTCACCGCAGCCGAAACCCAGATCGAGAATCGCAAGACCGGAGTTGTTCTCGGTGTCGTCCAGTAATCCGGCGGCGCCGACAACCTGCTCGAGAAGGGCAGAGCAAGCCTCGGGAAATTTCTCAATTGGCGCGCCTTGGGGTGTTTTCCTGGGGGAGAGGGATCGCGTGAGAACAGAGTTTACCTTTTGCTTCAGGGTACGAGAGTTTATGTGTGTGACGACTTACCAGTATCCTACGTTCATCCACATCGAGGTGGGATGCGACGTAATGTTGAGCTTCCAATGCCCCAACCCGTAGATATCACTCATTCTCATCACCACAAAGGCGATGACCGCAGCAATAGCCAAGGCGCTGACCAAGCCGGCAGCAAAGCCGGCGCCGAAACTGTCTCCTTTGAAGGACATGGTATAATGAAAATAAGCATTCAGTTAATTAATTCGAGAACGGACCGCGCCGTGTTCAGCGGCAGCTAACGGGATGTTGAAGATTAAATGTACAGTGAAAAATAAGCCAAAACTTAACCTAAAGCTGCCTGGGCACCAAAGTCTGGGCGTTGCATCCACTGACAGTTTCGCTAAATGACCTGATTAGGTGCATATTTAGACTCTTATGCTTAAATCAGAGATAATCACGGCAATATCAGATTGATCGCTAGAGAAATTGTTTATTCATTCATCTCGTGGCTCATTATTCCTTCTCCCAGGGAATGGCTACTCCAAAGTCTAAAGCTATGCGCATGGCCGATACAATGCATCCCTCCAGTAGAACCATGCCATCCCAGCACCACGCCCCGGAGATCCAGATATTATCCTGACCATTGACCCAACCAGCTTGACGGTCATCAGATTTCTTATCTACCAAAGTCCCTCTCATCAGCTCTTGAACAAGGGCCTTGCCCTCCACGCTGCGCAGTGTCCTTGTGAATTTGGCCTTTTTAATTGCATCTGGCTGCGCCGCCTCGTGTAGGGGACAAGTGCTGACCACGACTCCACTGGGCATGGCATGCAGTGCTTCGGTGCGAGGGCTGCCCATGTCAGGAAACACAGTCCTCAGGGTCATGGTCTGGGCGGCCGAGGGGTCTCTGGTGTGGTGCATGCACGCGAACGATTGACGGACGTTGTCGGGTTTAACAACGCTGATTCCCGACGCTTCGGGCTTGAGGACAGAGCTCTCGACCTGTCGCGTAGGGAGTTGCTCCAATGTAGAGCGTAACGGTTTGTAGATTCGGCCCGCGACGTCGGGGGAGACGGAGAGTACGACGCGGTCAAAGACTTGCTCCAGGATGCGACCGGAGGGGTCGAGGGTTGATTGCCATCGCACTACGACCGTTCCATCGGCTTGGGGCACAGCTTCAATCACGCGGCTGTTAAGCTTAACGTCCTGCAGCTCTCGTGTCAATCTGCTCTGCACCTGTGAGACGCCCCCGCATACAGCGTAATGCTGTTGCCCATGCGAAAGCTTCTTGTAATTCACGACATCGCTCGCAGGGAACTGCAACATTTCCTCATGTGTACACGTCGCCACACCGCTCAGCAGCGGAAGCAGATAATGTGATCTATATCGTCTCGGTAACCGTATGCGATCGAAGTATTCGGCGAGGCTCTCGCTGTAACCGGTCGAGGAAATGTCGAGGGGCGCGACGAGGAAGCATGCAATCGTGAACCAGAATTGGCACACAATCAGGTATAGAATCTCGGTAAGATGGGCAATCAGGCCACGATTACCAGGCCACGGCGGCGGCGTCTGGTGCAGATTTGAGGCATGGATAAAGTAGCTCTCGTTGTCGCTGCCCTTGTGGGAGACTGTTCCATCGGCCGTCGATGTTGCTTTCGCGAAGACGAAGAGGAATTTGATCGGGTGAAGGGGAATTCGTAGGTGTTCGTACATTCGCATCAGGTTGTGATAATACCCTCCGGCGCTGGCGCGCATGGGCAGATCAATTCGTTCCGCATCATTCGTCGTTTCGTTTTTGATGGTTACAGAAGCCGAGTCGAAGGAGAGTCGATCAGCCTAGAAAAGAAACGTCATTGTTAGATCACCGTGTGAAGGAAGGTTTGAAGGATTGGACGCGAGGAGGATTCGAGTGCCTGTAACACTTGGCGAGTCGGGAGCCTTACCTGCTCAAATAGCGTAACATTATAGCGCTCATCGCCCTGTAGTAAGTAGCCAGTGGTAAGGCCGGCAAGACCTGTCCCAATGACAGCTACTCGCTTCGATGAACTTATACTTTGAGCCTCCATTTGAATAGCCTCATATCTTGAACGTCAAAAAACTCAATCCTTTTTTTAAAAGCTGGTGGCTGTACCTAGCAATTATGGTTAATTTTTCTTACTCTTCCAAACCCACCAACGACGACATCTAATTGGGTAGATCGCGACTCAACAAACCCACGGACCTGGGGATCAAGCCGAGGCTTGCACGATCGACTTATCTGTGTCTCGGAATCTTGAGTGTTTTTAGTTTGCTTTCTTGACGGTAATGGGCCGATCAATGGGCGGTGTACGTTGAAATCTACGACATTGTCTACGATATAGAGTTTCGGCAGTTCGACATCGTCTATTGATCGACTGAACCACAGCAGACATCTCAACATTCTGTTTGCTTGTGATTCTGGACTGAATAATTGGGTACTTCTCATTGAGCCAGCTCCTCGTCGACCCACGTCAGACAGCGGGCCAAGGTCTCAAAGCGGGATGATGCAGCGCGAGCTAAGACAAGAAAGAATTGACAATCTGACAAAGATTCTGTCGCAACACAGCTGAGCGCCTACTTAGCCTGAAGTCACTGTTATCACTATAACAGGATCCTTGTTTTTCGTACCTTTGGCCGTCGTTCTTCACGACTGATCCGGCCGTAACAAGCTCTTGACTGCAAATCCACGATGTTGGACGTCTCGAATGCCCGCCCGATCGGCATCCTCGCGGGATACCTGACAGCCTGCGCTGCTCTGGCAGCTGTCAGCATCGCTTCCATCTACCGCAAAGCCGCTTCCTCAGATGCTCTATCGCGTCGTCGGCATTCCATCGTCGTGTTCAGCGCTTTGGCAGTCCTGAGCCTTGCCACAACTTGGTATCACATGTTTCGCTTCTTCCAGTGGTCCTATCAGCAATGGGCATATGCTCATCCAGAGAGCCTTGATGGAACCATCCATTTGGGAGAATGGCTGCGCGACACGACGCTGTTCAAGCAGGCTTGGGTGTCGACCCTAGAAGAGCCGCCAAGAGCGCTGTGGTCTCTACAGATATTTGCGCATTGTGCGAATTGGAGCGTTATGCTGGCATCTTACGGTAAGATGATAGTCAAGTAAGTTTGTGTGAACGAATACTGATATACCGTCTAGACAAGAAGATGAAAATACCGCACCTCTGGGTGTTTATGCTCTTGGGTCAAATCGTGGCTATTTCCTTCGCTTTAAACCTATCCTTGCTGGCCGTTCTTGTTTTCGAAGACACAGATCCGACAGGAAAAGCAACAAACAGGGACAAGAACCAGCCACTCCCAGCAGAAACCCATTCTGCTCTACGCAAGTCATGGCTCGCCGTCCTGGCAGTCACAGTTGTCTGTGCAATCGCTATCCCACGGTATCTCGACCACCCTAACTTCATGTATCTTCTCCTCGCTCCCCACGTTCTAGCCTTTGTTCCTCTACTGTTGAACAAGCTCTTCAGCGGTTCGGAACGCGCAGTCATGGACCCACAGCCATTGGAAGACACTCGCCGCAATGTCAGGGCTATCATTGTTGTAGCAGCTATCCACAATCTTGGTCATGAACATGGGTGGACAGACTTTACGGGGGCTCTTTATGAGCATCCGGCCGTGAGCAGTGTTGGTTGGGATGTTATCTGTTGCTGGATAACCATTTCCGTATGGCATTGGGTTTCTTGGGCTGATGATTTCGAAAATAAGAACGGCTTTCGCCCTTTGCAATGGGTGCATATACGAAATTACTATTTGAATAGGTTGTTTGGTCTACGGGATTACCTGGCTCGACGTTTTATGTAAACGAACCTTCTTTTTAGTAAGTTAAGGGAAGCAAAAACTTCTTATATAGGTACTCAGACTCACCATCTGGCTATAGACCCGGTCATTCAACTATGTCCCTCTGGTCAATTTGAACTTGAAGTGAGTTTATCAAGTAAACGGTGAAAGCTTATTTCTAAAACTATGTTCCATGCCATCATGATCATTGTTTCACGGATGTAGGACTAGGACGCACATATATGAGATACGATAACCCGCCCTCAGAGTGCTAAAAGAGATGGCCCTGAATGCCTAGTAGAGGAAAAGTCTAGTCACTTTATGCCGGCTTAGACCAACCCTTAGGCTACTTGATTCTAACAATTTAAGCCTTGGAGGATAATTCTTCTGTTGCCCGCCTGCCCCCAACTCATCAATTTGCGAATATAGCCCTTGCTCCCATTCTATATTACTCCCATGTACATATATCGGATATGACGCTGCCGACGGACCGTTGTGGAGTTTCGCCAGGAAGATTATTGCCGACTTCTTAACAGGTTATAGCCGAGTAACCAGATCTCCATCTCGGTCTGAAGACATGAAACTTGTGAATCGTCAAAGCGCAGCTTTACCTTCCGGATCCGAAGTCGATAGCATTAGTTCTAACCTCCAGGTCTGGCTCCGCTTGTTGGTTTTGCATCACTTTGCCAAGAGTCAAGGATCCCCTACGTAAAAAAGCAAACAACCGAGACCTGTCATTTTGTTCAGCTGCAAATCATCCTAAACTAGAAATCTCCTCCGCTTCTCGTCGAAGGATTCAAGATCCGGGATTAACCTTGTTGCTTTTGGATTAATTCCCGGCAGGATTGCTTTTTTATGGCATGATTTCCGAGTTCGATGTTGGTTCTAGCAGGCCCGCTGCTACACAAGGTCATTCGTTCTCTGATCAATTAGTCGTCTTTTATGACGATCTTAAGATGTTGGTTGGCTCTTCTCATTTCATTGCGTACGGCCGGTCTCATTCACCAAATCTGTTGGTCTTGACCGGAAGCACGACGATCGTGAATGGAGTGGAGGCCAGTGTCAGACTTATCTATTGCCGTTCCTTGCATGCAGCTCACGCAGTGTAGACAGCGACGAAATTGAATAGCTGAAAGAATAAATTGACTAGTCCATAAACTCATAATGCGTAAGTGAATGTAAGGTAGTAATAATACAGAAGTGCCGATTGACGTCAAACGACAAGTGAATGAAAGAGGGTATCAGGTCAGGCTCTTGAAAACCAGCGTCATCTCTTTCCCAACTGCCCCAGGCAGCTACACCAAATCCATTTTTGTCAGTCTATCCTTCTTAGTATGGCTTCTTGCCAACAACGTTGCCAGCAGCAGTGTACCGAGCAACTGTGTACCAAGCGCCCTTCTTATCCTTGGCGGTAGCGATACCGATCTTGGTGGACTTGTTCCAGACAGCTTGAGCTGTTACTTCGTTAGCTCTGTTTTGAAAGTAGGAGGACGTATGAAACATACTGTAGTGGCCATAGGTAGAGAAGTTACCCTTTGGAATGGCCTCTCCCTTGTAGTTCTTTTTCTCGTTAAGCCTGCATCGTTGTCAGCTATCATCATGAATGGTGAGAAAGGAAACATACCAGCCCGTGGCTCCAGCAGTGATGGGGTTCTTAAATCCATTGCTGGCCCAAGCGTACGCAAGATTCTCGCCCTGTCCGGGACGGTCCTTACCCGCAGAGTGAGTCATCTTCCCAGCCTTTGCAATCTTCTTGGCGTAGGCGAGAGCATCGGCCTCAAGCTTGGTATCCCACTTGAGCGCGCTAACCTTGACCTTCTTGCGAGCATCATTGTGAAGCTTCAATGCCTTCGTCTGATCATCAGTAAGGGCTCTGGCAAACAGCTGATGCAAGACACTACGCTTCTCATTGCTGGCCTCGTCGTCATCGTCATCATCATCGGCATCGTCCTTGTCGTCAGCATGACAGACAATAGGGTCGACGCCGAGCTGAGTGACGCTGGTGTCAGCCTTTAGGATGTGATAATTGGGCTGTGTCTCGCCGGGGACTTTGTAGTCGTTGTCGACACTGATCTTGGCCCTGGTGCTCTTTGAGAGATGAGAATCATATTCGCCATCTCTATCGTAGGTAAGATCGATATTGTCCTTAGGTGCAGCTATCACCCCAGAGATGGAGTGAAGCAGTAGGAGAAGTGAAGGAACAGATAGAAGCATCGTGATATGTTGTTGTCCAAATGAGGAATGAGATTTCAGTTAAGCTTGATGTTGGTAGTTCCAGCCTCTTTCCCCTCTCTCCTCTCAAGCTTTATATATCCGTTGAGTAATAAGCTTTCGTGGCCAACGGCGATATTCAGGTTATCGTTCTGACGTCTGCAAGTGGCGTTGAGTTGCGGAAAGATCAGTAGCCGTGAGATCGGCGGTCCTGAGGACCCCTACTTAAGCTCAAACTTAAATACTCAGGAACAAGGTCCGCGTCACTCTTATTCTGACGTATTTTGCGGCTCTTCTAGATTCGCGGCTGAATGGTCTAGAGTTATGCATTCAGCGACTTTTGGCGTTGTGGGCTTGGGTGAAAAATTCCGGAGAATGTCTCAGCTGTTCGCAACTATTGATTTTTCGGTACCTGATCACATTCAATATTCAATATTTGGGTATTGATCACTGCTAGTACTGAAGGGAGCATTTTACATAATTCTTCCCGCTCCCCACACTTTTTAGCCGATCGTGAATGGGAAGTGGAAACGTAGATATCACCACTTCGTTGAGGTAAGAGTAACACATTACGAACCAGTGGCGGCCCAAAGACTCCAGATCTATGCGATCGCCCTCTATTTCGTAGCATTTACATCATTGCGAATTCTTTTTGACAGCTGTCAGAGTCGATTAAGGACAGTGACGGTCAGCCCTACACAGATGATGTTGACAATCTTAGCCGTTCACGGCAGTGATACATTCCCATCACTGAGCCGTCCTGGTTTTCACGCATATGAAACGCCAACATCCATGACAAGATCAAAGTTCTATTCCTCTTATGACAGTATGCTCAATTCCAATCAATCTCTTTCTTCCAACGGGAACTGTCCGCATGTCACTGACATATCTGAGACATCCCAATATTGCCTTTGACATTACTGCATTTGGCCATGGCACCCACCACACCACCAATGAGGAATGCAATCCAAACCTTAAGCCGCACAAGCTCCAAGATTTGACCGAAAACGGGTATTTGCCTCAGGGTCGCAGCCGTTCGGTCTAAGAGTATTGACGCAGAGGAATTCCAGGTAGACGAAGTGTGTCTCGTGACGGAAGTTGCTGATCCGGTTGATGCTTGCCTACTCTAATGGATGAATGGATAAAGTGAGACAGTGTAGTGCTGCGGCCGTTACGTTAAGAACGCGTAATGAATATCGAATTGCCACCAGGTATCTAAGATTCAGTGAGGAATCTGGGGAAAGGCCAGTGCTTACACGAATTATTATGCCATCGAAGGTTTTTTCCCCTTTTATTTCCTGAAAGTTAACTACTTTTGATGCCAAGATCTGTCACAATGCTAACTGGTGCTGATGCTAAAGAAAAAAGTGCCTCGCCCGTTCGTTCTATAGTTGCGAGACCTTTGCTGTTGCAAGTCGTGAATGTCATAACCTATAGCTTTTGAAGGTACAAATTGTCGATCCTAGCATAGATGTTTTTAGGCTGTCCTTCAGGTAGGCGCTCAAGAAATCTCAAGGCAACATCATAGTATCCTTCTGCTTCCTCAGGAACGTCGAAGCCGACTTGAAGCGGGACCACAACTGTTCCCGCTGCAGCCACGACCTTTGAATATCCAAATTTGGGGCTTATCGTTGTTTCTGTGTCGCGATTGACAAGTTCGTATCGGACTACCTGATGCCAGTAGTCGGAGTCATGAGGAAACTTGGCAGGCGGCGCATGCAATCCCATCTGGTAGCTGCCTGCTTCAAGGTAGATGGGCTTAGCTTGACGTAGAATACCAAGTTCACCTGCTGCATCATACACTAAGTACATCCACTGGTTTTGAAGGCCGCCAAGTTTGTAAAAGTCTCCTTTCCACGAGTCGGGGGACAATTTCCAACCAGTCGAGTCACCAGTCTCAAAGTCGCCATTGATAAGACGATTTACTTTGGTTGGAAGGACAGTAATTGTGGATGTACCGCCAGTTGTGGCCGTAAAGACTGTTTCCCATGATGTAAGTGTAGCACGAGGCGTGGTGATGATGGTGTTGATCTGCAGTGAATTGTTAACAAGAAACTCTTCGCGTCAGCATATCTGACTTACTTCCGTGATGGTTTCCGTGCTGACAACATGAGTGACGCCGACAGTCGAGGCCGGCACACTGATGCAAGAACACGCCGACGTAATCCTGCTAGCAGGGTATGTGACGCCGTTCGTCATACATTTTGGTGGGTTTGCGGCCACTTGACGTTTGATAGCACCAGCAGCATCGGCTGTCACAACTGTTGTGGCTGTAGGAACAGTTGCCGTAAAAACAGTTGTTTTGTGGATCTCAGTTACTTCGGCTGCATCGGCAGTAGCAGTAGACTCTACAGTTGATGTTCTTATAATGTCAGTTGCATGAAGAATAACTTATTATAACCGGGTTATCTTACACGGTTGCAATTGAAGTTGCGACAGTTACTGTAAAGGGTGCAAGTTCCGCACAAAAGTCGCTAGCCTGGTTTGAGTACCGCTGGTCGATGAAGCATCGGAACAAGTTATCACGATTGCATGCTGCTCGTTTGTTGAGATGATTGGGTACTTGTGCTAGGGCTCCGAGACCAGAGGCCCCAGTAAGCAGGATATTGGTGAATCTCATTTTTCTTGACTGAAGTCGGGTTGACAACCAAAACAAGCTCAAGAACTGTTGACCGCACGTACATATATATCCCATTGATTGGGATCCTTTTGTCCTGCAATGTTTTGTTGTCAGGTCATGCAGTGGAGCTGAAGCCGAGTCGAGACCGGTGCTCTAACCACGAGGAGAGACCTGCGTCAATAGCTCTTCAATAGCCATCTCGTTTAACTGTTCAGCCGCCCACATCATCCCTCCAGCCCGCCACCAAATGCATGTTTCAGTGGTGCGGATAGCTAGACCTCAGCTTTGTTTTTGTGTTGGCCGGCTGAGGCGGTTGTGATAGCTTCCGACTGGGCGTCAGACGAGCCCTATGGAGTTGTTTGTTAACGTATCATAGCATCAGTTGGTTGCTTGGGTTATAACATGAAGTGCTCGTGCGCTAAAATCCATTTCCATTGACTGGTTTTTCAATTTTTGTCGCAGTGACTATTACAAACCTTGCCGGAGAGTGGACTTGCCCCAATCGATCAATGAAATCTTCACCAAACAGTTTGTCGCTAAAATCTTTCTCTTGATGGGACAGTGACATTTTCTTGACTCCTGCGTAGCAAGTCTCTTTACAGTAAGAGAGCTCGAAGCATACTGTATCATCAGGCCTTATCAACGATAAGATAGCTTATCGAGACCGTGATTAGCACGGACCATCGAATATCCGAGTAGCTGAGCCCACAGTTATGACATTTCACACTGTATCGGAACGAGCTCAGGCAGCTCTAGGGTAGGGGATGAAGACATAGGTTCATGTGCTTCCGATTACTGGGAAATATCTCAGCATACTCTTTACTGTAGCTGTAGTAGTATATTCTTGTTCTGGGATCAAATATCGAGTAATTAATTGCTTATGAGATTTCAGTGCTCCCAGGTTTTGTCTGTGAGTTTTTTCATGTATGCTTTCCCAACGTTCACCCAGGTCCATTATAATGATGCCTTAGTGACAGTGTCCACGTCCACCAACACCGAAACGGCGTCAATATACGCGTAATAGTCCTCATACTTTAACATGACGGACTAAACATACAACTCTGACTCTACGCACCCCAAACCTCTATTGTCGATGCCTGGAGTGCCGTTTCTCTCAAATGTTCAGATGTGTACCCACACGTCAGATTTGACCAATCATAACGCTGCGTCTGCATCGGCAATGATCAGTTCCGTCACTGTCATAGAAGCTCCATAAACTCCGCAGCCCATGTCATGATCCAGCTACGCGGCCAATCATGAGTGCCAATTCGCAACAACCGGGTCTTGGTCTCGGGAGTGAAACCCCATAACGTAGCAATTATGAATGATTTCAAAGCAGATCCATTCGTCAAGCTATTTCCGTGAGGCTATAATAACCCCAGACCGTATCCTACCAAACCTCCATCTTCAATGTTCTCTATCAACTCACAAACACCAAAATGTCTTCCATCAAGCCTCTTACTCTGCACGCCCACCACACCGGCCCCAACCCCTTCAAGGTCGCCATCCTCCTTGAGGCCCTCAACATCCCCTACAATGTCAAGCTCTGGCAATTCGGCGAAGGCTCCAACGGCCTAAAGGGTCCCAACTTCCTTGCCATCAACCCTAATGGCCGTGTTCCCGCCCTTGAGGACCCCAACACCAACGTCACAAGCTGGGAAAGCTTGGCATGCGTCAACTACGTCCTCCGCGTCTACGACACCGAGAACAAGTTCGGCCACCGTGAAGAAGCCGGTGAGCAGGGTAGAGTCGACGTTGAGAAGTGGATTAGCTTCCTGATTACTACCATGGGTCCCATGATGGGACAGTGCAACTGGTTCCGCCACTACCACGACGTCAAGAACGATAACGCGTATGAGCGATACTACGCTCAGGCTTGCCGATGCTTTGCCGTTTTGGAGGAGCAGCTCAAGTCTCACAATGGAGACTGGATTCTTGCGGGTGAGAAGCCTAATGTTGTGGACTTCCACTTTGAGCCTTGGGTGCGACAGTATGAGTATGCTGGTTTGACCATGAAGGAGTATCCTACTGTTAAGGCGTGGTTGGATCGTGTCCAGGCTCTGCCTATTGTTAAGCAAGCCTATGAAAAGGTCAAGGCTGGAGAGGAGGTTCAGTAAAGGAAGGGACCCCGAATAGATCCCAAGCAAAAATAAATATCACAAATTACATACCGAATAGTCTTCCATGATCATGATTATGATGTACTAGGTACCATTGTGTAGCGTAACCTGCTCATCGTAGGAGGCATTCAGACCATATCGGGCAAAACATAATCCGCAAAGAACTTTAGATCCGGATGACTAGACGATGAATCAATTGATCCATGGGATCCTGATCTAGACGATTAGCCAATCCCTTTCTGACATTATAAGCCGCGATCGTAAAGACACGAGACACCATCGGAGCCGACATTTTAATACCGCTGCGGCCCCATCTCCGCAAACTAGCGCTAGCCAGGATCCTAAAACTCATGATCTGGGGAAAAGGTCGAAAGGAAAGTCAAAAAGCGCAAGATCGGCATCGACCCCGCATTCTAATGGCAGTACAAGTCTCGGCATGGTAGCAAGACTCGAGTTAAAGCAGTGAAAACTGTGCCTGGAGGTCGACTTCCGACATGGTTAGAGTGCGGAGACTGGCTAAAGGATCGTGGCTTTGTCGCTTGCCAACAACGTAAGGTTCCGGTGGGTCAGTGAGCTGACAATTATCATGTGAGGAGTCAGTCAACTCGGCATATATAAAACAGTCGTGAGCCGCACCTTCCGTTGCGCATGGGAAAGAAATCTCTCAGTATGCCAAGATTACCAACAGCTTCATTCACAAAACTCTTCACTCAAAACTTCCGTGGCCCTGCTCCTAGGACTATACATCGCTCGTTCTACAGCACTATGATGCGAGCAGCAAGATATTATGGGATAGAGGACATTCGTGTCGAGCAGGTTCCTCAACCTACAGTGAAATCCGGCCAAGTCAAGGTATGCCTCAGCATGCGTGACCACGTTCAAAAACTGATGTCGTGAATAGGTATCTCCGCGCTATGTTGGTATATGCGGTACCGACCTGCACGAGTACCTAGGAGGCCCAAACTTCTGTCCCACGACACCTCATCCCCTCACCAAAGAAGCCATCCCCGTGACTCTCGGCCACGAGTTCTCAGGCGTCATCACCGAAATTGGCCCTGACGTCGAAGGCTTCAAAGTAGGACAGCCCTGCGCAATTCAACCGACGCTCTTTTGCGGCCACTGTGCAGCCTGTCACAACCACGCCGAGAATGTCTGCCATACAGGCGGCTTCGTCGGATTGAGCGGAGGCGGCGGAGGCTTAAGCGAGTCTGTCTGCGTGAACGCCACACACGTCCATCCTCTGCCCGAGGATCTACCTCTTGAAATTGGAGCGCTCGTCGAGCCGCTGTCTGTCTCGTGGCATGCCATGACTGCGGCACCTGAGATTGGACCGGGTGCAAGAGTTGTAATTCTCGGAGGTGGACCCATTGGCTTGGCCATGATTCTTTGTCTCAAAGCGAAGGGCGTGAGCGAAATCATTCTCTCAGAGGTTGCAACTTCGAGACAGAACTTTGCGAAGGTATTTGGCGCGACACGTGTTGTAAATCCGATTGAAGAGAACCTTAACGAGGTCGTGCTCGGTTTGACCGATGGTAGAGGCGCTGATGTTGTTTTTGACTGCGCTGGTGTGCCGATGAGGTGAGAAGCAATAACCTGAAATATAGACATAGGCTGACAATCTGGTAGTATTAAGAGCGCGTGCGAAGTCGTTAGGACGAAGGGCACTGTCGTCAACCTCGCAATCTGGGAGAAGGAAATACCCTTCAACCCGAACTGGATCACGATGAAGGAGAGCTCATACAAATCGGTGCTCGGCTATGCCCACAAGGACTTCCAAGCTGTGATTGCAAACCTGGCCTCAGGTAAGTTCTCCAATACTCTTCTCGGGACCAAGGCTGACATGTCCCAAGGCGCGATAAAACCTAGCCAGATGATCACAAGGAAGATCAAGCTGGAGAATATTGTAGAGGATGGAATCAAAGCATTGATCCATGACAAGAACAATCAGGTCAAGATATTGGTGGATATAAATGATAAGTAACTGTCAAGGCTAGTAACACTCGTTGCATAAAATACTTAGCCAAAGTCTTCATCAAATAGGTGGATGGCGTGTAGGTAATTCCTTCCGTGGTTACCCTTTCTGATTGCCTGATGTTTTTCGTGGAAAGAGCTCGAGATGTGAGGGACTCAAAGTCCCATCTACCGTAGGAAAGTGCAATTAGCTCCGAGACAGCAGTAACTTGATACGCACTTGCCGACCCCTTGCTAGACACCCGCGATTCAAAACACCCAAGGACTGCATTTAGGTCTTCCACTCTTGTCTGTTAGGCCAATTTCAAAGTGACAAGGTCGTTCCTTATCGTTCTTTGATAGCCAGTTCAAACCTTTCTCAGCTTAGTGCATTGGGGAAACTGATATCGCAGATCGCTCCACCAATAAACCCCAGGCTTCATCTCCGCGTTTTCGTCCCTAGCGTAGCACTGAGACCCAAAGATAAGGGCGCAGCCAAGTACCGAGAACCACTACCCCTTGTTTGGAGCTGCCCGGGTTCCAGGCGATTCATCATTCATTCTGGACTCTGTTCGCATTTCTGCAAGCAATCCAACGTACGACAAGAAGATACAACTCGCATAAAGTCAAGGTATAAATTACCAAAAAGCTGATCTAAAAGGAATCTGATTTCATCTTTGTTCTTCAGCTATCACTTCCACCACTATGGCAATGCCGTGTAACAGCAAGAAGGCGCGTCGCTGTCTTGGTCTCCGTTGACCTGTTATCTTACTGTCGATCCTTAGATCCTACCAACCACAGGCCAGTGCCCAGAGATAAGAATATACGCCACATCTTGCAAGCCAACGTTATCTTCACTCAGCACCTCTTATCTCGCATGTCTTCGCCGGAAAGGGGAAAAAGATCCAGAAGAGGTAGTGATACCCATTTCTTGGCATTGTCTCAAGATATCGAGATCCTCAGCCTCAGTCGTTGAAGATTTAAATATGAGGTGCATGCGGGTCCTCGACATGATGAATGGCAATCACGACCAAGCTGAACTTACTGCAGTATGGCCGAGTCCTCAATCACCCCGGTCACTGAGTGGCCAGACTACGCTGTCGATCCTACCGGTGGAAATCCCGTCACTCATGACTTGAATGCTCCGTATGACAAGGTACCAATTATCACGACCGTGTATGATCGTCTCTAATAATGCATAGGGAGACTTGGCTTGGATGCTAGTATGCACGATTCTATGCTGGCAGATCACACCCGCGATCGGCTTCTTGGTAGGTTATCCCATGAACACATTCGGAGCACGTCTAATTCCAGCAGTATGCCGGTATGCATCGCCGAAAAGCTGCATTGACCATGGTCTTGCAGTCACTCTTCTGCGCCTGCGCTGTGGGCATCCAATACTGGATCTACGGTTACTCTCTCTACCAAAGTCGTACCACGAATCCCATTCTCGGTGACCTCTCATTGGCAGCTTTCCACAATGTTCTCGCCCAGCCATCGATCGCTAACGGAGACATCCCTGAGATCCTATACGCTGTTTTTGGTGTTACCTTTGTGACAGCTACCGCGATGATCTTGGCTGGAGCTATGCTGGAACGAGGCAGACTTTGGCCGAGCATGGTATTTCTCTTGTGCTGGACTACCTTTGTCTACTATATGTATGTTTATCCGACACATCAGTGTAAGTTTGGATGAAGCTCACCGTCTCGATAGCCTTGCGTACTGGGAATGGAACCCAAGCGGATGGCTCTACAATCTCGGACTCTACGATTTCGCCGGCTCTGGGCCTGTCCATATTGCGTCAGGCTTCGGAGCTCTAGCCTGGTCGATGATGTTGGGACCTCGAATCCCCGATGCCACTATAACCGATCGAAAGCGCGCAGTGCACTACAAGCCTCACAATCCACTTCTTATGTGCTTTGGAACTGTCCTTATCTGGTTCGGCTGGTTCGCATTCAACGGCGGTAGTACGGCCAACCTCAGTCTTCGATCCATCTACGTCGTTGTCAACACAAACATGTCGGCTTGTGCTGGTGGTATTGGTTGGGTTCTGCTTGGGTATCTGCACACTCGCAAGTTCAGTCTCGTTGGCTTCTGCTCAGGCATCATTGCCGGACTCGTCGGTATTACACCCTGCGCAGGCTTCACTCCCATCTATGTCGCCCCCGTTATCGGCTTGGCCACTACTGTCGGCTGTTTCTACACTGTCAAGTACAAGTACCTTCTTTCCATCGACGACGGACTGGATATCTTCGCCATCCATGGAATCGGCGGTGTCATCGGTGACATCCTGACCGGCCTTTTCGCAGCCCAGTGGGTGCCCGCTCTGGACGGTGTCTCAGGAGACACATATGATGGCGGATGGTGGGAAGGCAACTACAAGCAACTCGGCTACCAAATTGTCGGCGCTCTTACCTGCGCCGCATGGTCATTCGTTGTGTCGTGTCTGCTACTGTTTGTTATCAACAAGATTCCTGGACTCCACCTTAGAGCGAGCGAGGAGCATGAGATTCGAGGTCTGGATTACAAGTACCTCAGCGATGTCGACTGGGAGGATCATTATATGAACGGTGGTGTCACGCCTGTCATGGATGGTACACCCGTGCGAGTGGGTACGCCTCAGCAAACGGTGGAGCCGAAGGGTGATGAACGAAAGGTTGACTAAGTTGATTGAGCAGGATGCTTTCTTGAATAGCTAGAGCGATACAGAGGTATTTCGAAGATTAACAGATGTCGTACAGGATGATCCCAATATCTGCTGCACATATTCTACCTGCCGATAGAGAAGAGGAGGATGACTCCCCGCTAACATGGCTCCTAATTAGCAGTCAAGGTAAACAGCTGTAAGCTCATTAGTAAACGATTCATTATCAGTTGTTGTAGTTGGAAGACTTACCACTGGCATACAGTCCATACGAATCAGCATTGTAAAGACAAGACAAGGGATCCAAGGCAGTCGAGTTCTCGTAGCCATATGCATAGTCCTGAGTCGAAACCTCCTGCTCATAAACGGTCCTAGCATGGGTCATCTCATGAATCATCGTGCTGGCATGATCCTGTTTGTGGCACTGGGTTGGAAGAGGTCCCTGCCACGTATAGAAAAGAGGGCACATAACAATGTAACCGTTAACCCAAGTCGTGTAAGCAATCAAAGGACCGGCACTTTCGCAGTAGCCTGCATCGTCCTTGCAGAAGACTCGCGTGTTTTCGCTCTTGGAATCGGCGCATTCTTCGGCAACGGCCAATAGACGGCCTGAAACGTGGTTTCGGGACTCAGTGTCGTTGGCCTTGAAGTACTCCACGAATCGGGCTGATTGCGGATCGGCAGCATCGGCAGCGGCAGCCTTAGCAAGAGACACACAGTTCTTTACTGCGTTCTGGTTGGCCTCGAGCTTATCGGCTTCGCATCCCTCTGATTCGACAATGGCTCGCTTGGATTGCATTGCCTTGGCTGAAGACGCCTTGCTGATCTTGACAGAGATGGGCGACGATCTGATCTTGATGGAAGTGGACTTTTTGTCTTTACCGGAAACTGCGGGAAGACTGCCATCGACAAAGACAGAGTAGGTGCCTGGCTTCAAGTCGTGAGTAACGGAAAGGTCCACAGTTCGAGAGATAGAGGATCCAGCAGCCAAATGTTCGTAGTCCTTGGTCTTGAGGCCATCGTAGTAGATGCTCAAGCTGATACCCATGAAAGGAACATCGTCACCTGTACACAATTAGTCTCGTAGTAAAAAGCAAAGTCATAAGCTATGCGTACCGTTCTCATTGGTCACAGTCAGCTTCTTCACAGGTCGCTCATCGAGGATAGTGCCAATCTTCAACAGGCTCAAATCAGAGTCTCCATTGTTAGTAATAGTAGCCTTGACCTCGCTTGGCTTTCCAGGAACTTGAGCGAGAGAGATGCTCAAGTCATTGGATTCTTGAGCGCGTCGATAAGGGTTATGCGACTGCACGCCGACGGTCAATTGGGCAACCAATGTCAAAACCTGGAAGAACTTCATGTTGGCAATTTAAGACTGAAGTTTACTATTTCATCGCAGAATAGCCAGGAAGCACGTCTATCTATACAAAGACAAATTCATGCGCTTAGACTTGAAAAGGGGACCGGCAATGGTGAAACTGCCGGACAAGCTGCCAATCCGAGCAATTTCTTCCGCTGCCAAGAGTCTCTATACGAAGCAATCCCTGTAACGTTCTATTTTCACGTCTCGAACAGAGCGCTGAGCCCACTATTTGCCGCACTTGGATGGTCCAGCTAGTGCTTGGACACCGTCAGGGTCACATGTGTCTGAGCGATGATCTAAATACGAGCAGTTGGCCTGCTCAGTTAAATAGTCCGTGCTGATAACTGCTATACATTCTTGTCAATTCTTAACTGTCTTAAACTTAATTAGGTTTGACCCTTTGCTATACTGTTTCTCGTATATTGCATGTCGTGTCAGGCTGAAAAGATTGTAACAAACCTGGCTATCCATTGATACAAATCCTGTTATTCTGTTTAGCAATCTGCCTTCGACTGTCAACATTGATTTGGCCTACGAAATTTACAAACGTCAAAGGGAATAGTATTGTAACTACAGCATTAAGTAAACATCCAACGACATTCCAACGTGTGCATTCTACTATAAATAGCCCGAGCGCGTAGCTGTTGACCGAGTGTTCTTATTCACGTAGGGAGAATTAACTGCCAGGCTCTATCAGGGCGTCAGAAGAACTAGCCGTCGAGAGTATAAGAGACGAAAGAATTTGGTCACCTTAGGATAGTTTAGACCGGAATTTAGGCAACTCTGTTAAGAAGGCTAAATCTTGAATAACCATTCACCTGTTACCGTCTTTTATGTTTTATGAACCTTACGCCAACATCTCCCTAAAGTCGACCAAAATAACAAAGATGAGAAAAACATACTTTCTCAACATTGACACATTTAGTCACTATGATTACCTGCTGGCTTTGATAATAATAAACTCTCTTGATGAAATCACAGATTGCATTGGTTCGATGATGCCCGACCGTCTGTTTCTAGTGCAGATACATACCGTCCTCCTCCTTCTTGCACATTCATATCGAAGCATACATCGCCCCCTTGTCCACCAAATTAATGGTGCAATTGGCGACGCTAACGAACTTCACTACACAGTCAAAGTATGTCCCCACGGAAACCAAGGTTGGTGCTGTTGCTGCCGCAGCCATTGTTGTGATAGTTCAACAGAGAAACGAGAATTATCATCTAAAGCTTAGGGCCTCAAAATAAAATAACCTAAGTGCTAGTCTAAGCTATCATAAGGTGCCAAATTATTTCGTCTCTTATGCTTTGAGCGGCCGTTTGTTCAATCATGGATCGTGGTCGAATCGCTCCTTCCTTCCTGGGCCAGATCAAGGGCCTCCTTCCTGTAGAATACCTGGGATCATGAGCCATCCGTTCTTTCCCAAACTGTAGCCGTAAACGTTTGTATCATCTCGATGAGCTTGGGCGTTTTTCTCCTCCTCTTCTTTTTCCTCTCTCATCACAGTTTCCTCAGCAGCAGCAACAGCAACCATGCCTTCGTGGGAGTCTATCTTCGATTTTGCGGTGTCGGCCGTGTCCCTCGCCGCCAACCTTATTACCTTGACGGAGACGGCGATGAGGCTTCTTGGGCGGGGCAACAACCGTAAGATCTCACATCTATGTGTTGGGAAACTACTGACATCACGCAGGGCTTGAAGATTTGGAGGCCGGCGCCGCGCGGATGGAGGATGCGTTGCGTGAGGTGAGCGACGAGTTGGAAGACCTGGGACGGGAGGTCCGTGAACTCCGGGAGGTCGTCAACGATCTCCAGACCCGCCTCGGAGAGCGTCTCCCGTCTCCTCCCCCATCTCCTCCCCGGCGCCGGAACCCCCACCCCCACCTCGACTAAGCCCACCGCGTGTTGAGCGAGGCAAATCACGTTAAAACAACCGACCGTGGGAGGGACAACCACGTAAAAAACCCTTAAAAAAAGGAAGGGGAGGCATCAAACTAGCCCAGGCATCTATCCCACAACAGTGTAAGCCCTGGCTAGCCCGGTCCGTGGGTCTGTAGGTCAGGCGCTTTTCTCGATCACTGGTCTCTTAATCATTCATCATGGCCATATCGATCAAGTGCACCTTGTCCGGGTCCAGTAGCCAGCACATCTCCCCATCGATTGCTGGTGAAGCTAAAGCAGCCCCATTATCGAGTTGTTCCCACAAACAAACACCAAACAACATCTCGATATAAAAACGATGCCTCCACTCTACTCGCACCTCATTTCCTTGACGCTCTTCTTCAAACATCTCAGACAGATCCCCCACGTCTGGAGCCGTCACCGAGTACACCTTCCTTTTGTTCTATCCTCCACCTGTCAAGCCTCAACTTCTTCGTTGCCTCAAAAACTTCAATTCGACTTGACTGTTACAAGTTTTTCAGCTGCCAAGCATACACATAGCCTTCGGTGCGCCACGGCTACCGGCCGAGTAACACTCAAGGAGGATGGCGGTACGAACACACACAGCACCAGGCCAGTCAAACGATCATGTCTTGCACCTACCGGTGTGCGTATCTTGCACCATGAACAGCGTCATCAGAAACGTTGACGTTTTGACGTTCCCACACGAAGTGATGGGAGGCTCCTGCTGGTCAGACGTTTCTCTCTGGCGTCGTTGCCCAAGGTCCCGCGATGCAAGACACCAATCGACACCGTCACCAATGCATTCTCTTCCATCCTTGGAAGCTCATGGCACTTCTGCTTTGTCATATTTTCACGGTTCTACCAGAGCTCCTTGGCCCTATCTACGATGCTGGTGATCCAGATGTCGGATCAGTTACGCAGCTATGGCCCCAGCAAGCGGCCGCTTCCGTACAATCGAGACTCCGGAGTTCCGATGGACTTCATAGTCAATTAAACCAAGTATGTTCACAACAAGTTTTCTCTTTCAGCACTAACGAATACCGATACAGACCACGCAGAATCTGAATGTCGCTTGATTACGATATCTGAGGCGATGTCCCTCACCGAGCTTCATACGTCGGGCACGCTTATATCACCGAAGTATCGGCCACCATTCCTCGACACACCGCATTTTAATACCTGTTGGGAGGAGAACCTCAGAGCCAGCCTCAAAACATCATGGTGGAAAAGCCACGATTCACTGAAGGACATTGGGGAAAGTCTTTTTGCAATGGAACAAAGCTCATGGTCATTTCCTTTCGCACCTTTTTGTTGGGCCCCAAGAATGCGGACTTCAACGGGCTTCTGCGATCAGCAATCCTGTCGACCTGTCACCTTGCTAGACTTATGCAAACTTTAACAGTCTGTACTAGAAGACTTTGAGAGTTGGGTTTCTAGAAGACGAGGCTCTATCTATGTCACAAGGGAACTCTAATATCCCAGGGCCCTTGGATGGGCCTCTCAATTTTAAACTTTCCCTTTTGCAGATCAGATCACAGAGGACAAGGTTATAAATTCTGTTGGCCTTCCTTTCTTCCTTGGCCTTTCCATTCTTTTCATCATCACCGTTCGCCTCCGTCCAGACCTTTCACAAGGATCGCCAAAATGGGTCGCTTCCATCTAGAACCGGATTTCTCATCATCGTGGGGTCAACGCCTTTTGGAGGAGTTGCTTCTCGGCCAAGGCACCAATGCCATTCCCCTCCTGGGAGCCGATGAAGGGAAGCCATCTCATCTACATACACCGGCACCAGGGAATGCCTGCCTTCCAGCCCCCCTCGAATCCCAGAAGCTAAGAAGTCGGAAGAACTTGGAGTCCAAACTATTACAGCTCCCGGCTGAGCTGTTGGTCCACCTCATGTTATTTCTATCCCATAGTTCCCTCTATATGGTCCGCCAAACCTGCCAGGTCTTGCGGAATCTGACCGACGACTTTCAGTTCCAAGAATTCCATTGGGGTATTCTAGAGCATGAGATTCAGGATCCTACATGACTATGCCTCCATTCAACGACCCACGGGACATCAAGAGGATCTTCCTACGAAGATGCTTATGCACAATATGTGGAACGCTCTTCGACTCCGGCGAATTGGAAGAAAGACTGGAGAGACTCTGGCAACAAGTCTTGTGCTTAGGATGCAGAACCCCACACCCGGAACTTCTTTTTACTCAGGGAAGCAGAGAACACGATATTTGCGTAGGACTACTGGGTAACTTCTCCGTCTGCAAACATGTCAAAGTCGCCGGCAAGGTCGAGGTGGACAAAGAATTTGACCTTGACCTTCGTTGCTTAGACCCGGAACACTTTCCAGTGGGCAGAATGGGCTCTGCAGAACGATCTGCCTTCGAAGGGTATTGTCCAAAGGTCTATAGCTCAGCGGACATGGGCGTGTACTCCAAATGCTTTCCCTTGGTAAAGATTGTCCCTCGACAATATCCCGGGATGCCAGCATTGAAGTCGCGGCTATTGGAAGAACTCAAGAAACCCCATCACGATGGACTTTGTCAACACGCCTCATCTCAGCTTGAATCAATCGTGTCGTCTTTGCCATCCGACAAATGCGGTTGTTTCCCAGCCTCCGGTCCTATGGCCAAGTGGGCGGGCAAGCATTATTTTCGGTGCACGAACCATGATTACGATTGTCGCCATTGCGGAGCACTTTACCATTGGTTCTACGAGAACGATTATATCGTACTTTCAGTCAGGATTAATCTAGCCAGCAAAGGTGTATACGACATGAACTGCTTGTGAACATTACGTTTCCAAAAGATCAGCACCCTACTCATCCCATCTTGAACGAAAGCACCAAGGGTATTCTCTGGTGCAGCGATCCGTCATGTGGCACAGGCAGTGGAAGTCGTTGGCTATTGATGGTGGAGATCATGAAAAGGGCTATACTTCGGAGTAATGTGACATACGACGGGGTTACTCGGCGGAATCGTGCATTTGCGGCCAATTTGCCTTACACGCTGGAATACCAAGTGTTTCAGAATGCGGCACTCTGGATGACTGAGCGAGATATGTTGATCGATGACCTTCTTTTTCCAATAGCAACTAAATTCTGAGAGCCAGGTCACTCAATACCGCCGAAACTAGAGACGGAAAATTGGGGGAAGGAATGGACGTCTTCGCAATTGTTTGTTAGAAGATCAGATATCTCTGTTTGTCACATGGATGTAGACGTCGCAAGGCCTTGTCCGATTCTATACTTGACACTAAAATAAAATCTCTCATGTTTCTTAATCGATCTCTTCTTTCCTTGGTGACACGGATGGAGTTGGTTGACGCTGGAGTCCGTCGTCCAAGATTCCCACTCGGCGGTCCAGTCGACGGTTGTCCCTCGCCCCGCCACCAACAACCGACTCCTCGGGAGACCCTGGTTAATGTCAGTATGTATATGTCCAACGCGAAAGACCTGAATTACCGTCCTGCTTCTGCTTGTTCATTCATTTCCGGATGTACATCACCCCCTTCTCCAGCACCACGATGGAGCCGCCGATGATGACAACGGCCTTGGTGGTGTAGTCGCAAACGGAAAAACAAGAAACCACGGCGCCGGTGGTGGCTCAATGTAGGATCCCAGACTAGGGAGGCGCTCCGTCCGAGGCTAGAGACCGATTACGATCTCCCGGAGCGCAATGCTCTCCGCCCCGTCGGCTGCGTTCTGAGTCGTGTGGCTACTGTCTGGCGTCAGTACACATGTTTCCAAGCATATATCAGGCTTCATACGGTCGAAGCCTAGCCACCACCAGCCATACTTTCACCCCTCCAGAGTGGCAATAATACTGGTGAATGGTGATAAGTCCAAAGCTTTCACCGAAGCCTCAAGACCCGCGGAAGCCATTGCGGCTGCTTTTGTCGCTGTCGTTGCTGCTGCTGCGCTGGTGGTTGTGATGACTGGAGAGAGAAAGGTCAGAGATGTCTATCGTCGAGATAATAAAGAAGTCCATAACCATGGTTGCAGTTTGGAAAGTATTTTGTTGTTTGTCTGCATACCTTCAAGGAACCATTACTCAAAAAAACACAGATTAGCAGTTTGGGAAGGAGGTTATTGATCTTACCGACGATGTGAGAAGGAATCAAGTGGGCTACGGAAGAAATATCTTCTCAGGCTTAGGCGCCATAGTAGGTATTCTAAGCTATCATAAAGTCAACCAAGTGTTTCGTCTCTTATCCTCTTAATGGCCAGTTTCTGTAGAATGACGAGGGGCCCTTTTGCGGAAGGTATGAATACATCGCGGTCCATAAAATAAAGAGATAAATACGGCGCGACAGATTGGGCCTCTTTGAAAACTGTTCGTAGTAAATCAAAGAGATATATGATTGTAATTACAGTATTAACTAAACATCTAACAAGATTTAAATACGACTAATTACTGACTTCCATATCCGTGCTTCATAAAGACTGCCGGGTATCATTAGACCAAGGTTACGCAGTAACCTACGTCAATCCACCGAAGAGGTAAAGTGCTCCAAGAATTACCAAACGTTGAGCAATTCTGGACGTTCCCTGCTAATATTCATCGTTTCAGGGATTATCATTTTGTGCTACACCTTCAGCCCAAGTTTCAGCTTAAGCAGTGGTGGTAGCGTCAGGGACATTGACAGCGCCGTTGTTGGCAGTTCCCTGCTGTCTGGGCTTGACATTGGGACCCTCGGGCAGGACGCGCTCATCAACATCCCGGATTCGGAGTCCAAGGCGAGCGGGGTCGATGTTGCGATGGCCGAAGAGAAGCAGCGCACCAAAGACAGGCTTCGCGATGAGATCGAGGATACCGTAGAATATAGCCTCAGAGTCAGGAGAGATGACATTGCCACCCTCGCAGACGCCCCAGGCGATGGGGTAGAGGATCCAGATGAGGGCTGTCAAGCTACCGCAAGTGACAAAGACCTTGCCAACATCCTGGCCGACATGATAGGCGTGCTTGCGGGCTTCCCAGGCGAGTTGGTAGACGATATAGACGAGAGCGACACAGCCTGGAACGTGTTAGTATGGCTCCCCATTCCGTGGACCGAGGGATGAACTGACCGAAAGTAAAGTATCCCCATTTGTAGGAGCTCTTGACCAAAGCACCAACAAGACCAGTAACAATCATGATCTCGTCAACGAGGATGACATACAGGACTGTAGGCCAAGGCATACCAGCGGTGAGGAGAAGATCCATGAGAAGCAGGGGTGTAGTGATGAACCAGTCGATATATCGGACGTAGAAGATCTCGCGATAGTTGCCCGCAACGAGGTGGCTTCCACGATGGAACTCAACCATGATAGGAGCCCAGCCCAGGTTGGCACCCATAGTGAAGTATGCGATGGCGGCGACCATGGTGATAGAGGCGGTGATGTAGTGGAAAATACGGTGCGTTCGTGGCTTTCGCAGTCCGAGTCCGACGAAGGCGATGGAGGAAACTGTCATTACAGCGCAGACGGTAAAGTACCAGTCGGAACCCCGGGGGGTGATGTTAATCTGACTGCGCTGGCCATTGAGCGAGTCGCCTATTGGAGTCGATTAGTGGTGTTTTGGGGTATTGCAGACTCGAGAGAGGCCTACCATTGACGTTCAGCGCATTGTTGCGAGTAAAGAGACCTTCAACCATCGTGACGATCGGTTTGGACAAAGAGACGTTAGTTGTACAGTTTCTCGTGTCACTGGCGAGGGATCTAGAGCGTTATTGAGTTGAGCCAAAAGGATGTGTAGCCAAGCTCTATTAAACCCTTAAATGCAGTCGTGCATGGCCAAGATTCTTCAAACGATGTGTCAAACTAACCATCCATGACTTCATACCGAACCTCCCGTGCCTTCACGGCAAGTAACTGCCGAGTGCTCGTCATGAAGAGTGTGATCCAGAGTCAATGCGACTTTGATATCAAAGATGCTGATATAAAGTCAATGACGCTGACGTAGGAGTTGGCCCACACCCTCACGTTTTGACCACGCGATCTAGACTTGGGCGCGAGAGAAAGTTGCCGGTAACCGTAGCGCCGATCACTTTGACGGGATGCTCGGAGGGTGCATTGGCTTTTCCGCTAAAGATGTTTGAGAGTCGAGAATCATAAGGCTAATCGATGATTTCTGCCAAGATGACGACATGGGGATATCAGGCGGTAATAGCCGTGGGATTAACTTGCATCGGCACGTAACATTTATTATATCACTGATTAATCTGATAATGCAACCTTGGCGGCCGAATAATATCCGATTTAGCTCATGCCATGTATCTTTATTTTCCAGACTAACACGACTTCACCGGTCAGGAGGTTTGAGTGAATAGAGGAGTGTATTATTCTATGGTTTCTAACTTCCAGTTCCCAACAAAATGAACATATCGGTATCAAAAGATCGCTAATTAGCAGCAATGGCAAGATAGTAATAAGCCAACAGCATGGCAACGAGAGCAGCCAAGAAAGCGTGAAAGAGTGTAAGTGATGAATCGTGAAGCTTGTCAAGACCGCTCTTGGGAGACTTGGAAGTATCCTGTGCCCAAGGGATCTGACTCTTCTTGTATCCTGAGTCCTTGAGAATCTGCTCGGCAACAATCTTGCTACCGGCGATACAGACAGGAACACCAGTACCAGGATGTGTGCTGGCGCCAGCGAAGTAGAGGTTCTTGTACTTGGAGTGCTGGGTACCAGGTCGGAAAGCAAGGACATTCATGATGGAATGGCTCAGGCCCAGAATAGCACCCTTGTCGAGGTTGAACTTCTCCTGCCATGTGTAAGGAGTGTTGATAATCTCATTCTCGATAAGAGGAGCAAGATCAACTCCTATTCTGGCCTTCATGGTCTTGATGACAGTGTCTCGAGCGAGAGAAATCATTTTATCCCAATCCTGACCAGATTCAAGAAGATTAGAGTTTCCAGACTTGGACAGACCCCGATGTGTTCCAGCGGAGTCTGATAGAAGATGACCAACAGGAACCAAGACAACAACGGCATCCTTTCCATCAGGAGCAGCTGAAGGATCAATACGCGAAGGAACGTTAACATAGAAGGAAGGTTCTGAAGGAATCAGGTGCTCCTTGAAGATGCTGTCAAAGGACTCCTGGTACTCGTCGGCAAGGAAAATGTTGTGGGCGTTGAGCTCGGGAATGATCTTGGAGGCGGACCAGTAGAACGAGATACTACTGCATGATGTCTCGCGTTTTGATAGTGAGTCGGCGTAAGATGTCTTGGGAAGGAGGTTGTTGTAGGTGTAGACAAGGTCTGCATTTGAAATGACAATGTCTGAGGGGAGATGAGTGCCGTTCTCCAGGACGACGCCATTAGCCTTGCCCGTTGCTTGGTCGATGGAAATGGATTTGACGCCAGTCGAAAGACGGTATTCTACGCCAAGACGTTGACCAACGTTGACTAGTGCTTCAACGACCTGGAATGTTGTTAATATGAAAACGGCGACTAATAACAAAGAGTAAGCTTACCTTGTGGAATCCACCTCTGGGGTACAGAATGCCCTCTGCAAGCTCAGTGTACTGAAGCAGACTGTATGTTCCAGGAGCATCGAAAGGACTCATGCCCATGTACATACTTCCGAAAGTAAATACTCTCCTGAGTCTCTCAGTCCAGAAGTACTTGCTCGCTCGTGTCCAGATACTCTCAAGAGGATGAATGTTGAACAGATTGAACAGAACCTCAGGACGAGCCAGACTCAGAATACTGGGAAAATTCCTTCGCAGAACAGACTCGACACTGACTTCGTAGTGGCGATGCGACTCCTGAAGGAATCCAAGATATCGCTCAAAACCATCAATGCCCTCAACAGCTTCAATGGCCTTTTTCATCTTGGTAAGATCAGTGGACATCTCGAAAGATGAGCCATCTCCGAACCAGATGTTGTAGTTGGGTTCACACTTCAATAGCTCAACTCCCTCGGATTCAAGAGATGTTCCTAGATCTTGGAAGATCTCATGGAAGAAGCGAGGGAGTAGAAGCAGTGAGGGACCCTGATCAAAGCGCTGCAAGACGTTAGAATAAGCTCACCCCAAGTAGGTAAGAATTGGAACTCACGTAGCCATCTTTGTGAATCAAAGAACATCTTCCACCGGTAAAATCGTTTTTCTCAACGATAGTAACTTTAAAACCCGCCTTTGCGAGTCGCGCAGCAGTCGAAACGCCTCCAACGCCAGCGCCTAGAGATCCGTTAGCTTCGATGATCGACAAACGAGATAATTGACCATACCTATCACAATAACCGACTTCTGTTGTTCGCTCATTTTTGATATTAGATAGTGAAGGATGATTGATGTGAGAATATTACACGATTCACCCGCTCAACGACTTTTGATGTGGTGAGAGTATAGAGTCAATGACGTCTTCCATTTCAGTCATACCCACTTTTTAATCAAATTGGTTCGGACTCGGACTCGCTTTGTTTTCCATGTGAAAAAGCTACCCTGGAATTCCATCGGGGCGCAGTTTTTTTACCCTGGATTGTGAGTCATTTTGTTATTTCTTCATGGTGGCTTGGATAACGGGTCTTGAAGGTGTTATCGAGGTTATTAGATGGGCTGTTGATCATTAACTGGATTGGTTTGGGCTGCTTTAGTGCCGAGAAAGCGTGTTCTGCGATTGGTTGCTTCGGATGGAAGGGTTTTTGACGATCTGGCTTTTCACAACTTCACTTTTGCAACTTGGCGAAGCGTGTCTACAATCTTGGCAGGACATCAAGGTAGAGAAGAATGAAAATGAGGTTTAAAAATATTGAAATTGAATTGTGATGAGATTACAGCTCAAGTAATGAGCCAAATTGAGAGGTGTGAAGTGAGTAATCTATGAATATCTAAAATAACTTCTACCACATATTAAGTCCATCAAAGCACCGCTATTGATTCAATGCAGACCAAGCAACCCGGATTCGTCGACTCTTGGGAACGGTAGCCCGTCCCTTCTTGAGAACAGGCCCTGTTTCTCTAAGAACACGTCCAATCTCCATGTAACTCTCAACAGCGACTCGAATAGGACCCTTCCCTTCTGAAGGGAGTTTTTCAATAGCTACCTTTGCGGTGTTGTACTTTTCAAAAGCACGGTCAAGCAGTTTTTGTCGCAAAGCCTCGATGTTAGGACCATATGGTGCCTTAATCACATCTTCAGGTGTGAGAGAGGCTTCTTTTAGCCAGGTGAGAGGGAGGTAGACGCGGTCAATTTCGGCATCGACTTTGATATCGCGGGCGATGTTGACGTATTGGAGTGCGATGCCCATTTCTTGTCCAGAAGTCACAACTTCGCGTTGGACCTCCGGGGATATTGTCTCGGGAGTGTGGTAAAGAATAAGGTGGTTGCAGAGCTCAGCAACTGTTCCAGCTACACGGCTACCGTAGACATCCAGGTCCTCGGTAGTCTCGATAGGAAACTCGCCGGCCTTGCGATCGAAAAGGAGATCAGTGTCAAAACCCTTCAGCAAGTCATCAAGAGGCTGCTTGGGGAGATAAAAGGTAGGCAGTTGTAGAAGAGCCATATGGAACATCTTGGGGAAGTTGGATGTGACGAATTCGCGGAGTCGAGGTGAGATATCCTCCTCCTCGTTCTCCTCGTAGGCGATGTTGAGAAACTGCCTCAATTTTGCAATCGACGCTCTCGACTCATCAACAGAAGGAGCCTCATCGACAAGATCATCAGCGGCTCTGCAGAAAGCGTAAAGTCGGATCAGGTCGATTCGAAGTCTTCCCTCGAAAGCACCACTTGCGAGGTAAAAGCTGCGGCTCTTCTTTCTGAGAAGGTCAACCGCGCTGACAAGCCCCGAAATACGTTCTTGGTCATATTTCTCTTGGGGTAGAAGGAGAGCCCGGACAACCAATCCAAGAGTTGGGAGACCCTTGTTCTTGGGGAAATGCTCGGGAAATGTGTCCAGAATGGCCAAAGTGTTGTCGTTTGCAATAAGACCAAAGACAATCAACGTATTAGTAAGAAGGAAGAAAACAGCTTCCCTAATAATTGTTAGTGATTGGTGGTCTTACAACAGAATTATCAACTTACTCAATATCGAGGCCATCCCAAAGAACAACACCGTATTTGGTGCCTGACGTGATACTCCATGTTCCCCGTCGCAACGCAAAAGTGTCAACCACCCACAAATAAACGGTTGGCAGAGCGATTGGCAACAGAGTATTCGTCCAAGGCAAATTCACAATAAACTGGTATGAAATGGTCCTGCGATAGGTTAGCAAATTGCGCCAAGTGAAACAAAAGACTGAAAGCGCGCATTACCATAGAAACAGGAGGAATGGACACGCCCAAATCAGGATAAGGCCCATGTACATGCCCTCACCACCGCGCGAAACATGTACCCAACCGAAAATGATGGCGGAGGTGAAGAGAAGCTGACCGGCAACTTTACCCCAAGTGCTCGCCTTGTTGAGATAGACAGGGTGGAAAGTTGCTTTGCTGAGGAGCATATAGAGAAGAGATGTGTTGAGGGTTTGGATCACAAAGAAGAAGAGTTCTTCAGCGGGAATATCCCACGCGGTCAGTCCGCAGACAACGCCTGGCGGATAAGTCCATATCCGATTTCTGATCAGATAAGAGTCCCATGGGCTTTTCTAATGTCAGCATAGAGAAGAGGGGATGCGCGAAGCGCACATACATTGTAGCCACCACAGCAGTCTAGATAAGAATTAGTTTTCAGTGCCTTTAGTTGAGGAGGAATTGTCCTTACTGTTATCATAAACACCAACTTGAAAACATCTAATTTTGACAATAAGGGTCTGTACACGGCGAACAGCACAAGGCCGAACGGTATCGTGTACTTTAAATGCCTATCAGAAAGGTAAGCCAGAGACCTCAATCAATAAAAAGAGTACGTACACTTGGGCATATTCCCAGCCCATTGTGACTGTATGTGGGTGATGATGGTCGTGAAGAAAACAAACGACGTCAATCAGGGATTTATTCTCGAGTCATAAAAAAAAGGAGAGTAGGGTTTTAGGTTGTTAGGGAAGAATTGACATTGGAGTTCCATTTTGACACTAACAATTAAAAAGCCCGCAATCGCAATGTTTTTGGTGTAGAGTGTCTCGTACCCCTGCCGTGTTAGGTAAACGTTGACGTCAAGACTTTTGCTTCGCCTTCTTAGTTTAGTCTACTTGTCATTAACTTTTTCTAGTCACTAAAAAGAGGACCCTTGTTTAGTTTTTCTGTGCGGTCTTCGGCCTTTTGAACTTTGCCGTCATATCCTGTACAAATTGAGATCTGGTGATTGAAACCACTGTTACCTGCTTTTGACGTCTTGATGGGCATCTCCATTTTATTCGATGCCGACGTATCCGACACATTAGCATATATCAGGATTTCCCGTAGGAGGTAGCCGTTAATAATACTTAGTGGTGCTTCTTAATATGATGCCTTTCTGGATGCTGTTGCTTTGCCTCATGTCTTGATTAATCCTGCGATGCATCTTGGTCTTAACTATTAATTCCCACAAACAATTCTTCATGGCTTCGCATGACGAAAACAAAAACTAACATCAGCCTCATAACATCGTCATGAATTCATTCCAGCAGGCTGCTCCCGCAACGGGCTCAGTGTCTCACTCAGATGAGCCCCAACCACTTCGTCATCCGTCAGTTTGTCTCACGCACTCTTTGTAGCAAACATACTCACATCTCACAGCTATCTTATCGGTAATTTTGCACCGATTCACAAAACCACAAATCTTACACTGTGTACCTACAGCGGATGTATTCCTCCGGAACTTACGGGAGGACAATATGTTCGCAATGGTGGTAATCCAGTTAGCCATGAAGATCTCGGTCGAGATGCGCATTGGTTTGATGGTGATGGGATGCTTTCTGGTGTACTCTTCAGAAAGGCGTCTTCAAACGGGCAGATTGTTCCGGAATTCGTCAATCAGTACATCCTCACCGATTTATACTTGTCTCGAAAGACAACTTCGGTTATGTCACCAATCATGCCGAGTATCACAACCCTCGTCAACCCTCTATCATCTTTACTGAAGATCATGCTTGCGACATTCAGAACGATGTTTCTAGTATGGCTCTCAAATCTCCCGGGGTCGCAACAGTCTCTGAAGCGCACCAGTGTCGCCAACACAGCCATTCTATATCACGATGGCCGGGCGTTAGCAACATGTGAAAGTGGTCCACCTATGCGCATACAGCTTCCTTCACTTGATACTGTCGGTTGGTACGACGGTCTCCAGGCTGAAGGTGAGCCCGAAAAGAGCTTCTCAGAAGAGAGAGGCGAGCCATTTGGCGGGGCGGGTCTTTTCAAGTCCATGAAGGAGTGGACAACAGGACATCCCAAGGTTGACCATATTTCTGGGGAGATGGTTCTTTATCACAACACCTTCCTACCACCATATGTCCACTACTCAGTCCTCCCGAAGACGGATGTCGATGCTCTCAGAAAGCGAAGACTTGTGAACCAACCTGTACCTGGCGTATCAGGCGCCAAGATGATGCATGATTTTGGAGCATCGCGCGCCCACACAGTCATCATGGACCTTCCTCTGACCCTCGACCCTTTGAACCTGGCAAGGAACAAGGAGGTGGTCTCATACGATTCCTCAAAGCCTTCGCGCTTCGGTGTCTTTCCACGCCATGAACCTTCGGCTGTAAGATGGTTCGAGACAGCGCCTTGCTGCATCTTTCATACGGCGAATACCTGGGACACGAAGACTGGTAGCAAGACGAAGTCTATCCATCTCTTGGCTTGTCGCATGACTTCTTCTACCGTGGTGTATACAGCTGGAAACATCCTGCCTCCAGTCATACCAAAGGTGGTAAACCCCAAATCTGCAAAAACCGAAACGCGCCAGTGGGATGAGCAGGATATCCGTCCATTCGAGCAAGCACCCATGCTGGAATCCCCTAGTGAGAAGAAGGTTCTAGGCGGCGACTACTTTTCACCTGCCGACGAAGCCGATGACTACGCTCAATGTCGACTGTACTACTACGAATTCGACATGTCTATCAAGTCAACCAACAAGGTCACCAACCAATGGGCCCTCTCATCCATCCCCTTCGAATTCCCTTCCGTTCGGCCAGACCGCGAGATGCAAGACGCTCGTTACATCTACGGCTGCAGCACATCAACATCCTGCTTCGGCGTAGCACTCGGAAGGGCTGACAAGGTAGATCTTCTCGTCAAGATGGATGCCAGGACTCTTATTGAGCGGGGTAAGAAGATGAACACCAGGCCGGTGACTGGTTGTGTCGACAGAAGGTCCGTCAAGGAGATCCTTGATTCCCAAGACGAGAAGGATTCTATCAAGATCTTCCGCCTTCCTCCGAAGCACTTCGCCCAGGAGCCACGCTTCGTGCCTCGTGCTGGTGCTATGGAGGAAGACGCTGGCTATCTACTTTTCTATGTCTTCGACGAATCTCAGATCTTGCCCAACGGGGACTGCCCACCTACCTCTATGTCGGAACTATGGATCGTCGACGCTCAGAACATGTCTGACGTTGTAGCCAAGGTCAAGCTTCCACAACGAGTGCCATACGGTCTGCATGGAACATGGTTCTCGGCTCAAGATATCGAGGAGCAGAGAGCTGTCGAGACACTGAGAAGTTTGGACGAGGTAGAGGTGAAGAAGCAGGATTGGGTTAATGGCGGAAGTGTAGCCAGGTCGTGGATGGCGATGAGGGAGAAGTTGGAGAGAGCTGTGGGTTGATTATGATCTTTCAGACTTGCGTAGATACCGATACCCTGTCGCGGTCTTTACTAGTGCTTGGGATAGGCTTATAGTATATTAATATTCTAATAATAAGTTCCAGTTATTGACCATCCTGCCTTGATCGATATCCAGGGAGACATCAGCATAAGGTTCAGAGCAAAATAGAAAAGCCATCATCGCCCTTCTGGGACAACGTCCTTGTGTAGCGACCCGGTAGCTAAGATGCTGAAACCATCGGGCAGCATGGCGAACGAACCTGACAACAAACGTTATCAATAGAATCACAAAGCTTGCAAAATGACTCCTCAAGGAAGCTTTAGTTTCGATGAGAGGTATTTCTGAAAGCCTTGTGAGCAAATCGATAACGTTTGTTGTTGGACTGGCTCTGCCTCTTCTTTCCTTCTCTTTTTTACTTGAACCTCATGTGAACATCTCCCTGGAAATCGATCAAGGGTCCCTGTTGGCATGTTAAATGATCCGCATCAGCTTACTTTTCCGTTCCGCAAATCACAAGAACTCCGTAATACCATCTTCTCTACCAAATATCATGCTCCATCATCGTATGCGACACCCACTCCGTATCACTGTTTGCTATCGAATTCGCCATATCAATCATCTGCGCTGTAGTAAACCAAGCATCCATGCCCAGGTCATCCATCCCAGGGAGCATAGAAGCCATCGTCTCATTATCGTCATTCGGATCTTGCAAAGCACCATCGTTACCCTCAGGTATCGTCCCTCCAATGATCTGACCATCGATCGGTATCGGCGTTGTATCATTGTGTTCGCGAGATAGACAACTCAGCATATCATCAAGCTGCTGAAGCTCCGACCTCCGAAACACAGCGATGAGATTTCCCTTGTTGATCATCTCATTAAAGATGATTGAGGTCTTATGCCGAAACGTCGCATCATGTTCAGAGAACCTCGGATCCAGAACCGGTGCGATAAGCAGGTTGAAGCTTGACACGAACAGTGACTCAAGATCAAACGGTAGAAACGCTTCTGCAAACGGTCAGTAAGAGCTTCAAAGCGAGATAAATCTCAAGTGGTTTTACCAAGCAGACCTTGACTTTGCAAACAGCCAAGAATGTTGATCATCTGGTAGGAAGAGTCGATGCACATCTTGATCAGGTTCCAGACAGTTTGAGATGAGTTTAGTGCCTCGGTTATGGCGTCGGGTGTTTCGAAGCGGATCTTGAGGAAGCAGAGGAGCAAAGGTCTTGTTGCGAGCACGATACATTGGTGGTAAAGGGTGTGGAGGTAACCCGCTACTCGTGAGACACCATTGATGGCTTTGTCGACACCAAGCGGGAATTGTTGCTGTAGTTCGTCTGCGAGGCCAGCAATGTTCTCGAGAACCTTCTTGGTGCTGAGGAGGAACTTTTTGTTGAGCCGACCGTTTGCTCCGTATACACCTAGACAACGTATTAGCATAGTCTAAGTGCATTAATAGGGTCATCATACCTCTTCCAACAGAAGCAATACTCCGACACAACCGAATCTGCATATGTAAAGCTGCCACCCGTTGTGTCGACCCTCCGTAATGCGGAAGTGCCGGATGAATATCGTCATCGTGAACGGACTGGGGCAAGCCCATGAGAGATGTCATCTCGCGGTCCAGCACGTAGACAGTCCACCATATCCTGCGACTTCGCTCCACGATACGGTCACCTAATTGGTCCACAGGCATATCTGTGTGCATGCCTTGACCCAAGGCGACTCGCATTGCCTGTCCGATCTATGTGAAGTTAGCAGCCTGTTTCTCGCATCGGCGACTAACATACAAATCCGTGCGATGAGTGGCGATAGTCGAGCGACTCAAAGTACAGTGCTATACAACAGAGTATCTCGGTCGATATGAGCGGTTCGTAAACAAGGATGTGAATACTCGGTAACAATCGAAGCGCAGTGACGAAATAATCAGCACCAGGCGGTCTTTTAGACTGGTAATTGTTGTTCTCAGCAAACGCTTTGCCAAAGGCTAAGATCAGTAAAAGGTGGATGTAACGGAGGTCTGCAGCTGCGATATGAGTCGTCGGATCATTATAAAACTCATGCAGATAACCCATAAATGTTTCCTCGTCGAAAAGGTGGAACAATTGACCGCAATGGAATTTTACTGTGTTGACGAGAAATAACGCGTGGTCGAGGCTGGGCATGACGGGAGGGTCAGGCGCTGGAGAGATGCGCGAGCCATCCCATCCGAGATCATAGGCTAGACCATCGAAGAGTAGATTATCGGCGGCGATTGGGCTTTGGTGGATGTATTCGTGGGTGAGACTGAGGACGCGGCGGGTAAAGGACCAGTTCGACGATGTGCCGAGATAGACTGCTAGGTCAGTTTAGGTGTCGGCAAGAAGAGGGCTTGGACTTGCATTCGCGACCTTGGGCAGAGGCCATGAACTTGGACTGCCCTGCGGATAAGGGGTTCACGAGAGCGGAAGCAATTGGGTCCAGCCCTTTGCTACCACTATTCGTGCTGCTCCGACTATCGAGTAGGGAATCATCTGGAGGAAGCGATACCGATACATCGCCTCCCGGCGACGGCATGTGAGGCGGCACCTCTGGTATCCCCATGTCAGCGACGGACCAAGTCCGATGAATTCCAGACTCACCTTGATCAGACGGTCCACCAACATTGATGTTCGTATCCAATGAGCCAGGTGTGACATATTCAGCAGTGCCAGTACGAGACTGGCTTGTCGCAACGCGTTGCTGTAAATCGAGAATGAAGCTGACAAGGTGTGAGCTGTTGTCGCAGAACGTCAATTGAGGTGGGAACGAGACCTACCCACGAGTAACGAGGATTTTCTGATCGCGCTGATCAAATTCACACGAGAGCTTGCGTTTCTTGCACGCGTCGCAAGGATGAGAACCTGAGCATTTTATCTTTTGCTTCCGACATCGCGAACAGCTATTGTCTTTGTGTCAGTCGGGGGAAGTAATTGAGAAAGACGGGAGGTTCGGTGAGAATGAGATTGCCAAGGTGAGACGAGACAGGCAGGTGAGGTGAGGGGGTAGGCGACAGGGTTCTTCCTTCCAGACTCACGCGTTATCCGATCTCTTAGAGACCCTCCCTCCTCCCGCTCTTCCAACAGAATCTGTAGTCCCCGATGATTTGCGCGCGTGGGATGATGCACTCGGTGCCATGTTTTGCATCAAACAAAGGATGAAAAGGCAATTGATGCAGATAACAATTCAAGGGAAAAGACGTTTGCGGGGATGAATTTTAGGTTCGGGGGTTAGCGTAGCCTCACTGACTGAGAGGGCACTGTAAAATTCGGGGTTAGTGCAGCCGCTCGCTGTGGAGGTCACGAGACGGGCTGGTTGGGGTGACGTAAAAGGTATCACAACACGAAAAGATGCGACAAAGAAGGGCGACAAAGAACAACTGATGGGATATGCGGGGTTCTAGCTTGCTATATTTATTTCTAGAGCCTCTTTTCTTGTGTGAGAGATGGAAACCGGGTGTTCACTCCTCGTCACCGGGTGGAGGCGACTCGTTAGCGTCCAGTCGCTGTTGATAACGCGGGTCAGTGGAGATGACCCCGGTCTCGCTCTCATTTTCTGTTGATAGCTGCAGGATATCAACACATCCCCGGTCAATTGAGTTGAGCTAGAACATCCAGAAGACGATGATCGGAGCTCCGTGCAATTGAACATGACCTGCCGAGACAGGATTAAGGCAATGCAATGCAGTCTTGAAGGTCATGCAGAAGAATGGATGCACCGAAGCTCATTAGAAGGTCAGTTGCATGTTCTGTCGGCATTCCATGGACAAAAGAACTGGACGCCGAGATCCTAAGAGACGAAAGAATTTGGTTACTTTATGATAGTTTAGACCAGTAGGTGAGTTTAGTTTGATGCCCTAAAGCTTAGAACCTGCCTGTCTGCATGGTTAACCATGGCTACGATCTTCATTGTGGAGATTTGAGCGATCACAACCACGTCAGTACGTCCAATTGTTTCATGCTTCAAGACTTTTTTTATCTTCGTTGTTCTTCTATATGCACGTGCCATCCAGTTTACTCATTAATTTAGTTCAATCGGCCCTTGACGCGATCAGTCCACGTCTTAAACAACTCCTCCTCCTTCTCACCCGCCTCCTTCATAATACTTTGCACACTCTGCTTCACAGCATCACCGACAGGCTCATACGGGTGTCTGGGTGCCAGCTTCTCCTCCGCACCCTCAATACCAGCCAATTTAGCGGAGTAAACAGCGACAGCGTATTTTGTCGACGCGACACCAGCCTTGCAGGGTCTCTCCGCTAGAGCGGCAACCTGCTGCAGCTTGAACGCCTCCTCGTACTTGCCCTCCTTGTACAGAGCGTAGATCTTGGCTGTGAGAGTAGGGAAGACGTTCGCGAAAGCAGCAACGCATCCAACGCTACCAGCAGCGAGACCACCGATGAGGAAATCGGATTGACCGCCATATGTAGAGAATTCTGAGGAAGGAATCTGGGCTGCTAGACGGGTGATCTTGCCCACGGAACCACATGTAAGCTTCACGCCGACAATGTTGGACTTTCCGCTAGGATGCGACTTCTTGCTCTCCTCATAGATCTGAACAATAGTCTCGGAGTCAAGATCAACACCGTTTGTGACACCAGGGAAGTTGTAAATGACAATGGGGATAGGTGACTTGGCAGCGACCTCCTTGAAGAAGCGCTTAACGACGTTCATGGTAGTCGCCTTGCCAAAGTACGCAGGCGGCAGAACAAGGAGGTAATTGGCGCCAGCCTTAGCTGCATCCTCAGCAAGTTGGAGAGTCTGCTTGGTAGAATGGGCGCCGACACCGGCCATGAGAGGAAAGTCAGGACCGATGGTCTTGCGGGCGAGGGCGATGAGCTCAGAACGCTCTTCGCGGGTGAGGAGAAAGGCCTCGGCGTTGGAGCCCATGACGATAAGGCCGTTCAGGCCTGAGTTGGCCAGATGCTTGAAGTATTTGGCTTGAGCATCATGGTCAACTGTGTCATCTGCGTGGTTGAAGAATGTGACTGAAGGTGCCCATACTCCTGGGCTGTGAGGAGTCAGTACAGTATTTCGCTGATGATGGTTGAGGAGTGGCTTACCTGGGGACGTGGGGTAGCTGAGATTGGGAGTTGAGGGAGCCCATTGTGAAGAATTATCGACAGATACGAGACAAATTGATAGTAGCTACAGCTCGAAATGCTAATGTCTCAATTAATTGATGCAAAATATCTCAATCTCGTTCTTCTTTAAGCAATTGACTCCTCATCAAAGGTGGGGTCTGCATCGCGTATCTGTCCCGACACGTCAAACCCTCCTCCGAACATGGGGAAACTTTTAGTGGACGTCGCCCTCCAAATCTCCAGGTCGGGACCCCATCCGATCCCACCGGTAGGGTACCCGGGGAAAAGAATGGGGTCTGTGCTCTGTCTCGGCCAATTGGCTACCCTACAACTTCGGTCGGGTTCGCCGGAGGTCTTCTTCGGCGTGATAACTTCCTGATTACGGCGTCGGAGATGGAGGAATTACTGGAGAAATGTGCCGAAGTAATTGATGCTTTTTTTTGGCACATCTGTTTGAGAGCTTTTCGGATGGTGTAGAGCTTCGGTATCCAGTGTTACGTGGAATCGAGATTTGAACAGCAACCGAAAAGCATCCGGATTAAAAAGTAGTCAATTCCAGCCCATACTCTGACAATTATGCTGGGCATTGAGCTCTGTGATACCAAGACAATGTGACCTCCGAATCTATTAGTATGAGATGCCTATCTGACCTTAGAAGCAGCAAAGGTAAGACCGAGACTGAGTTGAAGAAGATGTTCGGAGCCGGGGTAACCCTCTCGGCCGAGCAGGATAAGATAAGAGCTTTTACAGTACTAACACGCTAGATACTGTCTACAAGCACTGTGAGGAGATAAGATAGTATATTAGATAAGACAAATCACAGTGCGTAGCGCAAAGTGTTCGTGCTGAATACTGTATGGTGATAAGATACTAGATAAGATAACATGGTTAACAGCAGTTCAAAGGATCATCATCTTTATATCAGGCAAGTGCACATGGAATTACTTCAAGGGAGAACATATTTGAAAGAAAAAACTTGATTTACTCAGCTATGAAAACAAAAGTGAGAAAGAAAAGCTAGAGACAGCCCATGATAGGGTAAGCGAAGCGCCCTTGAGTCTTGAACAACAGGACCTGAGATCTGAACACCAAAGGCGTGAGGTAATTTCTCCTTTTGATGTCCGAGACCTACTTTGCAAATCCGGAGAGGCTCTGGGTACTTTCTCTTTCCAGATCATCCGCGAGCTCGGCTTGGATCTCGATCAGCTCTTCCAACAGCAGCAAAACCTGTTCGTGGAAATCCTGGAGGGCAAGCTTTCCCGTAGGAATCTTTGAAACGGCAGTAGGGCTCATCAGCTTCGTATGAAATTCTTCGTGGATGGCATTCATCCGTTCGATCTTCTGGGTAGACCGAGTTTTAAATTTGGTCTCCCGGCCCTCCATGGCTTGAATGCACCCCTTCACGGCTTGCTTGTACTCCTTCCTGTCTTGAGCGTACTTGGAATCGGTGTTGAGGGCAGGCTCGTCGGAAAATGTTTGAGTAGCAGCAGGTGCGGGGCTCTTGGCCTGGGAACTCTCGTTTGCGTTAGTAGGAGACATGGTGTATGTGTGTGATAGAATGTTGTGATGGTAAGGATTTAGTTGGCGGTTTGGTTAGTGATTTGCTTGATTGTTTGTTGTGAATATGTAGTTTTGTGTGGATGAGAAAAACAGGTTTACAAGTAGACACCCGGAGCTTATATGTTAAAACTGGTGTAGGGGATAGATTCGTGTTCATTGTTTCATTTGGTGCGAATATAGAACATGTATACATCATCAAACGAATGGTGTCGTTGCGGTCGTTGAACAGTGGGCCTTTTGGAACATGTGGCATGTCAAGCATACCAAGAGGCATCGTGGCTCATTCCTCCCCTCATATTAAACTTCCGTTCACGTGACTTCCTCGACCTCATAATCGTTGCAGTATCCATGCTCAAGCTGAGCCTTTGATCACGGTCCGCCTTCTTGTTGTCAGAACCGTGATCCTTTTCATCTTTCGGGCGTTCCTCTCCGTCTGAATTTGAGGGCTGTTTCAGAAAGTCAGACTGTCCCGAGAGAGCTCTGTGAACAAACTCAGAAACAAAATGTCTGACGCTCGGATTAGTGACAAACCAAGCACCCAGGTAGATAATGATAGACACTTCAAGTGCAACGAGGACTAAGTAAAATTAGTAATACTTCTTCGACAGATGGACTACTGATCGAACTCACAGATCACAGCAAAGACCCAGCTTGGGGTTTCTGGAAGGAATCCGCATCCAACGCGAACAAAGAAGAAAGGAATGACAAAGGTAACTAACGGTCAGTGTTTAGCACCTAACATAGAATAACAACATCGAACTTACGAAGAGAAGTGTGGAAAAGGTAAAAGTCATGAGGGCCTTGTTCTGTATCGCTGAAATCTGTGCCTGTTCGTTCGCGATATCACTTTGTTGGAGCGATAACGTCGTGTTCAGCTGGTAGACAACGAAGTCAGTAAACACTCATTTCACAGTACTATGTTAAACGTACTGCTGATTGTATCCTACTGGCAACCTCATCTATTTCTCTGATATCGTTCTCGACGTAGTCGGCTGAGATGTCTGCATTTCTTTTGCCCCTTGCAAGATTCCTTTGTACCACCTTTTGGAAACGAGCAGCCGATTTTAGGATGTTTAACTCGTCGCGGACATCTTTAATGGCGCAAAAAAGATTCTTGGCCTTATTAATCGAATCCCTCACCTCTTCCCCGCTCCATGGCTTGTTTGTCCCCTTTCAGAATGCAAGTGAGCGTTGGCGCTGCGGAGATTCCTGGACTTGTGTGTCTCGCCGCACCTGGGACGCCTCTGGAGCCGAACGGCTGAGGCTTTTGAAGATCTCGGTCTCATCTCGACCCTCCGGCCTAATTAGCTATGTAATGCTTAGAGCAAAGAGAATACTTGCAATACTGTTCATGTAGTTCGAGAATAATCTGACTGATAGACATCCTGGCCTTCGACTTGGGCTTTCTGTCGTAAGAGCCCACACAGTAATCGACGATGATCTTGGCCATCGCGTCCGCTGACTCGGGTTGCGAGCGATTGCCTCCGTACTCGGCCTGTTTGTTGAGTTGGTCAAGCACACCTTCTACCAAGTTGTCATGATTGTCATCGAGTGAGCAGGAGGAAGCGGTCAGTATCCATTCTACAGGACCGCAAGTTAGCGCGGAGAACAAAAGAAGAGCCTGGGACGTACTGTTTCCCACGACCCATATCCGTATCTGGTTGACTCTCAATATGGTAAAATGGTCTTCATCCTCTGTTCTTGCCAACTCCTTCAAGAACTTGGTAACGACTTGGTCCTCATTACGATTGATTCGATCAGTATTGGCCCTGCTGACCAAATCCGGGCCATATTGTTCGTCAATAAAGTTGTAGTATCACTCGTCGAGAGTAGGCGATTTGTGAATAACCGAGTCGGAGTAGGCGCTTAACAGAGAATAATAGTTTCCGAAACTAGGTGGTTTAGCCTCTGGCTGAGTGCCTTCCCTGTAATGCGTCGAGAAGCAGAGGTAAGGCATCTGCAAGCAATGGGTGAGTGTGTTGACACCAAGCTTGGCAACAGAGGACTTACATATAAAGCAGAGGCTGGCATAACCTTAGAAGAGTTCTTCTCAGGTTGGACTTCCTCCCCCTTGGATGGTTCGTCACTTCCACCCGACTCATCTGCCCGTTTCGCAGAGTCCACTCTGTCAGACCCAGGATCTTGGTGTTGTTCATAACCTACAGCCTCAAACTTGGGAGTCTTGCCATTTGTAGACTCAATGCTCCAAGTCGAGGTTCTGCCCCGCCATCCTCTTCATGATCAGTGAAGACCACGCCCATCAGAGGCGAACAGCCATCGATATAAAATTGATCAATTGTAGACTTGCTGCTATTCAGAATGAGATGAACTATTCTTGTATTACCAAGAAAGCAAGTCAAGTTCAGTGGTGTCCTGCCCAAGTAATCCTCAGCTGTTGTTTTGGCGCCTCGCGAGAGTAGAAGCTCAACCAATTCGGTGTGACCTAACCGACAGGCTATATGCAATGCTGTATATCCTGACGAGTCCGTTGCTTCGATGTCTAGTGCCATATTCAATAACAACTCCACAATGTCTTTGTGGCCTTCCCGAACCGCGATGTGGAGAGGTTGGCTCTTTCGTCTGTCCTCAGCCTTGATGTTCGCCCCATGCTGCAGAAGCTCTCGGGTAACCTCAACAAGTCCGGTTTCAGCAGCAACATGGAGAGCCGTCCTATCAGAAATGACCTTTGAATTTATATTCGAATCGTCCTTCCGAATATAGTTCTGTAGTTTGTGTAGCGCGACGTCTCTTGCAATCTGGGACTGTACTCTCATCTATTCAACGATGTCGTAGAAAAGCAGCTCATCGCGCCGGATCCTGTCTACGCTTATGTTCTCGTCGGCGCGCTCGATACCCATATTGAAGGCGACATATTCCGCGTAGGTAAATGGACCAGCCGTCTTCTCCTCACCAGGCTCTGTGTCTGGCAGTACCGGGATAGGTATCTCTTCCGACATGTTTGAGGGCGTAAGGAGGAATAAAGGGAGTTAGATCAGATTAGACGCACCGGAAGAGGTATTGATCGAGTCTTGAAGTGTAGCAGGTGGGGTAATTCCTGTATTTCAGGTCTGCGAGACCCCCGGAAAGTAATACAGAAAGCCATTTTTCATAAGGCTTGCCGCTGATGCTTCTATATCTATTGGGAAGACCTTTGCTGTAATTGGACGGCTTTCTGTATATCCCTCAACCATGCAGGAGCTGATTAGAGGTCTGACCTCTGATAAGAATCTCAAGAGGTGATTGGTGGCCTGATTATGGTAGTCAATAAACTGGTAAAACTGGTGTGGGATCACTGAAAAGCCTGGCAATTCCGACACATCACGTCAGTTAGTGGGACTTTATGTCGAATGGAGGCATTGTTGTGGCACTGCTACCCCGGACACCACTTTGATGGACTATCACATATCATCCAGGCCTGCTAAACGGAGGGGGCGAGAAAACTTGTTGCGGGCTGATTCGTTGGAGTATGAGATGCATGAGAGCCAAGGCAGAAGTTTTGAGGCCATACAACGCCACCAACGGCTTTTCTATCGCTAGTCATAAACGAAGTGAGTTCAGGCTGCATTTAAGACGCAATGCTTTCCTGCCTTCCCAGGTTCCATACTTCATCCAGTGTCATCTGATAATTCTTTTGACTAATATACCATGGCTGATGAGTCAAGTGTCCAGCATCCCTGGGAGCTACCCGACGGTAATAATCAAGATATGCCAGGTAGCACAGCAGATGTCTCTCAAAATTCAGCAGCCCAGCCCGCGACGACTGTCTCAGTAAAGAAGAATAAGAAAAAGAAGAAAATGAAGGCATACGACACAGAATTTGAATCATTCCTAGAGTCCTTGGCTACTCCAGAACCCGAGGTGATTCCGGAGCCGGAGGCAATTCCCTCAGAAGAACCTATCCCAGCAGAGGAAGATGCTCCTCTGTGTGAGATACCACCTCCCGCTCTGGAGGAACCTGAGCCTTGGGTATACACACCGCAGTCAGTTATCGAAAAGCCTCACACCCCAGTGGATCATGGTGTTGGGCAGCCGTCCCGTTTCAGACAGGGCATCGACACCCCAACTCCCATCTATCTCAATTTCAATGCGCAGCACAGACTCATGGTCTTCCTTCAACAGAAGCTGGAAGAGATGTGTTTTGCATTTTGTCAGCGCCGTATGCCTCAAACACTCCTAGACAACGGCTGGGACTGTCCCGAGAGTGCAGAACTGCAAAACTGGGTGATGGCTTTAAAGAAAGAGCTTCCATCTGCTGTTCGACTCAAAGAACGCAAAGCCCTTACCAGCTCTATGTCCAGGATCCGTGACTGCGCTGTCAGTCGCACCCGCATCAACAATGTTGAGCTGGAGGAGCTATTGTCAGATGCCTTGAAGCTAGCCATACTTCTAGAACAGGATCAGTACGTGAAAGCGATTCAGAGAGTCCAGCAAGACATATCAGACACCTACAGATATCTGGATGAGGAAAGAAAGCAGCTCGAAAAGAGTTGCAACTTCAAACTGGGAGAGATAACGGCTGCTCGCGCCAAACTCGATGATTTGGAAAGGGCTACGAAAGCCGCGTTTGATAAGAGCTTACTCAACCGTCACAACAAAGCCCGATCGATGGTATTACAGTCTGTTCAAAACGCTGAAGCGCTCGACCACAAGTTGGACCCTGAGGACCGATCAGTCACGATGTCGAGTCTGGATCTGGTGAATGATTTGGAAAACAGTCTAACGATTGACGAAGATGGCGGAAGGTTGCTCTAGGGACATCCACCGCACTACAACTAGTCTATCTGGGAGGTGGAGTAGTAGAGAGACGAGTCAATTTAAGGCCAGATTCCATTGTTATTCATGAGCGAAGTGAGTTTGGGTTGCACTTAAGATGCAACCAAGATCATGGTTACCACTACCATCTGCAGGCCAATCATGAGTCTGGTGGCGAAATGCTGTGGGTTACTAGCATCCATGAACCCGATCAATATTATCTTCCTTCAATTTCATTGCCTTTTATTGTCATCCCTCTCCTCCTGCACGCTGTCCCGCTTACGTTTCTCGGAAGAACTGGAGTCTTCCACTCCGGCAATGACCTGCGCGAGCTGCCGTAAATAGTCCAATTGCTTTAATAGTCCAGCCTTACAGGCAGTCTTTTGTTGCGCGAGTTCTTGTTCAACTTCGCCCATTCTGTTACCAAACTCCTCCACGCCCTTGTTGTGCATTTGGCGTAAGCCGTCAAGGTCGTTTGTGACCTTTACCAGAGCCGTCTTGGTATTCTGGTGTTCTCGCTTCATGATTTGTTGCTCCTCACGCGAAGCTACAAGATCCTTCTCAAGACAAGCGATCTGATTGTCAAACGACTTTCTCTGCGCTTCCAACTCGTTTTGGGAAGCTTCTACCACGCGTCGCTGAAAAGAGGCAAAATTGGCTTCTTCTTCCTTTTCCACTGTCTTGGTCATGTTCAGAGAGGACGGAGCAGCTGCTGAGTTGTACTTGACGGGAGCGAAGTTCCACACTGTATAAATCTCCAACATTTGATAAGGGGTCTCCTTCTCAGATGTGATGGTAGCTGTTCCCTCAGTATCCTATTATGATTAGAATAAAGATATTGATGTCATAAGGTATAATTACTGAAAAGCTTTTGTTGCCCATTCTGATTCGTGCTCTTGGATTGGGATTCTTTCTGGTATTGCGCGAACGACTCGCAGAACTTTGCCTGCTCTGTTCGACAATCCATCCCGACGGGGTAGAACACGACATCGGCTGGAACTGTACCCCCCAGTGACGAGATACCTAAACTCGGAATGGCTCAAGCTTGCAGTTCCCAGGTCCATAGATACAGGATAAGTAGAACCAATCAGGGTAGCTAATGCTTGCCGATGGAGGAGTCCCCTCCGACAATCGTTGATAGAGGAGAGACTCGCCGATATCGTCCGCCACGACGGGACTCATATTGAAATCATCATCGAGGTACACCCGAGTTTGCTCAGCAACATGATCAGCGAGATTGGGGGCGATGTTCTTCTGGATGGCGATGAAACCATTCTCAATGCGGTCGAGGGCTTTGCTCATGGTGTCAACTTGCCAATGCTCCTCTTCATGCAGGTCAGTCAGCACCGCTATGAGGTCCTTTGCTGCACCAGGGAACCGGTTGAAGGACGCAATATCATGCATTATCTATCGCAATGAGTTAGAAAACATGAGTGGAAGAGGACTTTGTCTATTTACATACATAGACCCTTTTTGTCGCAATCGGCCAAGAGAAAGATCTCCCTAAGGAAGCGTCATAAGGGAGCGAGATTGAATGATGAATTGCTACAGTTCTGATTTCCTGTAGATGAGAGAAGAGGCTTCGTATGTCTGGACACAAAATTTAACAACAAAAAGCAGAGGTTCACGATGTCCAAGAGGGATGGTGGAGTGTGAGGCGGAGGGTAAAGATTGTTGGGCCTGAGAGCGAGCAGTGATGAGGGAGAATGTTTTCAATGTGCGTTGAGATTTAGGGCTTGTAAATTCACAAGCGAAAGGCGCTGCTGCCTAATGACTGTTGCTGGGAAAAGAACAATAAGATGATCACTATGCGGGCAGTGCAGGTGGGTGTCAGAAGAATTATCCTCTAAGGATTAGGCTACAGAAATGAAATAATCTAAATGCTGGCCTAGGCTTGCATAAGGTGACTAAATTAATCCGTCTTTTGTGTTCTCTGACCAACTCTTTTAATTCTGAGGGCGATGTTCTAGTACAATAAATTCCTTCTCCGAATGATTCCTCCGAACAAACTCGTCGTTCATTCACCGGACGGATAAATTTGGTTTCCTGTTCGACAGGTTTAAAGTAATATAATTAGTTGAAAAGTATGTACCCAGTCTGTATCAAAGGTTGCCTATGAGTCGACGCCTAGAGCTTGGAATGGCCAGAAGGTTGAATATTCACAAGCTCCTTCGAGTTACCCAGCCTCCAACTCACAGTACCACCCCAATCACCTTGCTTCTCATCTGTCTTTGGGTTCTTCCACCTCCATCTCGCAACCGGCTGCTCTCCCTTATCCGACTCTAGAAGATCCTTCACCCATTCCCCGAAGATGGGGAAGAACTTGAACCCGTGGCCGCTATCGCCAGATAAGAAGAGCACCGAGGACGATGTGTCGGGCACGTAGTCGATGATAAAGTCCGACCCTACAGTGTCGGCGAACCAACAAAGGGTCTTCTTAACAAATGGTCGGTCGGCGAATTGCGGAAGAGTCTGTCGTACAAGCTCACGAAGTTGTTTATCATCAGCCTCAGGCAGAAAGGCGCTTTGTTTGAGATCTGTAGGGGCATGGGATACCCCCGTGTTGGGATCAGTGTTGATGAAGCCTCCACCCATAGGGCAAAGCTTCAACAGGTTGGTCTTCGGATCAGGCTCGAAGAAGAAACCCAGGTCACGAGCATAGGTTACTGGGATACCGCGTAGCGCAGCCGCCTCATCGTCAGTCAGGTGAAGATGGGCGACAGACCAAGATTTCGCCACGAGTTGCTTTCCGATCTCGGGTACAAGTTTAGCGCCCGCTGCACCGACTGATATGATGACGAACTTCGAAGGGTAGAACAGGCCACCTATAGTCTTGACACCTTTCGTCGTCCGTCCGGAAGATGTGTTCTCATAGACGATCTCGGATATAGCGCCAGCAGTACCGAGGATGAACTTCACGCCCTGTGCTTTGGTAGCCTGGTAGATAGAGCGCAATGCTGAACCAGAGTTTGCGTATCCATCAAATCTGTTGAAGTAGCCGGTCCAGCCAGGGAACGAGCTTTCATTATATTGCCATGCTGCGTCTGCGATATCCTTTTGTGAGTTAAGAGGGCTCAAGTGCGGCTTGAGACGAGGATCTCGCTCAGCAGCGGTACGGAAGCGGTTGAGGGTGTCGTGAGCCTCTTTCGGTGCGTTTCCAGAAACACAGTGGAGGAAACCGACTTGGTGGAAATGGGGAGCAAAGAAAGGCGTTTGCCAGGCTTTTATGGCTTTCTGGACACAGGTACATCAGTCTGGGTTCGTGGAACCGCTTAAAGCCTCGATGATATTGGTAGCACTCACCACAGTAAGGTCTTGGTACAATGGGTCTTCGTATTCAGCCCTGACAATCTTGTTAAGGTCATTGGCAGCAGACCATCGAGAAGGGATCTCATCGTCTTTGTCAAGCACAGTGATATCTTTGTAACCCGCCTTGAGCAGATGAACGACAGTCGAAAGACCGAACGCGCCACCCCCGACGATGAGGATAGGTTCACTTTTGGCGACACTCATGGCGTATATGCGATGTAATTTAACCTGTAGTTGATACAAATGGTATGGGTGGGAGTAGTTGGCATTGACGGCTGCAGCTATATATCCACCTCACGCACGAGTCGGTCTCACGATGGTTCGATTATCGGCTTCATCTGTCCAAACTTCCCCAGAAAAGGTAAAAATAGATCGAGTCATGTGGGGGTGACGACGCCATTCGCAAGCCCAAGCCGAGACAATATGATATCGGGAGCATTTCCGACACTGAGATCGGCTTCCAAAAACCCCATGATTAGTGGTAGTGGTGATTTAGTGGAGCTGCCGATGGAATCCGGAGTTAGCGTAGCCGCCAAAATGGTGGGTGTTATCACTCGTATCATTTGTCGCCCGTCGAGGTGTCAGAAGAATTGGGCGCTGGGAGCATAGGAGATGAAATAATTTGGTCACTTTATGCTTGCCTTAGGCTGACAATTAGGCTACTTTATTTTTGTAGCCTAAACCTTGGAGGATACTTCTTCTGACACCCACCTGTCCACCTGTGATATCTGAAGTACAGGTGATGACCAAAGCCTCACTCTTCCGGAACCGAGATAAGAAACCTGTCGTAATTGATAAACCAGAGAGTTATGGTAAGCGAGAAATACGATAACAAGGATGACCGAAGAGGCGATGTGAAAAATAAAAGGGCTATGTTTCGAATAGCATAGATGAGCTACACAGTTTCATTGCGGTGGCGATGTTGAGCCTTGGGTTATGAAGAACACTGCGAAATGACAAAAAGGAAAATGAAGAACAAGAAGTAAAAAAATTAAAATAAATAAAAAAGACACAAGGAGTGGGCAGTCGGATGGGTAGAGAGGGCCGATGGGAGAGGATGGGACTGGGGTAGGTGATTGTGGGTTTGAATTTTTCTTTAGTCATTATTTCCTTGCTTCTCGTTGTGTTTTTGTCTTTTTTTTCCCTGCTGGTTTTTGTGTCCGCTCTTTTTAAATGTTGGTTCTATGAAGTATCCCACTGCACCACTCCTTGTTAAAGGTAGACAGAGTTAACTCATTATATAAAGGGGGGCCAGGAAGGCGATCGGGCAGTAAGATCTTTGAATTTCCTGCATTCGAACGCGTAAGCAAAAAGGAGAGTAGCGCAGCGGTTGAAAGGAGTTTTAGGTTAGTAGACAGAGAGGTTTATAGGTTCTAGATAGGTTTCCGCTGCACCACTCTCCTCAAAGGCATAGTAAGGTATCAGTTTATAAAGGACAGACAGACTGGCCAGCCACATCTACTGTCACTGGATCAGATAAATTCGCAGTTCGGAGCAAACTCAATAACCTACTTGATGGGGCTGATGCATTCATCATCCTTGAATCCAATTATCCATACGATATGTCTCATGAATATATATACATGCGTCTCTTATTGAATTCAGGACAAAGTCTTGCTATCAGGTCCAACTAAAACTTGAGAACCAAGTCCTTGAGCTTCCCAAAGTTGGGTGTACCGTAACCAGTGACGGGATCCCAACCAGCAGTAGCATTCCATCTAGCACCAGGAACAACCCCGGATCCCTTGGGCTCAGGCTTGCCAGTCTGAGTGTTGTTACCGTCGCATCCAATAGCATAACCGCCAGTGATATCAGTCAGAACCTTGGATCCATGCTTGTAGATAAGAGGGTTCAACCATCCCAAGCTTGGCTTACCAGCTCTGAAACGAGCATCGTTCAGAAGACCAACGATAGCAGCCCAAACAGGAGCAGCAGCACTGGTGCCTCCACTGCCGCTCTGCTTACCAGCGTAGATAACCTCATAGTCAGGTGAAACACTGTGGCCAGCGACATCAGGGAAACCTCGACCTTCCCAGTTGGTGTAGGGACCGTAGTACTTTTTAGTCTGCTTGGAGACAGTCTTCATGTATGTCTTGACAGCCTTGTCCTGGTAGCTAGGACGGGAGAAGTACTTGCTGAAACCTCCAGAGGAGCCTTCCCAGGCGATCTCGGGGGTGACATCGACGGTACCGCCGACAGAGGTGAGGTATGGGCAAGTGGCGGGGAAGATGGCGTTGAACTCGACGGTCTTGTAATCGGGAGCGAGACATCCTGAGCCAACACCAACGTCACCAGATGAGAAGATGACACTGATACCTCGGAGGCCGAGAAGACCGATCAGGTTGCAGGTAAGAGTAGCATATTCGCGAGGAACGCTCTGTTTTAGTGTCAGATGGGTAAGAATACACGGGAAGATATGAACTCACGTCTTCCTCATCACCATAAGAGGTGGAGATGACAGCTGGGAGGTCCTTCTGAGACAGAAGGTAGCGGAAGAAAGGCACATAGGGCTCGTTCTGGTTGTCAGCAGCAGTAGGCTGGTCGATGTTGGGGACGAAAGGACTGCCAATTGTTAGTCACTCGAAGGTTCTAGAAGAGAGGGGTCCACATACGGTGCGCCACCGGTTATATACTGAGTGAAAGGAAGGGGATGCGCAATCCCAACAATGTTCTCAGCATCGAGATCGGCCTCACCATAGGCCTTGTGAGCAGGGTTCTGGTCATCGGTGCCGTTGTTGATGAGCACAGTTGTGAAGTTCTGCTGAGGAATGCCAAACTTCTCTTCGAATGCAAAGACATCCGAGTAAAGAGCGGACTCTCCAAGGAAGCTGCTGAAACCAATGGTGCTTCCAGAGTCAGCCTTAGGAGCATAGTCGCCGATGTTGTACATCTGCTTCAGGCAAGATGGGGTAATGCTTGTTTGGCATGAAGCATCGACATTGGTCTTGGTAGGCTTTTCCTTGCGGTCGGTGATGGTTCGAGCTGGGTGAGGAACAGGGTTGAAAGCAACCGTGCCACCAAAGTTGGTGCTGGGATCGACGAACTGAACGTGTTCTGCCACTTCATCAGGGATGGAGTAAGACAGAGTTCGCAGCTTTGTCTGCCCCTCCTTGGTGTAAAACTGATAGTCACCACCAAGCAGCTTATTAGCTCCCTTGACATCAAGAGCAAAGTCGATGAATCCGCCATTGATCTTGTAGTGCTTGACTCCATTTGACTTGAGCCACTTGGTCACTGAAGAAATAGCTTCCTTGGAAGGAGAAAAGGCGCTGGTGACTTCATCTTGAGAAAGCCATTGACCGTAGTTCTTGCTGTCGGGGCTGGAGAGGTCAAGAAGCTTGGACTCGAGCTGATCGACACCTTGCATGGTCAGTGCGATGCTGAAGACCTGCTGCTTTCCAGACGAGGCGACTCGAGCAGTCTCATGGACTTGCCAGCCTTGAGGGACTTCGGCATGGTGAGAGAATGATTTGCCCAAGGTTGAAGGTAGAGCAGATAATACCAGGACGAGGCACTGGGATGAAGAGATATACATGATGGCGGTTGGATGTCACTGAAGACCCCGGATAAGCGAAAGTAAGGACTGGATAGAGACAGGATACTACAGCAAGAACCAAATCAAATCCCAAGGAAATGATCTCGTTCTTATCTATTTCTCCCAAACGGCTATCATCATCAATGCCATCATCCACGCGACTCTGGATAAGACGGCATCGCAATGGAGATATCATCCAACAAAGGCCCTTTGTAAATACAAAAGGGCTCCGGGGTTCTTGGCACGAGCTTCTCAATTGGGACAATTTTCCGTTTCGCGTTATGCAGATCATGATGCGACTTAGCCCGTCTGGGAAGTTATGCAGGGGCAAGCTGTGGAGACATCTACGGCTCAACGGCATCGGTAGATGGATATCGCGACATTTAATCCCAGAACGTGAACTGATAGGGTGATGGCGATGACAAAAGTGCGTGGAGTTAAGATTAGGTGATGACAGAAACGGGCACGATAGTGAGGTTTGGAGCCAATTGATAGTGGCACCATAAGGGACGACATAGTTTAATAACTTTATGCAAATTGAGACCACCTTGTAGGCCATTCTTTCTTTAGCTGCTCTAGGGTTTAGGGTATCTAGTCTAATATAGTTTAGAGCACTTATGGAAGTGATACTAACTTTATCTCAATGTCCAGACGTCTTGTTCAAGTCGGTCCAAATACACTGTTACCATCTGGGTCACCGAAAGTGGCATATCACACTGAAAAAAGGGAAACCCAGAGTCGAGGGCTAAACTTGTAGCGATTTACCTTCTAGACTCTTGGATCGCCCTGAGTGGAGTCAGGCGAATGGTGCTGGACCAACCCTACAAAGGCTGGTCCAATGTCGAGGTCGCATGAACTGCACTGTTCTGACAGTATTGCACCTAAACCTATCGCGAAGGTAGAGCATTGGAGCCTGGTCGAGCTTCATACTGTCAGAGTATCTGCGCGCATACCCGGATGCAGCGAATAGTTTACCAAGGGCATGCTTACCTTGGCCAACGAAAGGACACTTCTTCGCCATCTTGTCCTTGGTTTCCTGGATTCTGGAAGTCTACTGGTCGATCCGCCTTTGGACGTTGACAGTGCCACCACGGGGCTTACAGTCACAGAATAGGATCACCTCAAACAATCGCGGAGGGCGGACATGGGAGACGATGTTTGGAGCAATACTCACTGGCAATGGAATTCACTTCTCCGTAGTAGGGTCCGTTTTCTTACCATGCTGGAGGAATGGTCACTGCCAAAGGCGATACTGGCTCGGCGGTTTTTTATGTTGATGGAGGAGTCGTTGGATTGGTATTTACTGGACACAAGATGAAGAGATTCTGCGATGATGGACTAGGCTTATCACTCCCATCGAGTTGTTTTTCAAGACTTCATATCATCTTCAAGAGTGCCTCTGAGACGATCTAGGTGGCGCAAAATCGTGGAACCCATTCCAATCGCCTGCAAAATAGCACATGTTGAAACGTGTTAGCGAGCATTGTCAACGCCTACAATGCCGTACGGTCATGCGAGCTTAGCGAACTGTTTATGGTCTTTACTAATATTATCCTAAGATTGGCCTTAAGCGACCCTGCCTACGCTTTTCAGTAGGTTGCTCGGGAATCTTTGCGTCATGTGACCCACACCACACCTACCTGCCAAATTCAAACTGCCTTGGGCTTTCTGGAGGCCGCCGCCTGAAGCATTCGCCGTGCTCATGATGGCTTCATTTCAGGTGCCATTCTGAAACTCTATTAATACACACCGAGTTCCCTGTAGGCTTCGAAGACCTTCCTTCCACATCAATCCAGTTCCCATTAGGTACGCGTGCCCCCATTCTATCACCATAACGCACTATCAAGGAAAAAGGCAACTCTCCTGGAATCACCAAGAAGCAGAGTGTCTGGTAGCAATACGTTCCTCCAGCGTCCGCACTGGCCTTTCAAACACCATTTCTATGCTCCGATGCTGACTCTTCAAGATTCTGACAGTCATGGAGTCCCAGAAAGGTTCAACATCCCAAGCTGGGTCTGGTCCCCAGAAGCAAGGGTCGATGCCATCCACGACCGAAAATTCTGGAACAACTCAGTCACGCTTTGATGTCATATCTGCTAGGTACCGTGCCGCCTGGCCAAAGCTCCTTTCAAGACGCGGCGTCGAAATGGGCAAAAACCCGCTGCCATCGTTCATCGTCCCCCACGTAAGCACCATCGAAGAAAAGGCCAGAGAAATTCTCTCCCGACACCAAATCAAGTTCGAGGATGAAGATGAGGTGGAGGTCCAGCTTCTGGATCAAAGTTATGATTATACCGAACACTTTCCCACTCTTTTGATTACGGCGCCCTGGTCTGTAGACAAGCAAGAGGACTGGAAGAACGCTGTCCGCGATATGGTTCAGGTCATATATACGATCTCCCAAGAGGCTAAATTCGATCAAGAGAACGTCTTGGTCGAAATGAAAGACCCCATCCTTACAAAGAAAATATGCATCTGGCCGGTTGAGTCATGGTTGCATTACAATGCCGAGTGGGACGCCATCAGAAAGCTCGTACGCCAGCGACTCAAAGCTTTCAAGGCTACCAGAGGAGAGGTGGCGGGTATTCAACTATTACGCTATGGGGTAGTGAGGAGGAGAGAAGCGAACCCCGTTACTAATTCCATCGGCTGCTACGCAGATTCAGACGAAACCGGATGGCTTGAAGTTATTGACGACATCCGGATGAACATTGACGAGCATGGCTGGACAGATGTCTACATTCATATCGAACATAGGTGGAACGAGTGGTAGGGTGGGTTGGATGACTGATGGTCATAATAACAGTGTGTGATGTATAATATGTGACAGTATATTTTTATTGCCGGGTAGGATCTGAGGGCAGCCCACTTTATTACAGGTGCGGAGTATCCTGAGGGTGTCTTGAGTGGCAGCTACGGAAGCATATATACCCTCGACAGTTTTATGTCCCTCCGGTTGCTGACGATGGCTTCTTTGCTATGCCGGTCAGTAAAGATCACGCGGATGGTGAAACTGAGAGAAGGAAACGCACGAATATCAGTAACCCTACAGTGAGACTAAAAGGCTGAAGAGCTTAGATACGTCAAACGATCTTAGGCTACCTGCTATCCAGTTCATCTAATTGACTCTGGCCTGGGAGACCATTATAGTGTAGTACCTTAAGACGAAAAGAAATATGATGTGTTCACACGCTAGACAGATTGTAAGACAGTGCTCGACATGGTCATTAACGTTTATTAAATCATTCCTAAACTTTTGTACAGATCTAGATGCTTGTGCTAAGTCTATTGGGTGTTGGAAGGGTACAGGTACTCGTTCAGCTCAAAGAACTCCTCCTTAACCAGACGAGGAGACACGAAGCGTCGGAGCATATCGGGGCTACCAGCTCGGTCATTAGTACCGGAGCTTCTGGCACCGCCGAAGGATTGTTGGCCAATGAGGGCAGCTGTGGTTTTGCAGTCTAAGGGGGATGTTAGCAAATTGTCCGCGATACCTGTTGATGAGGGATACTTACTAAGGTAGAAGTTACCAGCAGAGTAGCGCAGAGCGTCCTCAGCTTCACGGAGAGCAGCGCGGTCTTGAGCAAAGACAGCACCAGTAAGAGCGAGGCCACCACCGTTCTGGTCGATGTTCTTGAGGAGAGGGGAGAACTCTGAGTCCTTGTAAACATGGACAGCAAGGACAGGACCAAAGATCTCCTCGTTGAAGAGACGGTGGTCAGGAGAGTCAACCTGGTAGACAGTAGGCTTGACGAAGTATCCAACGGAGCCATCGTACTCGCCACCAGCAATCAGCTTGACCTGAGGATCCTTGTTGCTCTCGTCAATGATCTTCTTGATCTTCTCGAAAGAGCGGCCGTGGATGACGGGACCCATGAAAGCCTCAAAGTCCTTGTCGGGGCTACCCTGGGTGATGTTCTTCATCTTCTGCGTCATGAGGGAGAAGAACTCCTTGGCGCGAGACTCGGGGACGTAGGCGCGGGATGTAGCAGAGCACTTCTGGCCCTGGTACTCGAAGGCGCCTCGAATGGTGTGGTTTACGACGTTGTTGATGTCGGCAGAGGGGTGGACGAGGTGGAAGTTCTTGCCGGAGGTCTCACCGACGACGCGAGGGAAATCGCGGTATCGCTTCTCAGCAATGCCCTGACCGATCTTGCCGTAGATGGAGCGAAAGACATCGGAGGAACCGACGAAGTTGAGACCAGCGAATTCGCGGTGCTGGAGGACAGTCTCGGTGATCTCGGCGGCGTCACCGGGGACGAATTGGATGACATCCTTGGGAAGACCGGCTTCCTGGAGGATCTTGTAGATGATGGTGCTGGGGTGGATGTTGTACTGAGAAGGCTTCCAGAGGACAACGTTTCCGAGAATAGCGGGCGCGATCAGATTACCGCCGATGGCGGAGAAGTTGAAAGGTGAAACGGCGTAGATAAATCCCTCGAGAGGTCGGTAGTCGATGCGCGTCCAGATACCGTCTGTACCACGCTCAGGCTGCTTGCTCATGATCTCGGCGGCGTAGTGACCCGCCAGTCTGAAGAAATCGGCCAATTCAGCAGCAGCGTCGATCTCACCCTGCCAAACGTTCTTGCCCTGTCCAAGCATGGTAGAAGCAATCAACTCATATCGGTACTTTGTTGTCGCCAACTCGGCGGCGCGCTGGAAGATGGCCGCTCGATCAACGAACGGTGTGTTCTGCCAGTCCTTCTTCGCCTTGAGGGCGGACTCGATAGCAGCGCTGACCTGCTCTTTGCTGGCGAGTGGGTAGTTTGTGAAGGTGGTGGCATGTTCTGCGGGGAGGACTTGGTCCTCGTTGGCGTGGATCTTTTGAGAGACGCCGTTGAAGATGATCTCGCTCTTGAGGGGGAGTTCAGAGCGGAGCTTCTTTAGAGCGGCTTCCACCTTTGCTCTCTCTGGAGAGTTCTTTGTGTATGTGGGCTATGGAAGGTGTCAATCAATTGATCGTCAGACTCCAGGTTTGTTTGACTTACGTTGGGCTCATTACGAGCAGCGGGGAGTCTGAAAGGAACAGTTGTAGCGTTGCCACGCTTCTGAAGAGAGATCGCAGGTGTTGAAGCTCGCACTCGGCAGAGAGGAGTCAATCGTCCCTTGGACGTCAATGCTCGAACGGAAGAGGCCATTTGGTGTGATGCAGGTGATATGAGTAAGATGGAAACTCGTACTCCTTCAAGCCAGAGATGATTAGAAGAATGATTTGTTAACGGTGGAAAGAGCGAATGGCTTTTTTTATGCTGCTTGACATCACAACATTTCACACGCTGAAGTTTACAGCTGTCGGGGCACCTGCCGAAAGTTTTAGTGGGCGTTTTGGCGTTGTGTTACCCCGCTGAGGCTTGCTACCCCACTGGAGTGAGAAGATAGTGGGTGACCGGGCACTGACCCGACTGCAGAGGCGCCATCACGAGACCCAGATCTGAACCCCGCGTCCTGCGAAGCGAAATTCTAGGCGTGGAAGTATGACCCGGGATCTGCCCCGATGGCTAGATTGGCGATTGTGCTTGTCGTATTGTCGGTGTGGGGTCCCGGGTTTGTGCGTCGGGATTGCCATGCGATGATGGTGTAGCGTCGTAGCATTGCTGTCAGTGTCACCGGCAGTTAGTCCTGAGGATCAGCTGGGGAGTGTATGGAGAGAGATGGCTAGAAGAGATTGCCAAAAGCCGCAAGGAAGCGCATCCGATTTGAAGGATGGCCCAAATGGGTAGAGGCTTGGGTGGTACCCCTGCGTGCCCTTCTTTGGAGTATGCCCAGCTCTTCAGTGTCGGCATTCTTCAGATGAAGCGTTCACTATACCGATCTGGTGAAATCTGAGCCTTATCATTATTGTACAGTCAATATTGCACACAATATGGAAAAGCATCAAGAAAAACACCAAGACGATGCCATCACCAGCACATTCAGTCGCAGCCATCTATGGAAGCCCGTATTGGGCGACATAGCAGCGGCAGCTCTATCCGCAACATTAATAACACCAGTCATCACAGTCATCGACCAGTAAGTCTCACTCACCCAAATCTCACGATGCCCTCACTAACAACACACAAGGTCAATGGTTGAAAAGGTCTCTTTCAACAGACCACTGGCCTCTGGCATGAAAATGAACAGCCTGTACGCTCTCAAGCATCCTGGACGCTTCATCTTTGGCCGCGCATTCGGCTACGTCTGGGCTCTTTATGCAGCTACATACGCTGTGTCAAACTCATCAGATACCCTCGCTCATGAGTTCCATAGAGCAGCTGTTGGAACAATTACTTTCGTCAACACGATGATCATTAATGTTCCTCTTGGAGTGCTGAAAGATGTTCGCTTTGCTCAGATGTTCAGTGCGACTTCTACGCCAACACCAAAGACTGCACCTGTTGCAAAGCCCGGTGTCCCCAGAGCGGCGACGCTTGCATTTCTCGGGAGAGATGCCATTACCATCTTTGGCTCTTTCACCATGGCTCCTTGGCTCTCTGCTCTTATACCAGATAGCCTGTCTTCGAGTCCGCATTCTAAGGCTGTCATATCCCAATTGACAGTGCCTATCTTCTCTCAATTCTTTGCCACGCCAGTACATCTGCTGGGGCTGGACCTGTACGCCCGACCACGCGGGATACCGTGGGTTGAGCGTTCGGCGCAGATCCGAAGGGACTTATTTTCGGCGACCATACTCCGGTCTCTGAGGATTATCCCAGCGTTTGGGGTTGGGTGTGTTGCTAACATGGAGGCTCGGTCTCGGTTCCATAAGATGTTCCAGAAGACCTAGAAGGGCTTCTTTCGGGGGGAGATGGGGTGTCATGGCTGCAGGCAGTGGCAAGGTATGGGTGTATCAAAATGGCTAGTGTCGTAGATTAAACATAGTTCGTATGGTTGTAAATTGTCTCAACGGAGTGGCGCATAGGTTGTTCAGTAAATAATGGGAACTTCTTTCTTCTACCGTACCTGACCAAGTCTATGAAGTAGGGCGTGTATCATTCACATGAGTGGTGGTCTCCATCAACCGCGCCGTAGTAACAGCCTCCCTTAGTGCCCGTCCAAGATGACCCCTGACACCAGCCTCTTCCAGAACCATGATTCCTCCAATAGTGCACCCCTCAGGCGACGTACCCTGATCTCTCAGATCTCCTGGCTGCAATCCACTCTGCAGCATTGCCGCTGACCCCTTCATGGATTGATAGATCATAGTCTGGGCGTCGGCGCGGGGAACACCTACCGCTACGGACGCATCGATGAAGGCATCACAGATGACAGCCCAGAATGCAGGGGTTGAACCTCCAACTGCGGTAGTGGCATTCATCAGACGTGGGGGGACTTCAACGGTCTCGCCGATGGTTGTGAAGAGAGCTTTAGTGAGGTCGCGGTGCTCTTTGGGGACTTCTGGCTCTGAAGGTGACTTCTCGATGGCGATTAAGCCTTCGGAGACCATGCACGCGATGTTGGGCAATGTGCGGATGACCCATACTCGACCAGAGCTGTTGTCCTTGTTGGTCTCGCTACCGTAGATGGTGGACTCAATTTTCTCCTTTGTCCAGCCTGCGGCGACACTGATGAGGAGCTTCCCAGATAGAGCGTCGCGAATGCCATCTTGTGTGAGAACACTCTCGATATCAGCAGGGTCAACACCCAAGATGATGGCATCAGCTTGTTGTACAGCCTTGACATTCTCACCGCGCGAAACGGTCAAGACGCCGCTGTACTCTGAGAATTGCTCATTGAGCTTTTTCTCCGAGCTCTCTGAGCGCACACAAGCGACGATCTTAGTGAAGGGCAAATCTGTCTTGCCATCCTTGATAGCAGGCAACAGATTCTTCACAATGGGCTTGGTAATGTTTCCTGTAAACAGTCAGTCGGTGCAACAATCCAATTGATTGGCTAGAGTAATGTACCTGTACCCAGGATGGTGAGTGTGGCATTGCTCAAGCCCATGATTGCGTTTGATGTTTGGTGCAGTGATAGTGATACGGTTTGATACGGCAGAAGAGATGCGCAATTTTATTTGTCGGTAGATAAGAACAATTAATGACCAGAGAACATGTGAACAAATAAACTGATCCTGTGACACAATAGACCAAACCTTGGAGGGAAAACGGTCGACAAGTCGTGCAGATTGCAGATGCAGATGCAGCCGTCCATTCCTTTGTTATCTCTGTGAGGGGTCGACGGGAGGGCTACCGATGGTGATGTCGTCTACTGTGGACCGCTAAACGTGGGGAAGAAACCCTCCGCGGGGTAGAGCTACGGGAATGATACCGGCGCCACTATCAACGCTACAGGGGAGACGAGGCATGACATGAGAATTAAGTCAGGGCAGAAAAGATCTTGTAACACTTATCTGGCAAATTACAGCTGCGTGTTTGGTGGTTGGGGAAAGTTTGAGACATTCTAGCGCTATCAGTGGAATGCGGTGAAGCAATTGAGTTCAAGGTCACCAGCACACAAGGCATTTCATCACAATTGAGGTGAAGATGCAGAGAAGATACAGGCACAGTTTAACAATGTTCCAATTTTAGTAGCTCATCAAATATATTATCAACTCGATCGCTTTTCTTAGGCTCTCCAAAAAGCAAGCCGTCTCCAAGCCTCATTCTTCAGCGCCGTGTACTCATCTAACGTTCTCGAAGCTGCATCCCTGTTCTCCATAGCGCGTCTGGTCAAATAAGCCATGCACTCTCCAAGGGTTCCCCACGTAGTGCACTTGTACACTTCAGGCGCAACACCCTTGTCGTCCTTTAGCTTGAGCAGGCCAAAGCTGACCTCATCCGACATGCCGTGGAGTTGAGCAAACTTGACGGGGACTGTGGGGAGATTGGCCTTGGTGCGCTGTTGGTGCGTCTCGTGCGCTTTGACTAGAGACTCCTTGTTGTGGCTGGCGAGGAGGAGTTGAGCGGAGGGGAAGGGTTTGGAGTTTGAGCCGCCAAAGCCAAGGAATTCTTGACGGAGTACGCCTTGGGCGATTTGGTCGTAGTTTTGGTCTGTGTGCTCCTTTGTGTCGTGGATGAGAGAGCGAGGGTCGGAAGCCATGTAAGCGCCGCGAACAACCTTGACACCAAGAGTGAACCCCTTGTCAGAGGCAATCTGGAGGTGCTTCTTGAGAGTGTCTTGTGTGCTCTTGAGGTAGGCCTGGTATGTGTTGTAGAGAACGACGTTGCCGTTTGTGTTGAACCTTTCTTGGAGCTGCATGCCAAGACGGAAGATGCCCCATTGGTAGTGCTGGGATTCGGCGTCAATGAGGATGTATGCACCCCGGTCCTTGGCTGCTTGAGCAATTTCGTGGCAAGCGTCGACGAATTGCTTGGGGAGTTGAGCATCATTGTGGAGGGCTTCACAGACGCCAGGTCCAGCTCCAGTAAGTCTGAGTGCAGATGTTAGTCGATTGCGCTGACAAAATGAGGTTATCGCGACTTACTTGGTGGCCAATTGATCTCCTTCGCGGAGTAGCTCGACCGTCTTCAATGTTCCATCCCTCCACGCGGCGATGTTCTCACACCATCGGCAATCATTGTCCTTCGCAGCCTCAATTCCAAGACCTTGCTCCTTGCCCGTCTTGCAATCAAACACAGTCTCCTTCGCGAATGTGAGAATTGTTCCTTTGAATCCCATATCCTGCAATGACTTCATGGTAGCCTGTGTCTCAGCTGGCGTCTCACCGGCGCAGAATTGTTTATAGAAACTGTGCTTCAGAAACGACTTCAGTAGCGGGTTGCGAGAGACATTGAAGAGATATGGGTTGCTGGCGTGGGAGAGTCTTTGAAGAATGTGGAGAGAAGGAATGAGGAGCCATGGTCTTGATGATACGGCATTGATGAGGAGGGATCTGTAGAGAACCAGAGGTGGGAGTTCTGATAGAGGTGTCTCTGCACCTTTCACGACTGGTGTGTTGGTGGGCGTCGCTTCAAGCGCAGCAGCGGCATTGGTGGTGGCAGTGGAGGAGCATCGCCAAAGAGGAACTATACTGTCTCTTCGCACTCGAGGTCCGAGTGCGAGAGTCAGGTTCCGGGTAGCCCGGGACTTGGTAGAGATGTTGCCCGAAAGCGCGGTTGTCATGTCAGGCGTAGTAAATGAATTGGTGATTCCAGCGTTCAATTGATGGTGTCTATCAAGATGAAAATGAAGAGACGATAGATGAAGAGATGGCAGATGAAGTTAACAATGAGGGGGGCATTCTTATTCTACGATAGCCTTATCATCCATCACTTTAGACTTTTAGTCTACCCTCTCACAGCTGGCTAACTTACACCGGCACCCCAACCGATACTCTTTTTTTGGTCTACGATAACGCGGGGAGCGGGGTAAACTGGTCACATGGACATGGCTTGATATGGTATCACCAAAACTCAATTAGACCGTCATCTTTTTGTTTGTCTAAGGTAAGTTAGGTATCAGTCTAGACCCCAAACCCCAGAGCCGGGAGGGTTTCCCGATGGTCACTCAACCCCACATTCGTGATAAATCACGAAAGCCATGACCTCTTCTTAAGTCGGGAATGGCACCGTTGCTTTCTTCTAGTGCGGTCTCGTTTAATTGCTGTACTGGGTTAAACTAGATACGGTAATTGGGTGGCGGCGTCGTGCATCGGCTTCTCGAAGCGAGGGCAGGGGTTGGGCGCCTTTCCTTTGCTTGCCTTGCGCTAGAAGCATCATGCATATTGGAGACGAGCTGCAGTATCATCGGGGATGGAGATAAGCATCGCTTTGTCCTGAACGAGATTTTGTAGCGTAGTGTTGGGCGGCTACGAACGGGCGTCTCTATATGGTAATGGTCTTTGTCATTGACACGCGTCTGTGGGACATGGCATTTTCTTCCCTGGGACACCTAGATCTACATCTCTTCATCAATCAAGGGCAAGTTCAGCCGAGGTTTTGCTTAGATAGCTCTGGTATCTTTACGGCGGTGATACCGAAGAAGCCAATCACCAGTGGCCATTCAAGCCGCTGTTAAGTCGCAATCTGAATATGAAGTTACAAGCTCAAAGATACAGTCAAGATCGACCTGGTCTGCCAGTTAAATCTCCGTCTCTGTGCATGGCTTCGAGGAATCCGCTTCGTCTCACAAGAGCATTCATGCACCAAGTCATCATATTTACGAGTCTCGAGAATTAATCTTGTTGCGTAAGAGCCTTCTCGCGAGTGGTTCAATCGTCGTTATATTCATATAGATCTGTAGTTCTATTGCTCTATGACTAAACACTTCTAACTACTTCGTCCAGTGCTTTTGCTACATACTCAACATTCTGCTCGTTCAAACCCGCTAGACTAATCCTTGAAGTATCCGCCATGTAAATGTGATATTTCTCTGCAATCTCGTTAGCTTCGGTGTTTCCAGACATTACATACTACTGACCTTCAAGACGTTCAATTTGAGCTTTGCTGATCCCAGTGTACCCAAACATGCCAGTCTGATTCACAATATGTGACCAATCGCCCGGCGTCTCAAGTCTCACTAGCCCATCGTAAAGTTTCTTTCTCATAGATCTGATCCTAGATGACATGGTCACCAGATCTTGCTGCCATTGCTTCATGGTTTCAGGATTGCTGAGAACAGTAGCAGCGATTCGAGCACCGTATACAGGTGGATTCGAAACAGTTTGTCTCTGAGCATTTTGTAGAAGTGAGAAGACTGTACGCTTTGCCTCTTCAGACTTTGTCACGATCGCTGTCAAACCGACGCGCTCACCGTACAGACCCATGTTCTTGGCGAAGGACATGCAGATTGCAGCTTCGAGACCGAGATCTTCGATGAGATACATGATGGCGCAGGCATCTTCGTCATAATTACCGGAGTTAAAGCCAAGATAGGCTGAATCGATGATAGGAAAGATCTCGTTCTCTTTGATCACAGCAGCGATTTGCTTCCATTGGTCGCGAGTCGGATCGCATCCGGTTGGGTTGTGGGCACATGCGTGGAGAACAACCGCCGAACGCTTGTCTGCTGCCTTGAGAGCTTGGATGTAGCCATCAAAGTCAAAGGCTCGATCTTTGTAGTAAGGAGCTTTGACAACGTTGAAGCCAATCTCTTTAAAGAGTAAATCGTGGTTTGACCATGTTGGGTCAGTAATGATGATATTATCGATGCCAGAATTTGCCTTGCGAAGGACCAGACCAGCTAGAAGCAATGATCCCGTTCCAGAGATGGATTGACACGTTGCGATCTTCACGACATTAGTCTGTGCGCTCATCTACTCGTCGAGCGTCTCAAGACTTACTCTATTCTCTTTATAGGCGCTAGTATCATGAAACAACAACTTGCTCGCCTCATCGCGAAAGCTCTGGAGACCCTCAATAGGCAGATACTCATGTCCAGGATTGGTGATCAGCTTCTCAGCCTCCCTCACGGACGGCAGAACCCATGGCTTAGCGTTCTCATCTCGGTATGTACCTTGACCGAGATTCACCTTGTGGGGATCTTGGTCTGCATTGAAACGCTTCGTGACTTCAAAGATGGGGTCGGGTAGGATGTATTGTGCCGCACCGAATGCGGAGTGCTGTCGGGTACCCATGCTTGTGGTGGGATTGGGGAAAGGTTGGTCTTGTATTGATTTGACCAGTATATTGGGGACTTACGCCTCAGAAAAACTCAAAATAGGGCAAAGGTTGGTTTGGAGTAGTAACTACTAGTGAAATTAATCGGACTCACGGAGCGACTTCTCTTCCTTTTTGTTTCGGTGTTGGCGATGAGATTGTCGTCGGATTATGAGTCCCGGTGTTGAGGTTCGGTGGGATCGGCCGATGGCTGCTTTGATGGCCGGAAGGCATCCGACTTTCGCAAACACCAGACCGGGTGCGACCCGTCCTTCAATTTTGTTATCTAATCCGTCTACATACAGCTGTATGTGGTTAGTCGTCATCTAGCGACAACCGCCGTTTCGCTACGGAGTTTATCCTATAGTATTGATGTGCTGGGTATGTGGTTCAAAGGCTTTCATATCGGAGCTGTGCTGAACTTGATGACATGATGCAATTGCTCCAATCTGGCGATCGTATTCCCACTGACATTCCAGACTCAATCATGCCAGGGTACTCACCTTGGACCAATAATTGCTGACTCGAGACTGCCTCATGAAGCTACGCCGCTTTTCCTGATCCTCCATCATCCGCCCAGGTTCAACCATGGCGCAACAATATACCCAATTTAAAGGCATCGGCGTCATGCATACCACATCCTACCCTGTGAATGGTCATAAAAATCGTCAGCCCAGCCCAAAACTGGAAAATGGTCCTGCGAAGCTGACATGAGATGACCCTAAGCTCACTGCTTACGTAGGATTGTTAGTACAGTCTCTACTCTTAAGCCACGGACTTGCAAATGCGACAATGAGATTTGCTTTCCTGCGATGGCATCTTTTCAAAATGGCCTCTCTCGACACTCTGCCTAATGAGATCCTCTTCCAAATCTTGCGTAACTGTTCGCCGCAAGAGCTATGTCGTCTCAGCTACACATGTCGAACGATGGGAGCTATAGCGAGTGATTGTTTGTGGTCTGATATCGAGTTCCATGAGGCCGGATACCATGAGTCGAGCGCGGAGGTCAGTGAGCCGTCACCTTGGAGAACAACCAGGCGACCATACAACAGTTCGACGAGAGATGGCTGGCAGAGCGATATCTACAAAAGAGCAGAGAAGTTCTTTATTTTGCTGCATAGTCTACATCGTGATGATCGAGCTCGACTGAGACAGCTTGCGAGTCGAGTGAGAAGTCTCTGTACTGTGGTAGAGCAGGGCTGGGGCACTGGCGGAAGAGCGGTTGAGTCTGCAGTATCGATATGGTGTCTTCTCCCCTACTTCACCAACCTCAGATCCTTGGAGTTCCACGGTGGATCAAATATGTCGCATGATGACGACTCTGGTTCTCAGCTCCCCAATGCGCCTCCTCTAGAGAGTCTTGTGTTCGCAAAGCTTTTCGCCTACATACCCCGAGAAGTCGCAGCATACGTCCTTCGGTCCAGCCAAACACTCGAACGCCTCGAGCTCGGAATGCTAGATGATCCAATGTCCATTAATGCTGGCGTTGACCCAGTTGACAACATGAATCATATTGAAGGACAAATGAGCTTAGGTGGAGTTATTCCTCGACCACTGGGTGGCTTTTTGCGTGGCAATTGCGTATCATTCCCAAGGTTGAAGCATCTGTGCTTATGTCAACCATGCAACAGTCGCGGGGATTACTTTAACCAGAGGAACTTTTGGTCGAAACGAGCAGAGCAAGACAGTATGGAGTCTTGGAAGAGTATCATATTGGCTTCAAGCCAGACACTGGAGACCCTCGTGATGGATCAAAGACCAGGTGCAGGCGTGGAAGAAAACGAAGGGTTTTCAGAGGAAGAGTTTCTCAACACTGGCTTCACGGGCGCAGGCAACAAAGCTCTTGGTGAAGCATTTGGAAACATAATCAGCAGCGATACAGCCCTTCCCAGTCTGAAGCAGGTGTATCTGTATGGGTTCATTGTCAAATCTCGACTTCGCAGGGGACTGTCCGAAACACCTGCAGACAGACTTTTAAATGCACTGGAAAGTCGAGGGGTGAAATGCGAAGCGCGAAGAGGAAAGTGGTGTCTTTTTGACCAAGATACGGGAACGACTTCATGGGCGAAATGGGACGGGGATGGGTGTTCTAATCTTCATGATGTGTATATGGGAGTCAGATGGTATACTCTTTTGACCAAGGTATAACTGGTGGTCAGAGCGATTTTTTCTGGTCCATTGTGAGCTTACAAGCAAAGATATGGGTTGTTGAGTAATTGATTGGCACAAAATGCAAAAAGAAAGTTCTGATGAACCGTTTGTGATTCTTGAAATGCTTGCCTCAACACGGGATCGAACCGTGGACCTTGTCATTACTAGTGACACGCTCTACCACTGAGCCATTAAGGCGAGTACTTGTTGTTGAAGACCAGTCACGATTTGCGCACTACGTTCTACGCTAGCATTTTTCGTTCGTCGAGTAAAATTGTCAATTGGAGCAAATCTCCGTGGGACTTCGGAGAAAGAAAGCGAAACTTTGGAGTGGATATCGAACACGTATTTATCATCTAAACTTCGTATACCAATCTATCTACTCGGAACCGATCATTAACTTGTACCCATACCAATCAATACATCATTACACCATCTGTCTGGGCTGCTCTTGATTCGTGCTGGAGTTGGAGTACGACTGCGCATTGTAAGGATGCGACATCAAGGCGTCATCAGAGTTATATCCAGTCATCGCGACAGGTGTCCCAGGAGCGGCGTCTCTCTTGCTGCGCTGGAAGATAAACAGGATTGCCTTCAATGAGTCGGAAGGGTTCAACATAGCGAGCCAAGCGTAGATACCAAAGGGACCGCCCTGATAAGACTGCTCGTGTCCGTTGGCTGCTTCCAACTTGGCGAAAGTACCGCGACCATAGCCGTGGACGTACACCTTCCAAGGGTATGCGATCATAAAGAAGAAAGATAGGGGAACCATCAAGCAACATGTGACCAAGTTGGGGATGCCGACGTGAACGTCGGCGTAGGTGAGTTGGTCCGTGGGTTCGAGAATACCTTGATCGTCAAGAATCCAAAAGATAATCTGAGACTGTTAGTCGTGTGTTTGATGCAGTTATTTGTCTGGGATTGCTTACCTCTTGGAGAAAGGTCAAACCGACAACGATCTTGAACGCAGTGAGCTTGAGCATTGGGCTGTGGTGCGCAAGATCCTTCTTGAGAAGCATGTACATCTGGAGAATCGAAGCGACGGAGACGATGAGTGAGATAGTCATGATGACGCGCAGGTAAATGTTAGCGAACTCTCGTGAGTTGCTCTCCGCGCAGAAGACACCAGCGGCTTCAGTAATATCGGTGGCAATGGCGACAGCAATGGCAACAACAGGCATCTGAAAGATCATGATCCAGCGAGTCTTGAACCATTTCATGCCATTCTTCTTCTTAGTCGCGAAAAAGACATCGCGCTGGTCGCGATGGGGAGAAACGTAGTCGCAGAGCAGCAAGAAGAAGGATCCGAGGGCGAAACCTTCAAAGACGTGGAGCCAAGGCTGGATGTAGACTTCGGCTGAGGGGAAGCAGATGGAGAGGAAGCAGATGACGGTGAACGCTGAGATGAGGTTGCCGACTCGCATAATTCTGGATAATTGTTAGCACTGAATGATTTGGTGCTGGAGATAAGACGTACTTGACCTGCTCTGAGGGGTTTGACAGATGCGTCGCATGCATTTGCTTGGTGATAAACATGACGATCATAGAAAGAGCGGAGCATGAACCAGCAATGATCATGCTCAGCTCGTAGAAGCTGAGGTTGCCAACGAAGTTTTGCTTAGCATCTACTACACGTTAGCGTTCATGTCAAACGTCGTGGATGGATCTCTCGTACTTTGAGCTAGTGAATGAGAAGGACAAGTGACGGGTGTGTCGTCTTCATCGTTGCCTCTAAAGATTCCCATTGTGGTATGGATAGGATGGGGTCGATTGAATGGAAAGTGGATTGCTTGATGCTGGAGAAATAGTGATGAGAATTTTCGTAATGGAGTGCCGACAATGGCAGATATATAACTACAAAGAGGATCAGTTCCATCCATGGCAGACCCTGCAGGATGAAACCCAAAACTTGTTGTCTAAACGCGATTAACACAGCCATGGGCACAATGTGCATCAAGCATGTCAGCCCTACCAGGTAGCCCAGGGCCAGTGGGGACCAAAATACCCTCCAAACGGTTGTTGATTCGAGGGATCGTCTCAAAATCGCATCTTTGAAGACATGGGTATCTGGCGGCTGGGGCCAATGGTGCACAGCCCAGCAACGGTTTTGTCCGCGGCTTGACCGGAGAGGGACGGAGGATCAGCATTGAGACTCTGGTGCTACGCTGACGATCGAGGGCTTAGCTATGGTGATAAGGTATGGAAGGCTTCCGATATGCGCCAATGTATTGGAAATAGCTGTTGGTCTTACGGGGACTGCAGCGACGATCGAGGCTCGTATTTTGGATGCTGTCATTGGTGAATTGAGGGAGCTTTCTCAGCTGTGCTTTTGCTTGGTCTGTCAGATCGAGCTTGGCGACCCTCAGCTTAATTTCCAGACCCATTTTATCTCGCAATTTCTCATCCTTCATTGGTTGTTCAAGTCTGTCAGCAAAGGTCCGCTTTCTAAATTTTCTTCCCCCGTCTTCAATCTCACAAGAGATGACTTCAATGCAACTGCTTGAACAGCTGTTCGAGTTGCGGCCTCCATGGCTATGTTTTGATCGACATCTCAAGACTCGAATGGTTTGCCAAAAACCGTGTTTGCATTCGACTGTGGCTTGGAATTGGTGACGAACACGGTTATTTCGGCATCTTCCACCCTGGTCGAATCGCATGCTGGAAGTGGTTAGACTGATCTTTGAGGTTGCACTCAAGCTTTTGACGCTCCACCTTAATCGTTTAGATAAGATAAGAAGTCGGTGATCGGCTTCTGCAGGTTCCGTTTGTCGGTTGAGCATATCCGACATTTCTGGGATCCCCAATTGAGCTGGCGTTGCATTGAATCCTGCAGGATCACTAGTCAGACTTCTATTTCCGCTTTGATCAGAACAAACGACTGCCGAAACTTCAAACCCTGGAAGAGCCAGTTGTACGCAGTGTCTTACTCTTCCCCACACTACAGTACTCCCAAGCAAAAGACGGTAAGCTACCCTAAAGACATGTGAATGATCAGCCATCTTGCCCAACAGATGATGCATATACGGAAACAAACTTCATGTTTGTTGGCTATTGAGTGAGATATTCATGTCGCAGTACTAGATGACGGTCAATGAACTTTTTAACATTGAAGAGTGATGTGGCTGTAACATTGTTTGCCAGCTTTGTTGTTTTAGTTATTTTGCAACATTGATGCGACGACCGGGAATAATTTTCTTGCCCTCATACCGCTTGAACTCCGAAACACAAAAAGGTCAACCTAAACACCATTCTTGCACACATCATGACATCTTCAAGACTTCATATAGGGAGTCACCTCGTAACTTCCCAGCCGACCTCTGGATATCCAAAGACGGTCGGGCAACCTGTCTGACCATCGAGACGCGCTTCTCGCTTCCAATTCGTTATGACCCCACTATTCTTTTTGGCTAGCTTCCTGATCCAGATAAGCGTCTGGAATGTTTGCCAAGGCGCAGCAGACGCCGTTTGCATGAATTTGTGTGGCGGGTAAATTGAGGCTTCATCAAAAACTAAAGAACCCCTTTTTGTATGAGAAAGTGAAGATCTCACAAGTCACTCGTTGAACACTTTCACTCCAGTCATTCGTTAAGAAATATTCATAATGGTTCGCTTTTCTGACCCTCTTATGATCATTGGCATGCTGGCTACTGGCCTCGCTGTCGCTGCTCCTGAATTCGATGAGGCGGCTGAGCTTCGCAGGTCGAATTGCGACGTAAGTAGTCTCAACGAAGGCATAAGGATGTCTGACTGATTTGTTTTGCAGAATGATTGCTTTTTTGAGTCATTTCCCGGTGGTTCATGTACCGATAATCCAGCCTGCCATTGTACCGAAAAGAAATATCGCGAGGCGTACTATTGCTGCATAGCTAAGAACTGCGAGCCCCGCGTATTGACTAGTAAGTGTTGATGAGATGTCCTCGTGTTAAAGTTGCTAATGAATTGCGCGTAGGATCTATTGAGCGCCACCATGATGGGTGTATAGCTAGGAATCTTGACTTCACATTTGATGTTGAGGAGGCTTGCGGTATCACGCTTGAGACTACTTCCTCGGCGGTGTCCGCAAAGGCTATTGCTACCAGTGCTGCTTCAGAGACTTCTTCCACGGCGACAGAAACGACTGAAACGGAAACTACCAAGACAGCGGCTAAGAGTGCGGAAGAGACCGCAGAGGCATCGGCCATTGGAAGTTCTGTTCCTGTGACAGATGGTGTGGCAGCACTGCAGCCTGCAATGGACGGTCTTGCCTGGTTTATGGCGATTGCTCTTCTCTTTCTTTAGCGGAAAATTTCATGGGTTGATGGGCGAATGATACTGGGATGGAAATGAGATAGCTCATTCTCTTAATGATTGACTTAGCAAAGAGCGCAATCTAGACCGTGGACCACTAGAGCTTTTGAAAATAATTTATAATGTATAATCTGACAATACAAGACTTTGATGGTACTGCCGTACGTTACATCAAGTGTCCTCGATACGTCACAGGCAGTGCCCCGAAGGATCTGAGCTTGATAAGCAAGATATGTTACTGGCAAGGATTAACAAAGTCCGGTCTGTTTACCCATCCTAGGTGGGTAACGGAAGAGATGTCTTCCAAGGCTTAGGCTACCAAAATAAAGTAGCCTAAATGCATCTCTAAATTAGCATAATATGACTAAACTATTTCATCGCTTATGCTCTGACGGTCAATTCTTCTGATACCCTGCGTGCAAGAGTCAGCTTCCCCGCTTCAACATCACAGCGATAACTCGACTCAAACAAAAATGACAGACGCAGTATACTCAACGCCTGAGTGGTATCGTCAAGCTCGAGATAAAGATGTGGACAGCGACATACAGCGACTGACCGTACATCACTTCGGATTCAAGCAAGCGGCAGGCGGGACCTTGGTATTTGCGCCAGTTGACTTTGCCAGCGAGCCTCGAGCCATTCTTGATGTCGGAACCGCAGATGGTTTATGGATGCGTGAGGTGCAATCGTCTATTGACTCACCAGGACAAGGTGAGCACGAGTTTCTCGGTACGGATATCAATACAGGTTTCTTCCCAGAAAATCCACCGACAGGAATCAAGTTCGTGCAGCTGAACATCCAGGATGTGCCACCTCGAGAAATGCAAAACCACTTCGATCTCATCAACCTTCGCATGGTTCTCATAGCCGCCGGTTCTGGCGAGGCACAGCGCACTGCAGTCAATCGGCAAATTGAACTTCTCAAGCCAGGCGGCTGGATCCAGATTGGCGACTGCGATCGAGTTTGCCCTACTTCGGAAGAGGAGAATCCTCGTTACCATGACATGTTCGCTTGTATCCGAGCAGTGTGCCAAGCCTCTGGACTGGACCCTCTAGAAGCGCCGAAGATGAAAGGTTGGTTGGAGGAAGCCGGGCTTGAAATGGTTGAAGAAAGGACGGCAATGCGTGCTGTTGGGAAGCGAAATACAGATGCTGGGCTTGGACGTCTGGGGATGGAAGCAGATCTTAATATCGCGAAAGGATTTGCAGCTGGTGCTAAATGTAAGTCTGATCTAGAGTCAACGGGAAGTCACATGCTTATCGAGGTTTTAGCTCTGTCCTCATCTTCGAAGCCGTTATCAGATAAACGGCTGGATTCATTGGTGCAAGATCTGGAGGTGGAGCTGACCAACACCGGGGCATACTTCCCGATGCGATTCATTTGGGGCAGAAAACCATTATGAGAGGGCGTTGCTATGTGGTCAGGTACTGGTCCTATCCTAGTATTATAAAGACATGTTGTTGTGTTCCTGAGCTGACTAGTCCTTTCCATCGCACCCTGCCAGGTGGGTAACAGAAGAGATGTTCTCTAAAGCTTAGGCTACCAAAATAAAGTAGTCTAAGATCTACCTACTACAATTTAGCATAAAGTAATCCACTTATTTCGTCTCTTATGATTTCGTTAATTCTTCTGGCACCCTGACGCCTGCCAAGAAACCTTCAAAGAACTCAAGGTTCACTCCAAGGGCTTCCTTCCATAGGTCGAGTATCTAGATAGGTTAGCTTATTATTCTCCTAAGAAGCCGGGTGACTCACACAGGCCAGTAAGCGTGAATCACCTTATTCCCAAGGTCCTTCCTAACCTTGGCCAGAAAGACCGTCACCTCCTCCAGGCTCCAACCAAGGACACGAGTTAGAACAGCCATGGAGATAGCCTCGAGTCCCTTGAAGTGATCCATATTCATGTTATTCCACTGACCGATCTCTTTGTGCTTTTTGTCCTTCGGCCATGAGTTGTTGGGCCACTTCAACACTGTCTCAACTATATCCACGAAGCCAGCGTCTTGCAGAATGCCTTTGTTCTTTTTGTTGTCCTGGAAGGGACGACCGATCTTTGTGGAAGCCTTGTCAAGAAGGTGGAGAAGCTTGGATAAATCGCTGTCCTCGGTAAGGGATTTGTCATCGGAGCTGGCGAAGAGGTCGACTTCGAGAAGCTCTACATAACCGCCGGGGACAAGATTTCTATCATAATTAGATGGGTTCTTCCGGTATGACTAATGAACGTACTTGTAGATGTTACTGGCGAGCTCAGGCCAGCTTATGATACTGAATGTCATCATGCGACTGTGGACGTAGTCGAAAGGCTCAGAGAAAGTCCAAGGCTCCTCGATGTCATCAACGAAGAATTCCACATTTGGAGGGACACTAAATACCGTGGTTAGTTAGAATCAGGGCTAAGAATTTGAGCAGGAAGTCGTACAAACCAGGCTGTATGGGAGACAGATCGACTCCGATAACCTTTGCATCAGGATGTTCGTCGGCATAATCAATCGCCCAGATTCCGGTGCCCGTGCCTACATCAAGCACACGTTTGACCTTGGAATCGGGATCATTCGGGGGCGCCAAGCCCAGTCTGTTATCGAGAGTCAAAATGAATAAGTTATGCTGGAGATCTAATTGCAAGATGTTAGCGCTTGGGGAATCTGGAACGAATATCCCTACCTAGTCTTTGTTTCTCGATATCATCATTCGGGAGGTTGTATTCTGTTACGATCAGCGCCCGTAAAGAAAGTGTAGAAGGTAGGAATGCTGACTTCCGTCCTTATATCTATGATAAGTGCGACCATTCTCTTTGCGATAGTCCAGGATAGAGCTTCTCAAACTTTCGGATGTTGATGCATTGATCTGAGAACACGGTCAATATTAGCGTGGCTCGTGAAGGTAACCAACCAAGATGACGCACAGATCCGATTGATGAGTCGTGGTCGTCTTCAAACTAGATGTGTGTCAGTTGATGCTACGCTGAGGCATATCGAACAAGCAAACCTCTTCATCTGGCAAGATGACATTTTCGCGATTGAGAGTTGGCTCACCCATTTTGACTTTGGCGATAATGAAACGAGAAGAGTGATGCGAGAAATAAAACTGGTTTCCCCTCACTGAACAGATCATGTCCGTTTTATCATGGTTTTTATCCTTGTTGCCATCTGCATGTTGGTTGTGTTGACGGTGGATAAAGTGGTCAAGGATCCCATCATACGATGGCAGCATCGGATATATGCCATATCCATAACAAAGCAAATTTGCCGAGTGCAACCGTGTACGGAATGAGGAGAATTACGGTGCTAGACTCTGAGTATTCGCGACTGACAAGGCTCAAGAAACTGAGAAATACCAAGTGCGACAACAAGTATCTTCGTCAGTGTCGAGTTTGTGGATCAGTTGACTGTGGGGGTAGCAAGGAATGAGAAGATGGATTCTGTACTCCAGTAAGAAGAAACTATCTCAGTAAGATCATAGACAAAAGGAAGTTGGAGTCTCTCAGATAACACCCCCAATACCTTTCCATCATGTCTTGCTTACGTGGACAACATGTTTGAGCCATGAAAAGTGTCCGTCGGACATCGTAACTCAATCCACTGCTTGAGAAGCCCGAATTTCTTGACACAGCCGACGGAAAAAGCTTATCTGTCGGAGAATAGCAAGGATATAAATAAACGAGAAACCAAGGAGGCCCTTGATGATTGATAAGCCGACAATGAAGAATACATATGCGGTCGGAACCTGGTGAGCACCAGGTGCTGAGTCAAGCAATATTGCACACTTCGGAACATAGCGATCCCCGTCGCCACCAGTAGAAATAGGATGCTAACGATATAATGGTGAGATGGAAGATGAGCCACCGTTAGAGATGTTGTGTATCAGAATACTCGGGTCTACCAATGATGTCGGAACCGAAGCCCTGATTACTGGCGCCATCAGCCTCACAACACGTGCGAGAGTCTCTGGAAACAAAAGGTCCCCTTATAGATCTCAACCAGCAGCATCTACACAGTTAGGTATAGTCGCTTATGCTGAGCGACACATTTGGTAATGTGGCCATCAAGCGCATTGGCCCAGTTGGCGACGATGATGAGCTTCGGTGACACCGTTCCACTAGCGGCTGACTCACTATGGGAAGAGGTCTGTAAATGGGGCCCTCATCATACATACTTTACATGTAAGAGGGGCTTGGAATTGACCGATGAAGACATATGGGGAAATAGATGGGACGATTGATGGCGTAGTTGACAGGTCTCGGAATTGTTTTGGACAGATTGGCGAGAAACAGGGAGGCTGAGTTGCGTTATATCATGGCGGCGCGTAAGACCTGATTACAGTAATAAAAACTCCGATCACTGCGCTTGAACTGTGGAGATACAAGAACGTTAGGCCTGATAGCGCTTATCTGTCAGATTTGGGCTGTATAGACCGCTGATTGATCTCCGCTGACGTCGTTGCAGTGAGATTGGATCATTGCCAAGTAGGGACGTGGCACGGTTTCAAGTTATTCCCAGATCGTTGATAGCGATTACATGAAGTCGGGGAGATTTGAAATCCCTTGTGGCGATCACGGTGAGTTGTAATCCGAAAAGGGACACCATGGCGAGATGATCTCAATAACTCAACATAGGTCTTTAGACGTCTAATTCGAGGATTATGACCTCATTTGGAATGCGAAATCTTCCAAATATTCGTCTGATCTTTGTCAGACCCTTATCCAGCCTAGCGGATCAGATAACCATTGATTCCACAAGATGATAACTAAGCCCCAGCAAGGCTATGATTCCAAGCACCATCGGCATCCACTTAGCCAAGAGGCTCAGGACCCTTGTGTAAGCTGACAGTGGGCATCGCTGGCTCTATCATGCAACCATTGCAGCTTAGTCTGACGTAGTGGTGGTAGCCAACACACCATCTCGCTTGGCGGTTCGCGAGCAAGGCGGTAACACAAAGTCTGTATATATGTACCGCGTCTATCAATCTTAGATCTATGTTTCAGACCATCGATTCATTAGTCTTTTCACAAACGCCATCTTTTACATCATGTCTGAATCTCGTGGACTCATGAGAGATCCTCAACCGGGACAGGAAGGATATCCAGGAAATCCTGGCTTCCCCGGATTTCCTGACTACACACGATACAGTGGTGCTACGCAATATGAAGGGCACTCTTTCGAGTCGAACCGATCGAGTCAGACGGAGAAGGGCCCTACACCGTGGGGTTCGATGGACGGTCGTCCGACGAAAGAGTTGGACTGGGACGGAGAGAAAGATCCAGAGAACCCTATGAACTGGGCTTTGTGGAAGAAGATCATTCATACTGCCATACCAGCGATATACACATTCGGCTTGTATGTACATGATACATCCGTGGCTGCTTCAGAAATAGCTACTGACATCAATGAAGAACAACAGGTATCTCGACACTTGTCGCTGGTCTACCAGGAATCATGGAACAGTTCGGCGAGACAAGCCGAAACGTCGCACTCCTTCCCATCACATTTTACACCATCGGCTTCGTCTTCGGTCCTTGCATCGCTGCTCCCATCTCGGACCTCCACGGCCGTCTCGTCGTATACAAAGTCAACATAATAATCCTAATAATCTGCAACGCCATCGCCGTGGCATCAGACAACTTTGCAGTCCTTGTCATCTTCAGATTCTTCGCCTCCCTAGGAGGAAGCGGAGTCATGGCCGTAGGCGCAGGGACCATGGCTGACCTTTGGCTACCCAGTCAAGTCAGTCGTGTTGGTGTTGCGTACTTGCTTGCACCCTTCCTTGGTCCCAGTATGGGTCCGTTGATCGGCTCATATGCCATTGAACAATATGGTGGTGATTGGAAATGGGGTATCTGGGTTGTTCTTTGCATCCTGACTCCTGTTGCTATCGCTATCTTCTTCTCTTCCGAGACGTCCAAGAAACAGATCCTTGCTGCGCGCGCTAAGAGACGTGGCAGTCGTCCCCAGGGTCAAGGCTTTGGTCAAGAGTTGCGAAAGATCGGAAGGGCTATGCTCAAGCCATGGCATATGTGTATCTTCGAGGTAAGTCTATATAGTTCCAACCTTTTGCGTTGATGGGTACTAACTATTGTGCCCAGCCTGTGTCACTGGTTCTCGGTCTCTACACTGGTTTCTCATTTGCCATGATCTTCTCGTTCTTCGGCTCTTACACCTATGTCTACTCTACCGTCTACCAATTTGACGCGCGACAGATAGGCCTTTGCTACATCGGTCTCATCATTGGTAAGTGAACCCGATGTGTCATTTCCTTTAGGCGCAGCTAACCATTCTAGGCATTCTTTTGGGTCTTGTGACTTTCGCAGTCTTTGACGCAACGATCTATCAGAAGCAAGTAGCTAGAACCGGCGACAGAGTGGCCCCCGAGCATCGGCTATACGCAGCTTTAGTCGGAAGTATACTCGTCCCAATCGGATTATTTGTGAGTCCTCCCAGACACCTCAGACGATCCGCTAGACTAACTCAAATCGAAAGTGGTACGCGTGGGCTCCAGATCCATCGGTGCATTGGATCGTCCCTGTCATGGCCGGCGTGCCTTTTGCGTGGGGAACAATGGCCAGCTTCCTATCGTGTCTAGCCTATTTGGCCAGCGCATTCAAACCCGCGGACCTGTCTTCAGCTGTCGCGGCGAACGGAATTTTCCGCTTTGCCCTCGGTGCTGCGTTTCCCAATTTCGTGTTCCAGATGTATCAGGAGATGGGTATCAATTGGGCTGGTAGCGTGTTTGCGTTTATCAGTCTGGCGTTTATTCCCGTTCCGTGGCTGTTCTTCTGGAAGGGCAAAATGCTTCGACAGAAGAGTTCATACGAGTTGAGCAAGTACTAGCCTACTTGTCACTGACTGGCTCTAATTGGAAATGTCTTGATGGATTAATGAGGCGAATGTTATGCGCTTGTATTTGTTTGGTCCGGATATGTCAGCGATGCAATACCCAATTGTTTGGTTAAGCTATAGAATAATACTACCTCATTGCAACACACCAAAAACCCTTGACCCTTGAAAATAAAGTCTCGTGCCTGATGAGCCTCACCGTCAAAACCTTATTTGCTGTCTCAAGCCGAGGCTACCGACAATTGACAAGGGTCCAATTCCGCTGTGTATCGCCGACAAGGACCACATTCAACCACATTGATCAAGTTGCTGATCTCGGTCTCTTAGTCACCGAATTGCCAAACGTTTTTGCTCCTATCACGATTTACCGTTTTTCGTCCCCGCCCGGAGTAAACATCCAGATCCTTGCTGGACTACCGACGAACCCCGGTGATCTTTTGGCGCTGATTGGCGCGCGTCTTCTTGTCCTCGGTCAACTCAATTCGCGCTCCAATCAATCCCCAGATTCCCCAGGTTAATTACGACGCGACCCCAGACTCTGGACCTCAGTTTCTCCGCGTCAGATGCCTGTCTATACTAGTATCCTCAACGGCGATGACGATGCTACATGAAATGACATGACATGCGGGGCTGGGGTCGTTATGCGATGGAGGTTGAAGGCTGGGCGAGTATATAAGAGCCGGCTCTCGCCGCAATTCCAGCATCTTCATCGGCTCAGCATCAACACAGACAAGTCTCATCATGCGTTTCGCCGCCATCGCCTCTCTCTTGCTGCCCCTCGTGGCAGCAAAGCCTTCGCCAAAAGGAAAGACCTTCAGCAATGTTGAGATCTTTGATCCTCCTACCAACTACCGAGACCCTCAGGTCCTCTACGCTCGTCCTCTTGAGCTGTCTGATGGTACCCTTCTGGGCACTTGGGAGAACTATTCCCCCGAGCCTCCCAACGTTTGGTTCCCCATTGTGAAGAGCACCAACGGCGGAAAGACTTGGAAGGAGATTTCCAAGGTCAAGGATACTCAGAACAACTGGGGTCTGCGATATCAGCCTCAGCTCTATGAGCTTCCTCGTGCCTTCGGAAAGTACCCCAAGGGTACCGTTCTGATTGCCGGCAGCAGCATTCCCTCCGATCTGAGCCAGACTCAAATTGAGGTCTACGCTAGTCGCGATAAGGGATACACCTGGGAGTTTGTGAGCCATGTTGCTCTTGGTGGCGAAGCTCTGCCTAATCCTGGGTAAGTAAAAACATCAAAAAAATAACAAGGTCAGATAACTAACGAATAACTAGTCTTACCCCCGTCTGGGAGCCTTTCCTGTTGACCTACAAGGAGAAGCTCATCATCTACTATGCCGACCAGCGTGAGAACGCCACTCACTCTCAGAAGCTTAGCCACCAAACCACCACCGACCTCAAGAAGTGGTCCAAGCCTGTTGACGACACCAAGTACGCCGACTACTACGCCCGCCCTGGAATGCCCACTGTCGCCAAGCTTCCCAACGGCGAGTACATGTACGTCTACGAGTACGGCGGTGGCCCCAACCCTCCCGCCGGCAGCGACTACTGGTTCCCCGTCTACTACCGTCTTTCCAAGGACCCTGAAAAGTTCATCAACAAGGAGCACCACCAGATCATCTCCAACAAGGGAGGTAAGCCTGCTGGCTCTCCTTACGTCATCTGGACTCCCTGGGGTGGAAAGAACGGTACCATTGTTGTTAGCTCCGGTACTATGCGTGAGATCTTCACCAACCAGGCTCTTGGCGATGCTTCTGCTTGGAAGCAGTGGGATGTCCCTCAGCCTATCGCGTACACACGCTCTCTCCTTACCTTCAAGAAGGACCCTGATCTGCTCATGATTATGGGTGCTGGCATCTTGCCTCCTGCTGGAGGTAACAACACTGTTAGCACCAGTGTCGTTCGTCTTTCCGAGATCATGAAGGCTTAAGGAGTGATGTGGAAGTAATATAGTATCACATCGATAGACGACAATAATGAAATCATGTTGAATGAAACTTTAGCCTTGTGACTATCGGAATCGTGAGAAGCTCCAAAGTAAAGTGAGATTAGCGACGGCCCTTACCCAAGCGACTTAATGTGTTTCCGTGTGAGTATTGGAGTCATGGTGCTAGAAGGAAAGTGTCAGTTCGTTGAAAAGAGCGTATCTCGAACCAACGAACATGATGTGCTGAAATTGCTATTCCATTTTGCGTTGAGTGAACCTTGTTCGCCATGCAATCATGCATTCTGAGAATCTTCCAGAAACCTTGACACACTGCTGAGGGGAAGCTCGAGCGTCCTCAACACTTCTCTTCAAGCATCCAGTCGATTGGAGGCCGTGATTCTAAGATTTTTCCTTTTCCTCACGTGGCTGCTTAGGATTTTGGTGGCCTGCTGTGTGATTGAACCCTACAGTTAATATAGTTCTGCATAGATTAAAGTTACCAACAAAGATGCAACATGTGTTCTGTGAGGAGATATTACAGTTCAGAGTGCTCACAAGGATGGGTATAAAGAAAGGGATTCCCCTCACTCTGCTTCAAAATCATCATCCATCCTTCAAGTCAAATCACAAACATACAACGACAATCTCCAGACCCAAAATCGACATCATTCGCAATGGCTCCTACCAAGAAACTCCAAGTCATAAAGCTCGGGCAACCCAACGGCTGGCGCATCGACAGCTACGTCAGTGTTGAGGCCTTGCCGACTGGGTATGTCTGCCGTCAATGCAAGAACGGGACAAAACATCGCTACCCATCGACCGACGCGATCCTTGAGACCTACGCCGAGCATGGAAAAGTCTTTCTCTGTCCAAAAGAACTCGCCAAGATGGGACACGAGCAACTTAGCGATAGGACCTGGTGCCTCAAGTGCATCACCTACGACCAGTTCACCGAAGATCGGTTTACCCTTGAGCAATACAAGAGCCAACCATCAGAAGCCCCCCTTGGCACTCAAAAGACCCAGATCAAGCTCCAGCGGGAAAAGGTCCGAAAACAAATCGACCGGCTCCGAGCAGAGCAAGAAGTCCTTCTCCGTCAACGTACATACTGGGAGATGGAGGTTGCCGAGAAGCAAGGGACAGATCTGAACCAGGTACAGAAGTCCTTGAGTGACAAGCAGAGGCAGATATTCCGTCTGTGGGTGATACTGGACGAGCTGGATGGTAGGATCAAGTATCTACGAAAGCAGGGTAAGTACACAGTTTTCTCACAAGCATGTTCCACTTCTAACCTGTCGACAGCGTGGCGAAAGTTCTTCAGCATGTGGTTGCCTGTCGATCCGCCCTCCAGTACTGAGACACGATCCGGTCCTTCCGACTTTGCGCTTGAGGATACTATAATGGAGGAATGTGGCAGATTGTGATCCATTGGGGAAACTACAATATGGGAATGTGACGGATACAAACAAGCTCGGGATGAACATAAACAAAGTTTTCTCAAACAAAGGCAGGGAAATGCTTTTATGGTTGACAAAGGATAAATGTATGGAGAGAAAACTTTTTCTTAGTTGCATCAATTGAACTAAAATCATTCGTTTACAGTAAGACCTTTCCATTCTATAAATACCTTGCCTCCCGGTGAAACTATTCTCGTCCATCACACATCTCCACCGATTAACACGAAATCACATCTAAAAATGAATTACTCACGCCGTACTGATAGCATGGCCAGTAAGATCTCAGGATCGCGGCCACCATCAATCCAGGTCAATGGCCGTACTCGACCTCTTACAATTCCACTTACAGGACAGCCCTCTCATCTCAAAATACATTGGCGACGCATCGAGACCATGACCCGCATGATCTCAGGATCCCGGACATCATCGAACCTGGTGAACGGTCGTAGCCTACAACCAGAGTTCACCAGCGCGAGGCACGCATCACATCCTCACATGGCTATACCAGCATCTACACACTATCCTCGACCGCCACAACCAACAAATAGCTACCCACAAAAGATCGAATATGTTTACATCTACTCGATGGAAACGAAGCAGGAGCTTCGAAGAATTTCGGCCGACGCTGAAGCCGTCAAGGCTGATCTCAGACTTAAAAATGCGGAGATGCAGCGGGATATCGCGCATATGAGGCTGCAGATTGATCATATGCGACGTCAACAAGCTCAGAAGGCTACTCCCACCAGTTAGTTACACATCTAACAGATAACATGACGGCGTCTGATTGTTGATAGAGGAGGTTAGAAGACTCGGTTTCCATACCGGCTAGACAACCTATTCAGTGGAGACTATGGGATCCACGAAGATACATGTTTCCTATACGAGGATGATTACACAGACAGCATTTGTCTGGCATTTTCCAAGCCCTTGCGACTTTATTCGAGGCAGAGTTTGTACAAAGTTCATCACACGGAATTTACGGAAGGCGATGAGTCATATTGCCATTTAAGTTTGTACGAAAATATGTTAAATCAGAAAGCTATGTAAAGAAGAATTCAAGGGAAAGTAAGATACAAAAATAGATCATTACTAGTTTTGACAAAAGAAAGCTTCGAAGTGTGGCTCTAAGCCTTGGGTTTGTAATCCTCAAGAGCGTCCCTAGCAAGAGCGAGGTTCTGAATAACGGCCAATCCATACTGCGCAACATCATTTGTAGAAACCCATGGCGCCTCCTTTCCAGGGATCAAACCCTCATGATCAGGAATAGGCGTAGTCTCGAAGGTGGCGTTGGGTGCCTTGAAGCCATCACTGTTGAAGAACTTGTCCCACGCAATGTTCGCCATCGTCTCGTTCTTCTGTTGGTTCGCTGCGTAGGCTGTCAGGCGCGAGTGGCCTTGGTACAAGTTCAACTTTCCAAAGTCCTTTCCGTAACGAGCAGCTTGCTCAGCAGGTGTTGCTTCGAAGTAGTAACAGTATTCAAGCCAAGCTTCCTTGAATTCCTTGGGTAGTTCAACACCAGCGTACTCGATCAATTCGGATACAACTTCTGGCAGACCAAACACAGCAGCGAGATGAGAAACGTCGACATGGCCCTTGTTGTCGGGGTCGGCAGGTGGAGGACCAAGAGTCCAGTTCTGGAGACTGTAGAGACCATTGCCTGTGACGAAGCCATATTTGAGGTTTGCGATACCTTTGGCTGTGCTGATGAGCTTTTCCTTGGACTCTTCCCATCGAGGACTGCGGCGCTCCCAGTCAATCAACCAGCCACCGGCGAGCGCAACCCAGTCCGTACCGAGGCCGAATGCAACCGTTGAGTTTGGTGTAGGTACCCAACCATCCTTTCGGACCTTTCGCTGCGGATCAAGAACACCGTAGGTCTTGTCTGTGTCGAGAAGCTCCTCAAACAGCTCGCCGGTGCGCTCGTCACCACCAGAGAGGTAGTAGAAGTACTTCCTGTACTGAGGCTGTGAGATACGTGCTTGCTTGGCACTGTCGCTGAAGTGCTGGACGCCATGTCGTGTACCAAGACCCTTCCAGTTGCCAATGTGGTAGACATCCACCTCGCCGGTGTGTCGTGTAAGAGACTCAGCAAAGCGGTAGATATCCTCGCGGCCAGTGCGGAGGAAGTACTGCCAAAAGAACAGGTCGGGAGAGAGCTCAGAGTTGTCCCAGGCGTAACCACCGATATCATATCGCCACTCGTGTCGGTCTGGATCGTACGTGTGCATAAAATCGCCAAAGTCCAGGAATCCGTACCATCGACGGTGCTCAACTTCGTACTGGTAGAACTTGGCGAGGAAGTCGATGTTGGCTTCGAGCTTCTGGGACGCGGCGGTAGAGTTATCCGCTGGGGCCCAGTAAGAACCAAGAGCCTTGGTCTTGCTGATGTACTCACCCTCGGCGACTAGGACGGGAGGGTTGTTGATCTGAGAAACGTGGCTGGCAAGAGTGTCATGCGAGGGAGTCTTGTCGAATGCGATAAGGTACAGTTCGCTAGTTCGAGCAATACCGTAGGGGGTGTCAAAGTCCTCCTCCCAATCTTCGTAAGTAATCTCAAGAGCATCGAGCTGGTCGGTGTAGTTCTTCTGGCCAAGGCCGTCGTGGTATGGACGAAGGTCAAGCGGCTCGGCCGATGGGCTGTAGAGCCAAAGTGTGATGGAACCAGTATCGGATGCAGCGTTGGAGATGTCGAAGCCGGTGGGGAATCTCTTCCAGAAGTCACGAAGACCGACAGCCAGACCACCCACCGTGGCGCCACCGAGGTATGCAAGACCTTCAGCGCGAGTGCCTCCAGGGATGGTAACCCAGCTCTGACCAGCTTTGGTTCGCTTCTTGAGGGTGAAGCCATCGGAGGAGAGCTGGCTCAGGCTGTAGTCGTTCCAAGGTGGGATCCAGTGCATGCGGCTGGAGACACGGACATCCCAGGTAGACTTATCAGGCAGTTCTTTTCCGTCAAACTGGTCAGCTCGAACATTAGCACCAGGGTCTCTTCGAAGACCAGTAATGCCTTGAACAGCTTCGCTGAGAAGACCGCCATCGACACCGGCAATTCGGATGTGGCGGTCGTAAAGCTCCTCTCCCTCCAGCGGGACATCAAAGCGAAGACCAACGCCAGAGATAAAGTCCTTCTCCGCATCTCCGTCGAAGACCAAGCTGTGGATTATCTTGATCGATTCGGAACCCGAGTAAAGGTAAAAACGAAGAACAAATGGGAGCCAGGCGTCGTGACCGGACTTGTCAGCTGCCTCGTGCTTGCCGTGAACAGTAACGAGAGCTCTTGCTGAGTTGTGATCGCTGACAGTAACGTTATCGATGTTACTCTGGAAGCGAAGAGTCTTGAAAGATTCGGCGTCGTCATCACCAGCATGGGAGACACCAGATTTAGATCGAAGGACAAGTCTTCCATTCTGGGCGATACGCTTGCCATTGGTCTGGATCTCTTTGACAATGACGGATCCCTTCTTCGGGAAGGTCGCGGTCACCTTTCCTGTGTCGACTTTGATGTCGTCAGAGGATTGAGTAACAGAAATGCCACCGTCGCTCTTTCCGCTCGAGACAGTGGAATTAATGCCACTTCCAGAAGTAACAGCCTTGACGACATATTCATCAAGCACGTCTTCCGATGCAGGGATCGCATGTCCAGTCCACTTCACCGAGCCATCAGCCCAATATCCAGTGACCCAGGACTGAAGATCAATGTCCTGCCCAGAAGCACCGGAAGCCGTGAATTTTGTGTTTTTGGGAAAGTGCTTAGATTGAGGCCATGGAACGCCAAAGGTCGTTCCAGAAGTGAAGTCGGGCTTCTCGCCGAGCCATTTGACCTTGGCAGATGAGGAGGAATTGCTAGGAGCTGCAATGGTTTGGCCTGCCAACAAGGCAAGCAGGAAGGAGTGGACGGCTTGTCGCAGCATTTTGCATCGACTACCAAATAAAGTTAAAGACTGGGGATGATTTTGAACAGTGGTGTACTAATTCTTTGTCTAGTCTTTTAAATACTACAACCATCCAGTGACGCCATAGAGAATAGCGATGAGAATATGCATTTAATTTCGGTTGATATACCGCGTTCAGGTCATTCTACATATAAACACTCAATAACGACATTTGCCCGCCGCTGCATCTCGCAATTCGGTGTAACTCCTGCCGAGCAGCTGCCCTTCTGGAGTTGTGTTAAACTTCGGATGACGGCTTTTTAGCAGACGAATTGATGATCCATGCCAAAACAGGGGTTGGGGGTTCTGCCAATCTCCGCTAAACATGGTTCCCCGCAAACTTGACTCTGACTCGTGCTGTTGAACAGAAGAGAGAATGAATGTTTGGGGACTGAACTCTTAAATAAGTTAATTCTTTGCGGATACGGTAAGACTTTACGGGGATTACGCTTGGCGTTGGGGGTTGGAGCTCGAGGCGAGGCTGTGACATCTGCGTGGGGCATTTGCGAGCGCGTTCTCAGACCATATACCGGAGAAGTGGATTACTAAGGGATCAATAACCTGTTTGAGGCTATTTCTGATTGTCAGCTTAAAAATGAATGGATCCCAATTGGTCTTCCTATCGTTCAAAGAGTCTTGACATCCATGGATGCTTCAAGGTAGAAATCCTTCCCGTGTTGATGACCAACGAAGGAATCCGAAAACATTCGGCACCATGGATATTGCGTTGTGTTTCCACGGCACCGATCGACTTACTGGAAGATTTCTCATTACGTGCTCCCAGTGCCTTCATCCTTCGTCATAGGATGGATATGTCCTCACTGGTTGATCACCTACATTTGCTGTTGAGATGCAACTCGAAGCATGCGTATTGAAGTTACCCTGCACTTTCTGCCATCTTCCGTGACGTCACCCAACCAAGCCTCCAGAACGAAGATACCGACATTTAAAGAAATAAATCACAATCAGGAAGGCGCAAAAGTCCCTCCGAATTCCTTCATGACGAGGCTTTATATATGCGAATTACGCGGCCAAACTGCACAGCCTCATCCTGTCACAGCACGGATTTCGGGATTAAACACGTGACTCGCGTTTCATTATCATGTTATCTATTCCCGCGCGAGTAGATCTTTACGAAAAAAAGAAAAAAACCGTACTATTTCCACCTCCAATTTTAAGCTTAACAGCGTTTCACCATGAGTAAAGATCGCACGTCGCCTATGCCGCTGTTGAAAACGTGTCAGACATGTTTTCATCTCAAAATTCGGTGTGAGAAGACGCAGGATTCTGACTTGTGCGACCGGTGTTTACGGCTGGGTAAGACGTGTGTTTTTAATCAGGCGAGGAGACGACAGAATGTGAACCGTCAACGGTGAGCTTTGACGATTTTTTTTGTTAATGACGCGTGCTGATGATTGACGTTGCAGGGAGAGACAGGGCGCGAAAAGTGCTTCAAGATCACCAGGAAATCCACAAGCTCAGACCGTCGAGGGGAACCAAGATATTCTCAATAAGGATGTGTCGCTTGACCCATTTGAACAAGGTCTTTTGGATTTTGAGACGGGACGACAGCTTCTACACATCTTCAGGTCGCGGTTGATACCGTACTTCCCATTTGTTCTTTTTCCCATTGAAATTTCCATCGAAGAGCTCAACCAGGAACATCCCTGTGCTTGTCTAGCGATGCTAGTCGCTGCTTCATTCGCTGATGTCGGCGTCCAAGTGGCACTGGGAAATTTGTTCAAGCAAATAGTTGCAGTTCGGATGGTCGATGGTGATTTCAATCAGTTGGATCTGCTGCAAGGACTGCTTATACATGTAGCATGGTATGTCGATCTTCCGGAAGAGCAGGACTGCATTCGCTAAAAAGACTACAGGGCCCATTACCAACCTAAGCCCAAAAGATACATCCAGCATCTTCATCTTGTTACAAGTATCATCAGCGATCTACGTCTTGACAGACCCAGGAAGCCAAAGCTCTGGAGTGCCGAGGGGGGCAAATATCAGAATCAGCCGGAGTGGCAGCCTGATGAGCTGCGAGCCCTTGCTGGCGCATACTACCTAGCTTCAAGGTAAGCCAATCGGACATGATGAGTGACTCACTGCTGATGAAGATCAAGTTCTTCCATTATTCTACAGAAGTCACGCCAAGTTTTCAACACGGCCTATCTCTTGGCATGCTGCGAACACCTTGCTTCCTTGAATCAGTATTCTACGGACAGGTTCTTGCCTTATATAATCCAAACACAGACTCTCATTGAGAATATTGAAGACCTTGTTTGCAAAACTGCTCCGACTGATAATGGCTTGCAATTCTTCGCAGAGTGTCAAGATATTACACAGAAATGTGTTATGATCAAATCAACATTACCATTTCCCCTCAGCGAAAGTCGTAAGTGAGACTATGATGTTTCAAGTGTAGTAACTGACAGCTATATAGCGCCGCTACTTCTTCAAATACATATTCTGGAACTCATGCTCAGTCAATCTTCACCACGAGGAACAGCTTTTGGCCTCGATAAGTTTCAAAACCCATTCGAAGATGAGACTACGCTGAACGAATGGCTGTCTACAAGTATGTCAGCTACTCGATCTTTGATCGGTGTGATTCTAGTTATGCCTCAAGGAGAAGAAGTAGCTATGTCCAACATGGGCTGGATCATGATGAACTGCGCCCTCAACCTAGCCGTCCGTCTAGACCTCATAGCTGCTCGCGGCAGTGTATCCGGCTTCACTCAACATCTTCGTCGCTTCCTAGACATGAAGCATACCCTTCGTCAACTTGTGCTTAGATTCCAAGGCGTGCCTGGACCAGATGCTCCACCAGACCATCCTTTCCATAGCATCGTAAAACGTATACGACGCTTGGAAAACTGGTATCTGTCGCAAATATCACAGCAAACTGCTGAGTCGACCTCATCGATAAGCCCATCTTCTGGTTCTCAACCTTCGATATCAATCAGCGATCATTCGGGTGGTATGCCAGTCGGCGTGCCTCTGCCGTACCAGAATACTGGGTCATGGAATATGAGTGGGTCTGAATGGTATCAAAATCCAGACTTGGACATAAGCACTTTTCTTTTCGCAGATCCGATTGATTTTCCAATTAACTTCGGATGGGGGAGTTAGATATATGTTTTATTTCCATAAAAATAGATTTCTTTTCCTTCCCATGAGTGCTTGTTAGGCCGAGTCGGTGTAAGGAGTTTCGTACGGACTAAGATACGGACTAAGCTTAGACCGTACGGAGTAAGTCGGACTAACGTCCGGAGTAAGAGCACAATCGTTGTATGTCATTAGTAAAATACCATTCGGCTTACAATTTGTAGTTCTAGTCCACCGAAAGCTCCATTGTGACCCTAGTAATCATGTATCTAAGCCTCCGTTAAGATTAAAGGATACTATTGATGGCGTAAGATGTGGACGTGGATCATCATGAGGGTCCAATATTGAAGGAGTGAAATTGAGTATAAAGAGGAAAGCATGTCACTGCCAACTTTCTTCAATCCACCATCACCACTCTACTACGACACAACATCTTGGCCATATCTTTCGAAGAACAGTCACCATGCGCTCCTTCATCTTGCCCTCCATCTTGGGTGCCATGTCAATGGCAACTCTAGCCCAAACCGCCTGTGTTGAGGAAGACATTGAATTCTTCGGGTGTGCACCGCTCGGAGCTTACTATCCTGCACCTACTATCGACAAAAGCTCCAAACCCATCAAGAGCCTCGTCTCGAGCTTCACCAAGATGTTTGACGATCTTATCAAGAACGGCGGCAGTGAGAAATATGGCCCTATCAACGTCAACACTACATCTTTCTCAGTGGTTATTTTTGGTGGCGATGAGAAGCTTCGAGAGGACCCTATCTTCTTTGAGTATCATTACACATCTCCGGAGGATCAGGTATCCAACGAGAACATCACTCTGGCCACCAAGTTCCCTGTCGGAGACGTGAGCATGGTCTTCACTGTCTACGCTTGGCTCGCCCAGATGGGTGAGCAGTGGGAGACTCCTATCACCAAGTTCCTGCCTGAACTGGCTGATGTCAAGGCCCCATTTGCACCTGTTTGGAAGGATATTACAATTGGAGCATTGGCTGGCCAGGTGTCTGGACTCAGCCGTGAATGTAAGTCGAACTAACTCGGAGACTGAGGTCATTGACTAATCTTGAAAATAGCCAAGGCATGTGCCGTTGGTGAAGAGTGCGACTGGGAGTGTAAGTAATTCAACCGCAAGTATTATACATCACGCTAACTCATCCACAGCTTTCAAGGAGGCCATCGCTACCAAGTCGCCCTACTTCCTTCCGGACACCACTCCTGTTGTTTCTTATGCAGCATGGCAGCTCCTCGTTTTCGCAATGCAAAGAGAAAGTGGCGATAAGTGGTCATCCATCATTGACGAGACCCTTCTTAACCCTCTAAACATGACTTCTAGCGGAGTCCTGGGCCATGATATCAAGGACATCTTTGCAATGGAAAGCCTAAACACTTCTATCGTTGGCGAGCCTGGGTAAGTCAATAAGAACCATGATTGATTACCATACTGACCCATGCTAGCGCACTATCATTCGTCAGCTCCATGCAGGATCTCGCTCGTGCCGGCCACTCCATGCTTGCTTCCGACATACTTTCCCCAGCTATCACTCGTCGCTGGCTAAAGTCCCACGCTGACACATCAAACCTCCGTAACGGCGTCGGTCGTCCATGGGAAGTCTATCGTGCCGGAAACAATATCCGACCCATCATCGATGCTCTAACCAAGGCTGGTACCATCGGCAAATATGCTAGCTACTTCGGCCTCACAACTGATTTCAACGCCGGTTTCGCCATTCTGGCTCATGACAGCACTGTCGAAGAGCGAAAGCTTGATCTCAACGTCCACGCTGATATTGTCAGCGAAGTGCTTGGTTACCTCCCCCGGATTGCAGCAGCTGAGACTGAGGTTCGGTATGCTGGTGAATTCGAGGGAGAGAAGTCCCAGGCGTCTTTCAACACTACTGGTAACGGTTATGGCCTGGTTGTGGAGAAGCTGGTCATCGATGGAGTCAACGTCAAGGATCGCACCGCTCAGAAGCTTGGTATTGAGGCCAAGGATCTTGACTTCAGGATTTACCCTACCAATGTCAAGACTGAGAGCCAGCATCAATTCGTCGCTGTTTTCCAGGACAGAAGTGCTCTCATTGATATGGGTACTCCTACATGCATCACCTGGCAGGAAGTTGGTGCGGACGCTGAGATTTATGTCCGATTCAGCATGGATAAGGAAGGAATGGTCAATGGCTTTGAGATTCCTCAACTGGATGTGAAGATGGAGCGAGCTACTTGAGTTGGTGTTTCAGGGATTCGAGATTAGCGATTCAGTTGATTGGCTCTGGTGTTAGCTTGATGGAACGTCAAGTCATTAGTTATTCTTATAGCGGGGTGGTTGCCTAGAGATGTAAGCAAATTCACGGTTTCTTGTCTTGCGTGAATAGACACCATCTTCTTTAAATATTCATGCCACGAAATAATTAATAAACTTGACGTTCTTTGACAAAATGGCCTCTTCAGCACCCAAGGTAGCGCCTCCCGAGCGACGCGATGCACCAGAGGTTATCGACCAACAGGCGGACGAGCTTGTCGCTCTCATCAAGAAGAGCAAGCACTTTATCGTGTTCACGGGTGCAGGTGTCTCGACTTCAGCTGGTACATAAATAACAGCCTCCATATCTAAGCCAATTGCTTAATTGTCTAGGTATCCCCGACTTTCGTGGACCCGAAGGCGCATGGACTTTGAGGGCTCAAGGGAGATCACGTACAGGCAAGGCAACTAGCACTTTGCAAGCTATCCCCACGCCGACTCATATGGCTTTGGTGGAGCTTCAGCGGCAAGGAGTCATGAAGTACCTCGTCAGTCAGAATTGCGATGGTTTGCATCGAAGGAGTGGAATTACAAGAGTAGGGAACTCTGATCTACTACTTGAGTCTGACCGCTAATTGGCACAGGATGGCATATCTGAGTTACATGGCAACAGCAACCGCGAATGCTGTAAAGATTGCGGGAAAGAGTTCATACGAGGTAAGTCAGCCATCAAAGTTAGTTGGCAGCTGCTTATCAGGTGAAAGACTTCCGAGCTGTTGCAACCTACGAAAAGACAGTACACGATCACCGAACAGGTAGGAAGTGCACGCAGTGTGGAGGCAATCTTCACGACACCATCATCAACTTTGGCGAATTCCTCCCAGAAGAGCCTCTCAAGCTCGCCAGGAGCCATGCCAAGAAAGCTGATCTGTGTCTTGTTCTTGGTTCATCGCTAAGCGTACCTCCCGCCAGCGGCATTCCCGAAACAGTAGGCAAAAGCAAGAAAGGAAAGATGATTATCTGCAATCTGCAAGATACCTTCATGGAGAACCTCGCATCCATGCACATTTGGTCCGAGTCCGACTTGCTCATGACAAAGGTCATGGATAGATTTGGCTATAACATTCCAACCTTCATTCTCAAGCGGAGACTTGTCATCAAGATGGAACAGGATACATACGGGCGACAGTTAATTGTTTTGACCGGTGTCGACAACGATGGTATACCAGTATCATATCTGATGTCTGTTAAACTCGAGAACAGCAGACGAGTCATAAGAGCGGAGCCATTCTCGTTTACCTTTCGAGAGACGCTGGAGGTTGGAGCTAAGCTCGATTTTGTACTTGAGTTTATGGGTCATTATAATGAGCCAAATGTTGTTGTTGGCTTCGAAGTTTCAGGAGAAGATGGCGAGGAGATGGTGTTTGACTTGCATTATGATCCAGGTACGGGAGAGTGGATTACCATGCGCTCGTAAGGCGACGTTTATAGGGACTATTGCTGCAGTTGTAATTGTTGAGATACCTGTCTCGTTGAGTACATGGATTTGTGTTTATGGAATCACAAAGCCTGAAAGGATGTCAGTTGACTTTTATCGCCGCATCACCCTCTCACTTTATGGTAAGCCGTGTTGGTTCAAGGTCGTCCATCTTGGAATGAGAGTCAATGCTCATGAATTATCAGTTGTTGTCGCGGCTACACAAGAAAATATTATGAATCAGTTTCCTGCAACCTACGCTTGTTGGCAGACATCCATGCAATAGTTGCGAAGCCAAAACGCACTAACTGGGGGGCGCAGCGGTTATACTGACTATAAAACATGGTCCCAACCAACACTTCGTCTACACCAACGCTCTCTTACCGCCCCGCACCAGACTTTACAGGGGGACTCCGACGCCTGTACTCGAAGATGTCTACCAGACTCCCATCCTACGAAGAGTTGCGTCGTAATCATGTCTTTCCTTTCAATAGACGTGCCACCGGGAGATTACTGTGGTATGTTGAAGGGCCCTTGCAGGAGAACGTTTTCGTCCGGGTGGAGGACTCAGGTCCCACTGGGCCGCGTGAGCCGTATGCGCAGCAATTCATAACCAACGACACTCAGTGGCACGGAATCTCCAAAGAGCCTCTAACAGAACCCAGCATATCGTCAATAACTGTCAGAATTTATGCCTTGGATCTCTATCCGGATGACTGGGAGGACAGTCACCACCGCCACATGGATTGTGACTCCGCTATGAGTGTCTATGAGAAGAGAGGTGGCAAGAAGACGCTGATAGAATGTTGCGGGGAATATCGACCGGCCGATCATGTCCCGCTATTAATAAAAGCCTCATCACAGCCTTTCATCCCTGTTCACGATTATGTCACCACTGTTCATCCATGGATATTGAGCTTCCAGGATGAAATCCTGGCAGTGACGGGCGAGGATCGAGATGCTGGCTCGAAGTTGGTTCTCAATTGTGGTGCCCTCGACTCTCTCATGATCACCACTGAGGACTATTTGAACTTTTTGCGCAATCTACCAGAGGTGAGCGGTGCCCCAGATTCCTGGTTCATCGCTCCGTTGCCGGAATTTAATCACAGGGTCGAGTGACCCCGAATGGATGTTTTCGCTATACGAGAAGCAATTGAGAGAAGGTTAAACCAGGATACGAAGGTCTGTCGCTTACATCGGCTGTTCAAAAATGGCCATATTGTGTCAAATGCGTACGTGCCTCCAGGTGACCCGTGAGTCCGAAGAAATGACTCAATATATGTGATACGCATGAAAGTTACAACCAACGGGTGGATACCAACAATAAGCTGAGGCGTCCTCGTAAGAGCAGTCTAGAGAAAACAAATAGAGCTCTACGTGCCTTCACATTCGTTTTATTAAGTACGCATTGCGGGCATCTTTATCACCAGATGTGTCACAAGCAAACCCCGAGTAGTGCCTCCACATTCATGATTCGCCAATCCTCTCTCGCTCATATTCTTCTATGAAACTATGTCTAACTGTTTTGTTTTGCCCACCTCCAAGATGTCAGTCCAAATACCATCCTACGAGGAAATATGCGAAAGCTCTCAGTGCCCTATGATGACTAAAGCTACCAAAAGGCTCTTGTGGTATTTCGAAGGGTCCTTGGAAGATAGCGTATTTGTGATGGATAACCACTGGGACCCTTCTGGGCCACGACAGCCATACGCTCAACATTCATCAACCGGAGAGATGGTTTTACACCCCATCTCCAAAGAGCCTTTGACAGATCCGAACATATCCTCTATAAATGTCAAATCTCGTGACTTGAGAGACTACCCAGATGATTGGGCCGAGAGTCATAGGCACGCAGATCTAGGATTAGACGGGGGTGCTTTCGAATTTGCCGAAGACGGTAAAAGAGGCAGGCTTCTAGAATGTTGTGGCGAAGCTCGCCCTCAGAATCATATGCCGCTGCGAGTGGAGGCCTCGACGGAACCCTATGTCACCGTCCACGACTATGTCACTGCTGTTCATCCATGGATGATGAATTTGAGAGAGAAAATCTAGTCAATCTCAATGACCGAGCTTCCTCCAATCGACGGCTCAAGATTGTTACTCAGCTACAACGGCCTTAATTCTGTGTCTCCTATAAGTGAGAGCTTTTGGAATGATCTTATACACCCAGTCCCATACACTCTGCCTGAACCTGATCCGAATGGTCCGTGGTGGAGTGGCATGTTTTAATAAGTAACAAAAGGCGACAAGGAGTGTCGTAAATGCATCCAGCTGAGTTGCGCACGGAGCTCGAAGTATTGAACCGGGTAGCGCTTTAGACGGGTACGTGAAATTATCTTGTAAGAGTAGACTTAGTTCAAATAGGGTTCTTAAGAAGCCACTTAACCAACGAGCCATTTATTCATTCAACATTCCAATGTCGTAGCACCCAGTCGAGCTCAGTTTCCAGCCGTATACATCATGTCTGTTGAATTTCTCTCATTCGAAGAGTGGTGCCGCAACAATCAGCGCCCGCGTGCCAGTGACGCAACTAGAAGACTGTTATGGTACATTCAAGGACCTTTTTGAGGATCAGGTTTTTGTTTTGGATGATAGCTCAGACCCTGCCGGACCGCGTCATCCGTACACCCAGAATCAACCAAACGGCAACCCTCGCTGGCACTCTATCTCACAGGAGTCTCTTACTACGCCCCCTGTATCATCAATCGCTGTCAAGTCTCGGGAATTGGAAGGGCACCCCGATTGGTGGGCGTCCGAAACGCATAGACATGCACATCCGGATTACGAGTTTTGCGTTTATGGAAACGACAAAGACTATGTGTCCAGAAACTTGCTGCAGTGCTGCGGTGAGGATCGTCCCCAGGAGCATGTTCCCCTATTCGTCAAGGCCTCAACGCAACCTTTTGTTACCATTCACGATTAAATCACAGCCATCCACCCATGGATCTTCAGCATGCGAGAGGATATATTGGCAGCCTCACTCAACCCGCCAGAGCGCGATTCAAAACAGGTGATCAGTTACATTGCCATTTCCTGGGTCAAAATCTGCCCTGAGGAACGCTGGACTTCTATAAGGCGTGAATTCTCCGCCGATGTGCCCCCTCCTCCCACCTCACATACCTGGCGCGACATGTTTACCATTGGTTAGTGAGGAGGACGTTATTGCTACTAAGTCTGCAGATATCACATGTTTTCTATGTCTGGAGACTATCGAAGCTTTGGATTGTGATCGGGTTCATATTGTTGGGTTACCTGCATCTCGGGCAAACTAGCCTGATCGACCCATAAACATCAATTTAGGGATGGATCATACAGCTACAATAAACTCATTTATGGATCTATTATCTTTACTGGAGCGGTTTAAGCACTCCACACTTTTAGCAACTGCGGAGGTTGAAGTCCCGATGCAAGATGTAACCTGGGGAATGACAGGGGATATAATTGGATCGCATCAACGCTGTCCGCACATGATCGACAAGTCAATCCGCGTATTCCATAGTGCGCCAGCGGGACAATAAGTCATTCGTGGTTTTACTGGCCGAGCTTAAACATTATAGGAAGGTTACTTACATGGGATGGAATATGCCGTCTTCGATATTGTATTCAAGCATTCCAGGCATACCGCCTCGGAATGATAAAAGGTTGAACAAAGCCCACAAACTTTTCCAGATCAACAGACTATTTTTGCGTTTTTCCGAGGCGTAGGTGCCCAATATAAATATCAAGCCAATACAAGACAGATCACCAGACAGGATCTCTCCAACATCTGCAATCATGGTTTCTTGGAACAATATCTTCACTTTGGCTCTTGGCCTTGTCGGTTCCGTTGGAGCTTATACAAACCCAATCCGTAACCCTGGAGGTGGTGATCCCCAGATCACTTACACTGGCGGTTACTACTACCTTATCTCGACTGAGTGGACCAACCTGCAACTTTCCCGTGCTACTACCATAGAGGGACTGAAGACTGCCACTCCCAAAGTCATCTACACCGACACAAACCCTTCCCGATCTTCCAATATATGGGCTCCTGAACTCCATTGGCTGGGGGGTAAATGGTACATCTATTACACTGCTGGAAAGGCCGAGGATTTGACAGGGCAGCGTTCCCATGTTATCAAGGGTTAGTATCAGCTTCCACCCTTCCAGCTACAATGATTACTAACGTATGAGACTAGGTGGGGCTACACCTTGGGACAGTTGGTCCTACGGAGCCAAGCTCTCAGACGACTGGGGGATAGATGGAACGATTCTTCGAACGAATCAGTTCGGAAACTACTTTGTTTACTCCTGCATGACCGGAGTTCAATACCAGTCCACTTGCGTGCGCAAGTTGGGCTCGGATTTCATGTCTGTCGGTGCTCTGAGCATCATTTCCCAACCCGATCAATCCTGGGAGAAGAGCGGCACTCCTGTCCAAGAAGGGCCCAACGCCCTCTACTTCGGAGGCAAAACCTACATTTCCTACAGCGCTAACTATTGCTGGACTCCTGATTATTGTGTCGCTTTATTGGAATGGGATGGTCGTACTGATCCTGCCAAGGCCTCAGCTTGGAAGAAGTCGAACGGTTGTGTTCTCAAGAGCGCCAATGGAAGCTACGGAACTGGCCACAACAGCTTCTTCCAAAGCCCTGACGGAAAGCAGACCTACATCACTTTCCATGCTACCTCTAACAAGAATGGTGCATGTGATGATACGAGATATGCTATGACTCAGCCTTTGACTGCCAATGCTGATGGCACACCCAACTTTGGACAGGTTCAGCCTTTCTCCAAACAGTTTGCTGAGCCTTCTAAGTAAGATCTCTAGGTCTCACGGATTCCGTTCTGGGCTTGTTCATATAGTCTGGGGTTATTAGTTGACCTACCACAAATACTTTGCGAGTAACAGATCGTTAGATATCTGCAAATGCGAACTGAACAAGGGAGATCCACCGATATGCCAGAACGCAGGCATGATCACAATCAGAGATGTCAATGTATCTACAGTACACTTTCAAGTTCTGAGCCTTGTGATATAATGAAATTATTTTTATAACATTAAAGAAAGACTTGGTTTATGTTTGATCTTTGTCGGAGAAGTGAACCAAAGAGGCCATGATATCGATCAACCTTATCTGGTAATCGATAAGAAGATAAGCTTATCTTAGCGTCCAATCAACAACAGACGCGTTCCCTGCCGGCCAGTCTCATGTTTCAATCAACGGCCCGTTCATGACATAGCAATTGAACCACAATTAGCTGACTTTCGGATGCGCAGTCGGCCCATAGCATGCACAGTCACGAGTTAACGCGTCCAAATCGCGGTCCAGGCGTACCGCATCAGCCCAGTGCGGACGCGCGTGGATCGTGTTTTATGAGAGCATCTGATGGATTCTTTTGTGGTAGTCTCATGATGGAAGTGAATTGAGTCACTGTTATCATGCCAGCAGGTGGATTATGGGTCGGTGGCTCGACGATCGCAATGAGTGTAGAAGGGCAAATGTATATATGCCGTAACCGCTCGAGCAGTTGAAAAGATTTTCTACAAGTCGATCTCGCATCTAGAACCAAGATCGCACGTACCTACCTCTTCACAGTTTGCCTCAGTGTCTCCTTCCTGCTTCTTTCCTCATAATCTTTGATTACGTCACCATGTCCTCCAACATCAATCTTGTGGACGAGTACCTCGCCAAAGGAACATGGAAGACCGCAGAAAATGCGAACTCGACTTACTCCCACCAAGGCCTCATGCAATACGTCTCCAACCAAATCATCTCCCAGTACTGGCTCGAAAGGGTTTACACTCCTGAGATCCGCCAATACGACGCCGAGAATCGCTTCCATATCCACGATCTTGGCTTCCTTAGCGCGTACTGCTCTGGCTGGAGCATCGAAGACATCCTGCTCCAAGGTTTCGGCGGCGTCGAGAACAAGATCCAATGTCGACCCGCAAAGCATCTCAACACAGCTCTCAATCAGATTGTGAACTTTCTCTTCACGTTGCAGGGAGAACTTGCTGGTGCACAGGCATTGTCGAGCTTTGACACGTACCTTGCTCCTTTCATCCGTAGCGACAATTTGTCTTACACTGAGGTTTTCAAGTGCGTGCAGAGTTTTGTCTACTCTCTCAATGTTCCGACACGAAGTGGCTTCCAAGCTCCTTTCACTAATTTGTCTCTGGACTTGATATGCCCCAAGCGACTGGGCGACCAGTGTGTCATCATTGGCGGTGAATTACGAGAGGACTGGGTGTACAGCGAGTTTCAGGAAGAGATGGACGTGCTCAACAAGGCTTTCGCTGAGGTCATGATGCAAGGCGATGGGAATGGCAACATCTTTTCGTTCCCGATTCCGACCTACAACGTCTCCGATGGGATCGATTGGGAGTCACCTCGGTGGCAGTCCATCTGGGAGATGACGGCTAAGTATGGTGTCCCATACTTTGCAAACTTCATCAACAGCGATCTTGATCCTGAAGACTTCAGATCAATGTGCTGTCGGCTGAGACTTGATCTCAGCAAACTTCACTGTAGAGTTGGTGGTCAATATGGTGCGAGTCCGTTGACTGGTTCTATTGGAGTCGTGACTCTCAATCTACCCAATCTCGCCTACCGTTCGAACGGCTTCAAGGAGACCTTCATGTCTGAGCTGACAAAGACACTAAGGGTAGCCAAGGACTCCTTGGAGATCAAGAGAAAGCTAGTCGATGCGAACTCGACTCTATACCCCTACGCCGCGCACTATCTCTCAGCCACTAAGCACCGTACAGGTTCTTGCTGGACAAACCACTTCAGCACCATCGGGGTCAACGGCATGAACGAAGCACTCGTAGCCCTATTTGGAGGGGGTGTCGATGAAAAAAAGGACTTTGCTCTTGAAGTCCTCGAGTTCATTAAAGACCAACTTCAGGACTTCCAGAAAGAAACTGGTAACTTGTACAACCTGGAAGCCAGTCCAGCAGAAAGTACATGTTACAAGTTCGCCAAGCGAGACAAGGAGCTCTTCCCAAACAAGGATATCCCAACGTTCTACACCAACTCCACTATGCTACCCGTCGACACCACAGAAGATCTCTTCGAAGCCATGGGCCATCAAGAAGCGCTTCAGTGTTCGTACACTGGTGGAACGGTCTTTCATGCTTTCTTGGGCGAACAGCTACCGAATTGGAAGCTGGCCCGAGATTTGATCAAGACACTGACTGCAAAATTCCGAATTCCTTACATAACACTTACTCCCACGTTCAGTATTTGTCCTACACATGGATACCGTGTTGGTGAGCAGCCGGAGTGTACAGCATGTGGGGAGCTGACGTTGGTTTACTCTCGCATTGTCGGCTATTTTCGTCCTACGCGAGATTGGAATAGAGGAAAGTCGAAGGAGTTTGTCCAGCGGAAGGTGTACAAGTACGAGACAGGTCTTGGGTCAAATAACGACGCTAAACTTCAAGAACTGGAAAAACAGGTCGTCGCGATTCAAGATCTCCCGGTTGCTAGCTACGTCAAGAGCACTTTGAGCGATTATCCTGGCAAGACACAAGCGTCTATCATGTTCACCTCTCGTTGCAACTTGGCCTGTCCGTGGTGTCACAACGGTCCACTTGTACAAGGCGAGTGTGACGATGTGACCCTACTGGATATCTTTCGGCATATTACCTCAACGTCTCACAAGTGTCTCGTTGTTTCAGGTGGTGAACCCACGATACACAAAGGGTTACTCCCCTTCTTGAGAATCCTCAAAAGTGTGGGGATAAGCGTCAAGCTCGACTCAAACGGCACGTCGCCCGACATCTTGAAGCAGGTATATGATGAGAAGCTCGTCGATTTTGTAGCGATGGACATCAAGTGTGCGTTGGAGAATTACAAACGTGTCACAGGCAAGAAGGTCAAGCCGAAGCTTTTGGAAGCCAGCATTGAGCTCATCAAAAGTAGTGGGGTGCCTTATGAGTTTCGTACGACGATTGTACCGGAGCTTGTGGATGTGGAGGATCTGTTTGAGGCGAAGCGTTTGTCTGGCAAGAAGCTGACGATGCAGCGGTTCAGGAATGGTGATACGCTTTTGGATAAGAGCTTTAGGACTTTCCAGGAGCATACAGAGGAGGAATTTGATCAATTGGTCAATCAGGTAGCATAGCTACTCTTCAATTTCGCGAGATATCAGATCTTTGCGATAGATAATTACAGGAACAGTTGTCGTCTCTAGACAATTCTCATGCAAATTGGTCTCCTCGAAATTTGTAAGCGTTTCTGCATTCTATTCTTCCAATTCTTTCTTCGTGGTGCAACGAAAGTCACTTTCTAACGGCCGATATCATAAGATATTTAGGCACGTCCAATCTCTCCAAACCATGCAACTCTTGAATCTTCCCCGGGCTGAGGTAACCCTCGTCGAACCCTGTGATCTCGAATCCAGCTCTGAGCAGAATGTTGATGTAACTAGCCATAGTTCTGTGCTGTTTCTGGAAACCCTTCACCAGCCAATCTGTTTGTCGTACACCCTCTTCCTGGTATCCTTCGAGAGGCCAGGATAGTTTCCCAGTTTCCTTGTCATTGACCGGTTCTTCATTTGATGGTGCGGTGAAGATAGGATGTTCGGTGCAAAATACAAAGGAACCGCCACGTGCTAAGACGCGATGTATCTGGTGTACAAGGCTATCAAGGTTGACGACGTAGTGAAGTACCAGGGAGCTAAAGACCAAGCCGTACGTATTTTCCTCATCCTTGTCGAAAACGATGGTTTCTAGATCAGCCTTTTCGTAACGAATGCTATTGTTGCGTGTCATCTCGCGAGCTTTGCTGAGCATATTTTCAGAGCCATCTATGGCCTTCACTGATTCAGCGCCAACTTCCATTGCCCATCGTGAGAACCAGCCAAAGCCGCATCCGATATCCATCGCTTTTATGCCAGTTGGGTCTGGAAGGAGGGCCCGCAAAGGAGGCCATTCTTCTGCGTATTCCAGGCCGTTCTTCTGTTTGCTAAAGGAGGAGTACTCCGCAAAGAACTCGGGCGTGTCGTAGATGTTTTTGGTCATAGTTGGTCGTGAGGATGGTCTGGATGTCGTCTTTGGACCAAGACATATTTATCATCGACGCTATTGTGACACGAGTCTGGAATCGAGTCCATGATCACAAAGCTCAAGCGAGACGCGTCAGCTTGTGGTACTTGGTGAGATTTGTGCCCGTGTCACGATATTCACTGATTGGTTTACTTGCATCAGTCTTCATGCAACAATTTTAAGTTAATCTTGACTGGAGGCGCGGGGCGTGATGCAGCACTCGAGTAACCCTTTGAGTGAATCTTACTTGAATTGCAATGGTACACTTTATTTGTCATGCGTATTTCGGGTCACGACATTTCAGGTTCTTGAGTCGTCAGAACGACGCTGTGCAAGATCCAAATGACTCTACGGCATAGTTGTAGTTTCACGAAAAGATATGTCCTTGTCGGCAAGACGCTTCGAAGATTATCTGACCATATTAGCATGGAGTCTTATCAGCTTGATCAGACTTGTTCAAGGAATAGGAAGGAGATATACCAGAAAACGCCGAGAATACTCCCAAGATCCACCCATGCAGTTGACGTACCATGGCAGTGGCTACACAACTTGACCCCGCCCAGCCAAGAGAAACAAAAGGTCCCTGGGTTGATCCATCTCATAAAACGACAACCCCAGAAAAGACTTACCCCTTGGCATACGAGACCGCGGCGTTGTCAAAAAAGCTATGACGCGGCTCCCAAGCTCTTGATAAGCACCGTAAAATCTCATCAGCGGGGTTAAGATAAAGGAAATTTACACACATCAGGCAGTTGAATTATTATGCATATTTTAGTGACTTCTTGGCACGTTGCAATGCCAATTACCGACCTTCCCAATCCGACTCGGATCTTCGCTTGATGGACGGACTAGTTTCCAAAAGCTTTGACGACACCTCCGCGATATCTTGACTTGCGGGGCAAATGGCGTGAATCAGCCTTGGAATTGCAAAGATGCAGGAACTTATGCGAGAGGCAATCGACTGGCCAGTATTTAAGCTCTCAAATGTCCGCAGATAGAATCTTGTTTCTTCATTCGTGAACGTTCAACTTGGCTATTCACAATGAAGTTCACTACAGCGGCTTCTCTCTTGGCGGTTTCGCCTTTGGCCGATGCCACCAAGCCACTTGTTAGCTCCGAGAAGCTACAGAAGCTCATCACTGAGGATGGGTAAGCAATATCAATTGGTTTCGTTTGCAAATATTAATTTTCCTAGGTTGATGGAGAACTTGGAGAAGCTCAATGAAATTGCCTATGCCAATGGCGGGAACCGTGCCTTCGGTCTTCCCGGTTACGCCGCCTCAGTCGACTTCATCTACGAGGAGATTTCCAAGCTTGAGGGCTTCAAGACCTGGAAGCAGGACTTCCCTGCCAACTTCACTCAAACTCTGGCCGCTGAGGTTACTGTTGACGATGAGACTTTCCGTACTGTTGCTTTGACCTACACACCCAGCACTTCTGAGGAGGGTGTCACCGCTGAGCTCGTCCATGCCCCAGAGGGTACGGCTGCTTGTGACGTCGCAAACTACGAAGGCATTGATGTGAAGGACAAGATTGTCCTTGTTGAGCGTGGTCTCTGCCCTGATCAGACTACCTTCGCTGGCAAGGTGAAGCCTGCAGCTAAGGCTGGTGCAGCCGTTGTTGTTATCTACAACTCTGATGAGGCTAAGTTGACTGCTGGTACTCTGTCTGCACAGAGCCCAGACTATGTACCCACCGCTTTGATAGACCAGGAGCCCGGAAAGGCTCTCAAGGCTCGTCTTGACGCCGGCGAGAAGATCGAGGCTTTTGCCAAGGTCATCCAGACCATCGAGACACGCATTACTCAGAACGTCTTTGCCGAGACCAAGGGTGGTGACGAAAAGAACGTAGTTATGTTGGGAGCCCATCTTGACTCCGTGCAGGCCGGTCCCGGCATTAACGATGATGGTGAGTCGACCGAAGAGTCCGCTGTCTCCCAGTGAGCATTCACTTGACCTTGCTAACACTCATAGGTTCTGGCACGTCGCTCATTCTTGAGAACGCCAAGGCTCTGCAGCACTTCTCTCACAAGTTGAAGGTCAGATTCGGATGGTGGGGAGCTGAGGAGAACGGTCTTGTCGGATCTCGCTACTACGTTAACAACCTGAAGAAGAACGAAGTCGACAACCTGCTCGCTTACCTCAACTTCGACATGGTTTCGCGCGGTTTCTTCGGTGTCTTTGACGGCACTGGCGAGAAGAAGGGCCCTGGCGGACCTCCTGGCTCTGACGTTATTGAGGATCTCTTCCGCGAGCACTTCAAGGCCAAGGATATCGAGGTCACACCCGCTGGTCTTACTGGCGGAACCGACTACGTTGCCTTCCTCGAGGTCCTCAAGAAGCCCGTCGGTGGTCTCTTCACAGGAACTGGTCTTGAGCAGGATGCTTGCTACCATCAGGCCTGTGATAACATCACCAACCCCGTTCCTGACACTATTTACAAGAATGCTCAAGCTGCTGCTCATGTTCTCAGCAAGCTTGCCATTGACGGTGTTGAGCTTCTTCCCAAGATACCTTCCAACTCTACTGTTGGATCTATCAAGAGAGTCAGAGATGATGCTTCGTTGCATTTCCATGACGTTCTAAGCGGCGTCGAGGGCAAGCCTTGTGATCATGACATTGTTTAAACGATGGATGAGAGTTATGTTGATGTGTATATGAGGAATGAAGTATATAGAATGAGCACTGGTAGCCGTATCTTGATCTCAAAGGCAGAAGAATACAATATCATACGTGATCCCACCGCTCTATTGCTGTACAAGTGAGGCTCCGGACAAGATGTTCCGGTCCGTCCGGTGAAGGTCAACTAACATTCTTTACTTCTCGCAATCACCAGGCAAAAGAATAACAAATCGTAGTCATCAAGAATAATATTATCCACTATGAGGTATCTGATTACCAGTTTCCGTTCTGGTTTCCATACTGGTTCAGCTGCTCCATGGCATGTCGCTCGCCATGTCGCTTAGCTTCCTCTCTGTCAATGAAGTCCAAGCCTCTTGTCTCGACCTCTCGATCAACAAAGGCACCAATAGCACCTGCTATGAACTCTTTGGCCTTTGCATGACTGTCAGGTTCTCCTAGAAATTATTGTTAGCCTATTATAGCTACGTCTTTGCGGATCTCCTCGAGGGATTTGATATGGCAACACCAAGACAACCATCACAACATGCTTACCATTTCGGGCACAGTGTTCTTCATATGCCTTAGCAGCTTCGAAAGCTGCTGCTCCTCCGATGAGCTCATGACTCCACTTGGCCTCATGGGGACGGTCGCGGACCTCTTCATAAGCTTGCGCAGGATGAGAATCGTCTGCGAGATGTTAGAGGAGCCAACGTGTACAGACGGTTCCAGCCATCATACCATCGAACCAACCCATGATGAAGTTGTGTTTGAGTTAAAAAATAAAGAAAAGTTTTATGCTTAATTGTTCGTCGAGTTGTTAAAGAGTTGTGAGTGTCGAGATTTGTTGAGAGACTGTAGAACACCAAGAGCTAACGTTTTATACTTTAAAGGGTCCAGGCCAGCCAGGTACATGATCTAAACTTGGAAACAAGCGGTAACCCCGTCCACTGGTGCCAACAGACACTTTCATCCAGTAACCTTGATGTCGGATCTCACGGCTCGTTCCATAATGCACTAGGTTCGGCAATCGCTGCCGTCTCGGATAACCGGCGCACACGGGATACGTAACGCCAGAGGCTGACGCTGCAACTCCACTACAATTGCGATAGACAGTCAATTCATCTTGGGTATAGCATCATGCATTGTTTCAGCTTTTGCCGAATTTGCCGGCGGTCTGAATTGTTGACCTGTCGGCATGGCTTGATGCTGGAGTAAGCTAATTGCCACTCGCTGGAATGCTGGCGCAGAGTACTCAACAAGCCGGGAATACCGCCGGGAGTGACGAGTTTAGACATCCAGTGAGCGCAACCTGTCTTCAACGTGCCTTAATGATAACCGTGCGATGGGGATACGAATCCGCGGAGACATCGAAACCCAAGCTCGCCCCTAACTCGCGACGCGCGAAATCCGGGGTCTCCAGGCGCCACAGCGAGCTGAGCTGGCCTAAAATTATCACCATGACATAACTGGCGCCGGCAGCATCTAGGCTCAAGTTTAATGCTCTTCTGCGTAATCTCTACTCGTGCGACTATCGTTGAGTACTTTCAACATTTATGGGTTGTATTTGGCCAAGATGGGCTGTTCCTTTCCATTCACGCTAAACAATTCCGATCACCAATTTCCATCCTGGCTTCCATACTCGCTCAGCTTCTGTTCAACAAGTTGCCTGCCATGATACTTAGCTTTTTCGCTGCCGATGCAATCCAGTCCATTCACTTCAATCACACGATCAACGCAAGCACCAACGTACGCAGCTAGGATCTCGTTGGCCTTTGCATGAGATTCGGGTTCACCTGGCGCCAATGTCAGTCTAATTGTATCACAGACAAGAAAGTATTGTTCTTACCATTTTCTTCACAATGATTCACGTAGCCATTACCGGCTTCATAAGCTGCGGCACTAACGATGAGCTTGTATGACCAGCTATCATTGGGAGCACTCCCCACGACTTCATTGTACGCTTCCGCTGGGTAGTCACCGTCTGCGAGATGTGAGAAGACTTAATCTATATAGTTATGGCTACTTACCATCGAAAAAGGGCGGCATGATATTGTATTTGAGTTATAAGGATTGAAGAAACGACTTATGCTCAAATTTTCTTCTATTGATAAGAGAGTTCATGGCGAGACTTATCAAGGAATTATCGCGACACATGAGAAGCTGACAGTTTATACTTCAAAGCTTCCAAGCCAACCCGTACGTCATTTCAGATTAGAATCTAGCGGTTGGCTCATAAGCTGAAATAAGGATTCCCAAACCATTTCCCACAGGTCGCTCGTAAAATGGCCAGTAACGACTTGTACCATGGTTAGTGATCGCTGCCATGGCTCAGACAATCGACGCCGGTAGGGCACATAAACTACATAAAAATTAACGATCAAATCCATCTTGAGTATAGCATCATGCATACGCTCGGTTGTTGACTTGTCAGCTTGACTTGATGTGGTGACTACGTGACTAGAGAAGACCCAATGGCTCCAGAAACGGCGATCAAAAGTCAAGGATGTGTCAATTCAGCAATGGATGTTGTCGTTGGACTGTTTCATGGCAATTGACGGTCTTGAAACACATTGACATGCAAAGCTTGGCTCGCGACATGGCATGGCTGGCTGGCTCCGGCGGCTGGCAAAGATTTGTGCTCAAGCTCTGAGAGGGCATGGCTGCGTTGCGGTGCGTCAAGTGCTCTAACCTCTACTCACTGGGATATCCATGGATATTGATTCGAATCCAGTCAACATGCGGAGGCCCGAGGACCGCCCAATGGAATTAGAAGGTGATGGTACCAGCTGCCTTTATTGCATGATCTTATCTGGTTGCTTCATTTGACTCAGAACCTGGAAGCGATTGCCTGGAGGGGTAAGCGCAGCTTCGCGATTGACACAGATCAAGAAGCTCAACTTCAACAAAGGTCGGCAAAAATATCGCCGACATTTGTTCATATCGTTGTCGATCAATATCTGCTTCCCTTTGATTATTTATTTGTGGTACTTAAATGGGGAAGGGCAGAAACTGGTCGCGTCATTGGAAGCATCACTACGTCGTCACAATGGAGCTCAATCTGTCGGCAATCGTCATAACGAGCCAACACTGAGGCCCAACGAAGGAGCACTCACAATCCCATGGGTCAAAGAGTCGTTACGCTTTAACTTACGAATTACACCTGTGCCTTGTACTCAAGGAAACTACCCCAAATCGCAAGCAACGCATTCTTCACGACAGTCATCATGTCAGCTTGGTTCGACGGTAAACTTACGCACTTACCCTGGTCTACGATCTTACCTTTCTAACATGCTGTAGACAGCTCGGAACAGGCCAAGGCCCACGAGTCCGTTACAAAGAAAGACGCGCTCTTATCGGACGAGGATGTTGCCAACGCTGGTGCATATGAGGCCGACAAGAAATGGCACGAGCAGGTGGGCGAGAGTGGTAAGCTCGAGCGATTGAGAGGCAATTGCAGATGCTAATGGACAGAGCAGGTAAACCAGCAAACCATATCGAGGCGATGGAAATCTTGAAGGGATTCAGCCATCCCTTCATTGATCAGGAGAGCCACTTGGTGCCCTCAATCGACGCGGATAATGCGAAGAAGATTTGCGAGCGGATATTGGAGCAGGCTGTTGCGCAGGAGTATTAGGCGATTTTAATCCAACCGTATTCAATCGACGGGCGTATCGTGTCAGGTATCGAGGTGTTCAGGGGTGCAACCAGGATCGCACGCTCAAAAGCGTTGTGCAATTGAGGCCGATGAATGATGCTAACCCACAGCTGCAGCGTAGTGACGATGTATCGAACAGCAAATACAGAAGAAGCACCAAGCGACACCGGACTCGATCACGATGGTCTTTTTTATTCAACTCGTTGCGGCGAATCTCGGTGTACTCCAGAAGATCGCTCGTGGTAATACCCGATGTCATGTACCGAAGGTGTGCTCTGCCTCTTCCTGACGCTCCGTGGTCGACCGACCGTTGTAGGATCGTAGAACGGACCATCAATAACTCTGTGGCTTATGGGCTGGCAATGTCGAGCGCCTTGCTGAGTGGGAACGGCAATAGGACTGCTGGACGGGTAAGGTTCGTCGGTCGGCTCGATAGACCGTAGGCACAGATTGCTGTACGTCTTAAGGATCGCGGCAGGGATTGCAAGGGGGATCGTGGTGAGTATTGACGTAGACGCAGGGTCGTTGCGGTGGTCCGAAATAGAGGCTGGCAACCTATGCAGCAAACAGTTAGCAATCGTGGCAATAACACAGGGACTCTCGCAAGCCTACCGATCGATCATATTGACCAGCTGCGTTACTCGAGGCCCAAGGCCCAGAACAAAAGGGCACGAGCTTGCGATCCCAGCAGCTTCAGACTGGCCTATTCATAGAAGTCAGTCGCAGCGAGCTGAGCAACTGAAGTCTTCGTCCCCGCGTGTAGCATCTGCGTCACGTCGGCAACGCTGCTTCGCCTTGTATGTTCGCCATACCGTTGACGCGTAGAATGCCTCTTCCATGACCGGACTACCAGAGCTCTCCGTGCGTGGTTCAGCCAATGGAGGTGGAAAGCCCAAAGGGTCAGCAGCGCGTCAAGCGCGTGTACGGAGGCTTGTACAAAAGAGCCACCTCTGCTGGTTCCATTCACGTCATTTACGTGCTCGAGCTGGTGTAGTCCAGCCAAGGAAGAGGCTTCTCGGTATCGCGAGTGTTGGAGCTGTAACTGTCAACTCGTCGGTTGAAGCGTGGAGTTCGCTCGGTTTCGGGGCATTGGCTCGTGGTAAATCAGCGCCTTGGTAGCATATCTACAGCCGTGTCGACATACCGAGCCGTGCGCGATTTCATTTGAGTGTTTGACGTTCTTGGTTCCGGTACTTTGCGACTTTTTGGAGCCGTCCTAGCGATGAAGCGCTGGCCAGACCTACTCAGAGATGCTTTGGTTAGCAGGCGCCACAGCCACCGCACTACGTAGGTAGCCACAACGAGCGCCACAGTCGAGTTACCCTACACTCACACGTTGGAGACAGATTAATTACAGTCTGATATACTTGCGGTATAATTAATGGTATTAGTGAGATGTAAAAAGTTTCGTGCGAGTCATGGAGTGCTTTAAGTGTGTTGAAAGCTGTTGGTTTGTGTTGTTGACGCTGACATGCACTTTTGAAGCGAGGCACACTCGAAACAACTGTGCAAGACCTTACCAATTGAACCGTTGAGAACTCGACCTTCCACCAGATCAGTAACAGTGCGATTCTACAATCAATTGGGAATATTTTGAGACTAAAGACAATGCAATCAATATTCCTAAGAAGAGAAACGACTATTCTTTGTCAATTCAAAAAGACATTCACTGAGGATAAGCTCACAGCATCGTTCACAAGATGAGCCTTTTGGAAACTTCAATTCTGGGCACGGGCAATCAACAGGCTCAGCCCCTTCTAAACGCGCCTTAGGTAACGATCCAAATTCCCAAACGCGCACTACGTCATTCTTTTTTTACGCTGATCCAGACGCGACATGTTTCCGTCTTAGCGAGAGTGAGAAGGAACAAGTGGATGCCGAGACACGCCTTCCTCAACAATTTATTGAGCTCACAGGGCGAAGAGGACGCCCGCGACAATTACTATAATGCTCTATGTCAATTGAAGCATACTGGTTCGTGTTGTTATGATTTGTATAGCACATCAATCGCTAAAAGGCCAAGGAAGAGGAGAATTTAGTTGGGAATGGCCAAGGCGAGGAGGTTAGTGAGCGGAATGGAGAGCATGGCAATGTGAATGAAGCTGTCACCCGAGGTCACAGATCTAGGTCGACAGAGGCAAACAACGAAGTGAACTTTAGAGACTCGTGCGAGAGGAGAGTTTGGGCAACAGTGAAAAACAATGGCCCTCTCGAATTTTGCTCGTATCGGATGCTATAAATGAATGAAGAGGCTGGCGATACGAGCTACGCGCAAATCGTATCTACAGTGAGTGTTTAGCGACTTTAGCGTTGAGATCCACTAACTCGACGCCTCTGAGTCGATCTTCATTGTCCATGACGTAGAGCGTTCTAGGCCCGTTTTCCATGACACGTAAGCTGTTGTACGATCTTCACTTGTATGGCAAAATGAAAGAGGATAAGTTCCAGTCACTGCAAGGTACAGAAAGAGAAAGTTTGAGGTTTTGTGAATCAAGCATTGATCCAACCGTGGCTGATTGTGGTTGCGTTGCCCTTACAACAGCCTCAAAGTCAGAACTCAGCCGCTATAAGGAACCCCTGCCAAGTTAATTGAACACCTCAAACAACATCATTATGAGGTTGAATACATTCATGGGCAGTGCCTTTACGGTATTGTCAGGTGTCGCAATGGGCCAATCCGATCAAAAAGGCACTGTTTGTGGTAATGAGAGATTTGGTGAATTGAATGATTCGCTCTCATGTATGTCAGTTCCATCACTTCGCAACCCCAGACTTTGTACTGATGCTGGAAGCAGATTTCCCTAATGCTTGGAATAAAAAGTCTCCCAAGAGCGGCTTTGTTTGTTTAAAAGTTGACAACAGCACACCGGCATTCGACGCGACATGGAACTGGGATAAGAATATCGCGGATGTCCATTCATTTCCTTATGTCCGCTTCAATCACCCCGATTTACCGATGCGACTTAGCGACCTTGAGTCAATTCGCCTCGCGACAAAATGGATGTATACGCCAGGCAGTCCTAGCCAAATAACGAGAGACTTCAGCCAGAAGAAGTGGCAGGAGAATAAGGCTAAGCTGGGGAGTGAGGGTGTGCAGGCTAATGCGGCCTGGGACTTCTTTCTTGACGATGATCGGAATCGGACCCTTTATCCGCAGGTTGCTGCTGTTGAGTTTATGGTTTGGCTGGGACGAGTAGGTGATCCTTGGTGGCTTGGGAGGCAGAATGACTCAATTTTGTCGACCGTGAAGCTCGGTGAGACTGAGTTGTAAGTACTACCCATCTTCTGAATGCCCTGACTCTGTGCTGACTGCATCAGTTCACTATTTTACGGGCGCAACTCGGGTGGAACGCACGTCTTTACAGCCGTCACCAAAGACAATGCCGACATCTTGTCTTTCGACGAGGACTTCTACCCGCTCTTCAAGTATATCCTTGAACAGGCGCGTAAAAGCATAGATAACCCAGACGATCTGCCGAAAGACGCTTGGTTAGGGATTGTTGAGTTTGGAACAGAGACGTGGCTGTCAAATGGCAACGTCACATTCACTGCTGCCGACTTTTCAATGAACCTAAAAGGCAACGCGACCAGCAGTGATCGCAACTCAACGGGAGGGGGAGGAGGCGGTAATAGCGGCGACAATAGAGGAGGAGATCAAGGGAACCGTAATGGTGGTGGTAATAATGATGGGGACGACTCGACCAGCAGTGGTGATGAGGAGGATGATGCTAGAAGGTTGATGAGCCGGTCTGTCCTGGGCTATGTTGTCGCAGCAGCTCTGGTAATCAGCGCCATTCTATCATGAGAGCCATCGGCTACGAATAGTGTAAACAGTAATGATAATGATCTGCAGCTTTAAGGAAAAATAGATACAGCTCAGCGCTTCCTACAATATCCAGGGCAAAAGAAATCCAGCCATCAAATCATGTTGTCATGCGCCTCTCCATCCTTCGTTTCTCGAACTTCCCCGGCCTTAAAACTCCCGCTCGCGACCATAGTACCATCAGCAGCCTTCGTATAGACCTCTGTAGAAGAAATACTCTGATCCTGTTCATCCAGGGCCATGTGACCCGTGACATGAATATGGTCTCCTGCAGTTGCCACAAAGGAGCTTTCGATAGTAAGTCCTAGACGACCATTCGCGACGCATCGTCCCGCAGCCAGTAACGACATGCGTCCAATCGCATCAAATACTGCAGCTAGCACAGTGTGGTGAATCCTGTTGCAGGAACTGATATGCTTCTTGGCCAGAGTGAATTTGGCAGTGATTGTCGATACGAATTTGGCATCGTCGAAGGTAGCCTGTGTGATACAGAGGTCTTTTGGTAGGAGCTCTGCGGTGGGAAACTTTGAGCGGAGAAAAACCCCAGCCCTTTGACATTATCGAGTAAGCTTTTCTTGGAAGGTTTGGCTCGAGTCTGCATGGAAGCTGCCGGGGTGACGTTCTCCCAGACATAGCGTCGGAATTCCTCCTTCCAAGCGATAATTTCACTCTTCTCGTCCAAAGGAATCCGTTCGTCTTCATCGTCAGACACCTTCTTCTTAATGTTCTTCGGGATCAACGCGGTGAGGATGCGAGCGTCTAACGGACTGAAGTTCAGTTTGTTGACCTCAAAGTCAGCATCAGAATACTGATGAATGATCTGGCTTAGTGTGCTGTACAGCCTCTTCACCCGCTCGCCAACATCCGTTTCATGTGCCAGCAGGTGAACGGCATCGCGCTCGTTGTTCTTCTCGCCGGCCCGAATAAGATGGTGCTTGAGAAGATGAGCAAAAGGACTCGGTTCATGTCCCTTACTACCCTCCCACGCCTCTGCGCCGTCCTCCATGTAACTTCTGAAGATCTGCTTCACAGACTCTATCCAGAACTCGTTCCACTTCTCCACCTCTTTCATCCGGTCCCAGCGTGAAGCTTCGCTAACTCCGTCTGTCTTGCTCGCTGAGGCCAGCCATTGATCTCGCACACCAATGGGGAGATGCTCCATAAGATGTCGAAATTGCAAGGCGGTGATGACCTGCTGTTGCTTCTGTATCTGGACTTGATACCTTTCGAGACGTGATAGCATGATGCTCACAGCTGGACCCTCGTTGTTGATAACGGCTTGCAAAGCCATTATCACCGTTGTTGGTTTGGGCTGCCCAGACCATCGTGGCACATCAGCTCCCACGCGCAAGCCGAGACGACAGAGGTTTCTCCCGATGACAGTCCAACGACTGGAAGACAATAAACAGTCAGGCTCACCAGCATCGGAAGGTACGTTCTGTCCGAAAGTCATATCGTCTGGTTGGGTGCTGTCGATGCGAAGTATGTCAATCTCGACTGCTGCAATCAAGAAATTTGGAACCGTTGCGGTTCCTATCTCCATACCAACGGAATGACCTTTTCTGTGTTTCCAACCATTAGCATGACGGCTGTGGGTGCAGGGGAAGAGTGATGTACTCCTTTTTGACAGTCTCATACAGTTGATTCAGATATTCTACTTCAGGAATCTTGAATTCTCTCCAGCTTCCTCCCAGCCGACCTTTAAGAACAGAACGTTCTATGGTGCAACCCACTCTGTAACGTAATTAGTTTCATAATGCTCAACAACAGGGGATCCTTGAGGCATCAGAAGAACTGGCCGCCGAGAGCTCAAGGGATGAAAGAGCATAAAAGACGAAGACTTACCTTGGCCTTTTTGGATCGCAATACCGACTCCGGATCGCCTCAACACAGCCGCTGTCAAAGAACCGACTCCCGTTCAGGTTGCCGAGAGAATCCTCAAAAGCTTTACCCATTGGTTCTGGTATATCCTTTGTTCCCAGCGAATCACGCCAGGCCATCAGGAGCATGTGTATCAGGATGGGCATTTTGGAAACTGCCTGTGTACATGTATGTGCAAAGAACTCCTGCCACTTGACGGTATGAAGGAACTGGGACAAAGTGTTCATAAAGTTGTGACCATCCATGAGAAAGGCGTGGCGAAGAATGGATAGGTCAGAATCGGAGAGATCCTTATCGATACGCTGTAACCACTCATTATCGTCTTTCAACTGTTTGAATTTAGTGTTGTTCTGGACGGACTCGATGAAATTGCGAGGGATATAAATGTCATCGTCCACTGTGTCCGCGGTAAACCGTCGTAGACGTGTGAGCAGAGGAGTCATGCTTTGACGAAAGTGTAAAATGACTGAAATAAGACTATCACGGTCGTGGGTAACAGACGAATTGCCCTCTAAGCACCTCATAGATGAGAGAGGTTAAATAGTGATAAAATAAAGAGACGAAGCGAAGTAGCCCAAAAGCCAGTCTGAGCTCGCATAAGGCGATTGTTTGTTTCGTCTCTTATGTTCTCAGCAGCTAATTTCTTTGACATCCTGACACATGGCTAGTGATTATCATGTATTGGTCGGGATGGTGCTTTTGACCGCTATCAGGCTCAAAGAGATCGATGTGACATGCCACTAATTCACTCAAGCTATCGGGCGCAAACTTGTCTAAAACATCACCCTTGTCGAAAAAGAAAATGCAATTCTCAAGCCTATCAAAGACACAGGTTTCAGCTCTTTCAAGCCACCCATCATTGATACGGACAGCCTTGCAGCAGCAGCTCGAACGTAACTGGGCTGCCAGTTCAGCCTTTGATAAAAGCTCAAACAATAGTCACCAGTTGTGTCACCAAGTTCCAAGGTGCAGCTACATGAATGAAAGGACATTGCAGGATCCTTCTAGCAAGGATTCCATTTCATGTTCTTTGACAACTGCCTACCTCTTAGAACCACAACACGCCACTTTCCTATTAGCTTGATAACCTGTCACAAATTTCAACATCCAAGAGGGAATTGTACCTACGAAAGTGTCTTTTCATGGTTGAGAAAGCCGATGCCGGAGTTTTTATGGTAAAGTGAGTGTGGTCGGCGGTATTCATTTCCGCAGTCAGCCGACTGGGCGTATTAAGAAGATGCTGTTACATCTACGAGCGATTTATGGTTTACGAACATCGCTTTGCAGTAGTTAATTGATGAAGATACATGTACTGGAAGTTGGTGATAAGCCGTTCATGGTTTAGCTGCAGGATCACAATCCTTCTGCAGGTCGTTGTTGGGACGACTACCGCTTACCTCAGTGCCAGGGTCCACCATAAATATATATAATCTGAACAACTCCAAAATCACTCATTTCACGATATTTCTCTACCCAGCATCCTCAGCCTCGACCACAATGCGGTCCCCACTTCCGCCACCGCGAGAAAGCCGTCTCCGACGTGCCCTCTACGCACTCCCATTCCTCGCCATCACAGCTCTCATGACACGAGCATTCGGCATGGCTGAATCAATCGGACCTGTCATCGAAGAACGGGTTCAAACCTCTGTTTTTAGAGCCCAAGAAGGCAACGTAGCTCTTATCAAGAACTTCTACGGTGTTCCGGGGCTCGATGATATTTTCAATGTCGTAACGGCCGCCTTCGCAAACTTGCAGTTCTTCTTCGACAAGAAAGCGTATTGGCAATCGTTGGTGTTCTTGACCGACTTTGCGGGGATGTATGCTGTTATCATGGTTGAGTCCTTTAGACCGGGAAATACATTTCTGGTCGCCAAATAGTAAGTGGAGGATTCTGTTGACAATACATGCTGACTCTAGATTAGTCCCGTGTTCTTCTTGCTACTATCTCAGATAATAGCCATCGGATGCACTGCCCCTATCTTCTTCTTTCTAGCCTATGTCTTTGCACCAGCGCAGAAGCTCCCTGCACTAATCCCAGGACGTCCCGGTGCTGGACGTTACCGGGCTTTGTTTCCTGTGCTTGGATTGAGCTACTATATTCCTCACTTACGATGCTACTTCAGCGCTTCTCTCGAAGGAAGAAACTGGTGGAACTGGATCTGGCAATTATATCCAGTTTGGGGGTCCGGTCTCATGTTTGTGCTGTCCAGAGCCTTTGGTCATGAGTTCAAGCTACTGAAGGCCGACCGAATCAAGTTCAAAATAGACATGGGCGTGTGTAGTATTATCAGCATGTTAACGTGGTGGTATACCCTCGCATCGATGAAGGACTCCATTTTTGAGGTCTTTGTGCCACAGTACCTGGTCACCTTCCCCCAAGACCCCGATGTTGGACTTCGCACCGTCATTCAGTTTGACTACATTTGTTGTTTCGCAGCAGGTTACCTGTGGTTGGCGTACCACTTCCGAGACCTGGAGAAACTTGGAATTTGCAGAGTTCCGTGGTTCAAAACTGTTGGTGTTTGTATGGTGTTGGGGCTTGTGGTAGGACTGGGGACACTATTTCCCATTTTGTGGTTGTTGGGAGAGGAGCTACTGATTGAGGCGGAAAAAGAGACCAAAGAGTTGGAGGATTGAGTACAAACATTGTAAGAGTCATTCTTGCGATGAGGAATATTCCGCTGTCAGCTCACATAAGATGCCTGATCCATTAGTTTTATACTCTGAACAGGCTAGGCATGTTCTGACACAATGGACATAATCGGGATAACCATCTGCCCGGTCAATGGATCTCCACCGAGTTAACCTTAAATCCTTTCATAGGTATGTAACCCACGGACTATCTTTGTGCCTTGAATACTGCCAGAAGTTCAGTGTGGCGTGTCATTGAGTCTCGGCCCGTAACGCGACGTTCAGAAGCAAATGCCGTTGACCCCACTACAAGTCCTGTTATTAATAGTGAGTGTAGCATTGGGCATCGGCGGAAAGCGAAGATCCCGGCAGTGCACCTACCATGAGTCAGTGAGCTGTCATCGATTTACGGTCTCATCCAATGCATGGCATCTTATGTTTGACGGTCCTGTCATATTCTATCAACCGTATGCTCTCGGATCCCGCATGGTCCTAGCGTGGGTGGATTTACGCTCAAGCCAATCGAGTCTTCGAATTTTAAGACTGGAATGAGTTTAATCCCGGTGGCAAAGATCCACAATCTGAGTCACCCCCCGGCCGATTGGCTACGTCGAATAACTGAGCCACATTTGACAGAGCCAAGCATCTAGAACGGGGCGCAACATTTACGACGATACAGGGCTGAACTGAAGATGAGTATATAACATTGAGTCTGTCATCCCTGGTAAACTATTCATTCACTCTCATTACCATCCCTCACTCCCTTGGCATCATGCCTTCAATCCTCCAGGCCTCAAACGCCCTCCACTATGGAGCTGGCCTCGCCGCTACCATCTTCTACGGCTCCTATACTATCGCCAATCTTGGACGCGAAAAGCCTAGCAAATCTTCTTCAGCTCGTCTCTACGATCGCTTAGCAGGGGGACTGATTATTCTCGGCTATGCTGGAGAGGGTATTGTCACAATTCTTCAAAGAACTGGCTTAAGCAAAGAAGCACCGACGATCCATCTGGTTCTCCTGATCACTGTGTGGTCGCTCATTTGGATGCAAAGAAATGCCCTTCAACGTCTAATTCTCGGAACATCCCTCATCACACTCGCATTTGAGATTCCATTACTGGTGTTCACTGCCCTTGGCAACCTGGATACTACACTCTCCGAGGCACGACTGGCCTCCCAATCATTCAGAATTATTCCTCTCTTATTCCTCACCATCTACTATCTCACTCATCGCGGAGATGACCTCAACGAACTTTTTGACGATGATGAAGAATCAGAGCCTTTTCTCACCGCCAGTGGCAACAGCGATTGCCCAAGCTACGGAACTCACCCCAACAGAGACTCTGAATACGACAGCGATCAATTCTCTGTAGGCAGCGAAGAGGATGATGACGTTATCGACATCAAACGCGAGCGCGCAAAGCGACTCAAGGAAAAGGGCGGCTGGTGGGGATACATCTCTGACTTTTCCCTTTTCCTCCCCTTCTTGATTCCCAAAAAGGATCGCAAGGTCCAACTTTGCATCGTCATCTGCCTTCTCTGCATCATCGCTACTCGAGCCTTCAACGTTCTGATCCCCCGTCAACTCGGTGTCGTGGCAGATCGACTACTCGCCAAGCAAAACCCCTTCAAGGCTCTCTTCGTCTGGCTCATCTTGAGCATTCTAGGTCATGATTGTGTGATCGGATTGGTCGAAGGTCTTTGCAAGATCCCCATCAAGCAGTTCTCCTACCGCAGTCTCGCCAATGCCGCCTTCAACCACGTCTTGTCTCTACCTATGGAGTTCCATTCCGAGCGCGACTCCGCCGAGGTCATGAAGGCCATCGAACAAGGCGAAGCCCTGACAAATGTCCTTGACACACTTGTCATTGAACTCCTTCCCACTTTTGTCGACTTGATGATCGCTTTCATCTTCCTGTACTGGAAGTTCAACAGCTATGTCGCTCTCGCCATGGCTTTCGCCGCTACTATGTTCATCACGTTGGAAGTCTACGCTACCAGCTGGAACTTGGATAACCGACGAGAGTCTTCCAAGTCCAAGCGAGAGGAAACTCGTGTCATGCACCAGGCTGTTCAGGGCTGGCAGACCGTTACTTACTTCAACATGTTCAACTTCGAGAAGCATCGGTTTGGAGGTGCTGTTGATAAGTCACTGTCTGCTGCCAGAAATTGGGAGAAACGAGATGCTTGCATCCAGGCCTTGCTTGATGGTATTGTGCCCTGCACATTCTTCACCCTGGCCACTCTTGTTATCTGGGACATCTACTCAGGAGGATCCACCCCTGGTGACTTTGTCTTCTTCATTCAGTACTGGGAGTACTTGATCTGGCCCCTCAAGTTCCTGTCTCACCAATACCGTTATCTCATGTCTGATCTGGTCGATGCCGAGCGTCTTCTCTTCCTTCTCCAAACAAAACCTAGCATCACTGATAAGGAGGGTGCTTTGGAACTCGAGAAGGTTCAGGGCCGTGTTGAGTTCAAGAATGTCAACTTCTCCTACGATCCGCGTAAAAGCACCGTTCAGAACCTTTCGCTCGCAGTCGAGCAGGGACAGACCGTCGCCTTGGTTGGCGAGACTGGTGCTGGCAAGTCATCTATCATGAAGCTCCTCCTCCGATTCTACGATATCAACACTGGTTCCATTACTATCGACGACCACGACATTCGCGACATCACCCTCAGCTCCTTGAGAACCGTCCTTGGTGTTGTACCTCAAGACCCTCTCCTCTTCAACGCCTCAGTCATGGAGAACATGCGTTACGCCCGACCTACCGCCACCGACGAGGAGATTTACGATGCTTGCCGCAAGGCCGCCATCCACGACAAGATCCTCAGCATGGTCGACGGATACAACACCGAAGTCGGTGAGCAAGGCGTCAAGCTATCCGGTGGTGAGATCCAGCGACTAGCAATAGCTCGAGTCTTCTTGAAGAACCCTGCTATTCTCATCTTCGACGAGGCAACAAGTGCAGTTGACACAAACACCGAGTCCTTCATTCAGGGCGCACTTGACGAGCTCAAGCGCGACAGATCGACTTTCATCATTGCGCATCGACTATCCACTGTTGTCAATGCGGATAAGATCCTTGTTATTCATGATGGACAGGTCGTTGAGTCGGGTACTCATGCCGAATTGATCTCAATAGACGGAAGATATAGACAATTGTGGATCAAGCAGGTTGGAGGTAAATAGACATATGCTTTTAGGCTTTAGGTGTTTTGGATGAGCATCTGGTATGGAGTTATAGGTATTATGCATTCTTTAGACTATAAAATCTTTTTTGCTTCTATCAACAATCTGAACCTGATAAATCTATGTCATTGTATTATTTGTAAATCTTAATTGTACACCGATGCTTTCGACCACTTCGATCGAGCTCTGATTCGCTTGCCGTATATGTAAAAAATAAATGGAACAGGAATCAAAAGGGCTGCAAAACCACCAGTAATACTAGATCCGGGACCGACGCCAATGTTATGGTACAACGGTCCAACGACAAGTGGGAATGCAGCCGCAAACATTGATCTCAGGAATGTGTTGGCGGCAACAGCCGAGGCGGCATACATGGTGAATGTATCCACAAGGTAGTTAAGGGCTGCCTGGAAGATGGTAAAGAAACCAGTTCCCAGCAGAACGAGACCAATGCAAGGGACGACCCAGTGGATATTCGTATTGCCGCCAGTCCATGCGATGACGAATTGTCCACCGCTGAAGATAACGGAGCCAACCATCATAGGTGGAAGTCGCTTCTCAGGAACAGCTCTGTCGCCAGCTGCATGGTAAGCCTTGTTGTAAAGTAACTGGTTGTACACGTTCGCCGCACATCCAAGAATAGCACCTAGGAGAATGCAGACGAAAGGAAGCGCAGAAACCAGAGTACCCCAACCTCTGATCTCTCTGAAGATAATCGGAATGGCGCCAAGTTGCATGTAGAGAATACCGTAGCAGAAACTCGCGTACAGAGCAACGAGGAAACAGATTGGTGTCATGAGGAGTTGAACAGGACGGACAAGGAACTTTCGTGAAAGTTCACCGATGCTGACGTCCCATTCTTCGAATTTGGCATGAAGAGCCCAGTTTCCTGTTTCGTGACGGAGGCGTCGGGCTTTGTAGATGAGAAGCTTTGGTGGATAGCTTTCATCGACGAAGATAACTGCTAGTGTTAAGAAGATGATCTGGACGATACCAGTGAGATACTCAGTCCATCTCCAACCCAGACTGGGTTCCTGTACAACAGCAGCCGACACGATAGGTCCAAGTACTGGTCCGCCGACGACAGCCATGGCATATCCCGCCATAGCGATTCCTCGTTCTGTTGGAGAAAACAAATCGCCCAATACACCACCAGTATTCGTAACAGGCGCCGAAGCGAAGAAGGCGCAGAAGAACCGCGTGATCATAAGAGTTTGCAGATCTTTTGCTACCGCACTTCCGAAACTGAAGCATAGTGCAATGAACATGGGAATAAGAACAGCTTGACGTCGGCCATAAACCTCGCTCAGCGGAGCCCATAGAAGAGGTCCGATACCGAAGCCAACCAGGAAGAGCGTAGTTCCTAGTGTCGCAACCTGAGTTCCCACATGGAAATGCTCAGCAACTTGGCCTGTTCCTGAAGAATAAGACGACGAAGCCCAGGTCGCACTCATGGTGACAAGACCGTAGAGCATTGTTGTGACGATCTTCTTTTTAGTTGGCCAATTCATCGGTCGATACGGATCATCAGGTCCGTCAAAGTCGACAAGTTGATCCTCAGTAGTTTTGACGTGAGCTAGAGGATGAGTAAACTGCGGTATTGGCCGAGATCGAATTCGAGATAAAGCAGACTCCCGTCGCGAAACTGTGCGAGTCATGGACATGCCATTGGCAGGTGCTCTGATACTTTCCCAGTCATTGTCGCCGAGAGAATAAGTATTTGAGTTGGATCGATTGTTGCGATTGGCAGGTCGATGAGAAGATGACGATATTGAAGATTCTTCATCGCTAGTATGATTTGAAGATGAATTAGATTGACGTCTGGGATCATGCCCAGAGCCATTGTGCAAATCTTCAGTTTTCTCCATAATGACCCATGAAACTAGTGAGAACTGTTACCCCAGAAAATGAAAATGAAGATCGTTGGAGGGCGTTGGAGTGTTTTTATCTAAAACGGCCCCGTCATCGGCGACTTTTGCTAACGCCGAAGTTGGTTCTCTAATGACCAGTCCTTTCTCGTGGCGACGGCCAACAAGGTCTTTGGCCGTTGGACTTGACGTCATCCCCTGTTAGTTTTGACGATTTTTTCTACAGAGACTGTGGAGACGATGATCTCGCCTATTCGCGTTGGCTCGACTGTTTGCGCGTCGCGAAGGACAGACACGGAAATAACGTGTGAATAACTTCAACGGCAAGGAAATGCCGATTACGGCCCGGGAAAGCATAAGCACGGCAGAAAGTCAAATGAAGGCATTCCCATTCAAGTCGATGATCGACTTTATCTCCGAGCAGTGCATATAAGTAATTCTATTTGCTTATCTATTCGCGTTCGCGAGTTGGATCTAATGCCGAGACGTGTCGGATTCTCCTCGCGCGGGCTTCCATTCAAAGTGATGCTCGCCTTTAACCGGATCACCCTTGTGTTCCTCCTTGAGGTCGAACTTGTGATTACCGAAATAGTCCAACTCCGCTTCTGTTAGTTGTGTCGGCAGTTTGACTGATGTTGTGTACTTCCAATATTCCAAACTCGAACTGATTGTCGGAATCACCATGTCTGCTTCCAATGCTGCAATGACAGATCGCTTTACCGATGGAAGGAGACTTGCCAATGTCTTTGCCAGATCGGGGTTCGAGAGCAGGTTTTCTTTTGATGAAGATGATTGACCGTAGACCTTTCTCAGAAGATCCATGATACCGCCTGCTTGGATGATAGAGCCGGCGCTCCAAACATGGAGTAATTCGGGGTAGTTGATGTGCCACTCTCGCTGCTGATCCATCTCTCGAATGACCTGCAATCCCTGAACGAAACACAACAATAGGCAGAAGTAGGTAGCCTTGCGCAGATCCTCGATGAACTCCTCCGGAGAAGCGACCTGCATTGGCGTCGGCTTGATCGGATATCCCGAGGCCTCTGCATCAGCAACTCGCTTGTTGAGTTCTGCCGAAGTGCACCTAAACAAATGGGCACTAAGAATATTCGCAGCAGGGACGTGCAGTCTGACCGCTTCTTCGCAAGACCAAGTACCCGTTCCTTCAGTATTGTCCACATCCTGGACAACCTTGTCTTGTACATGGCCCAGAACATGATGACCCTCAGAGTCTCGAGTCCGATTGATGTCGACGGCGATGTAGATGAGGAATGTGCTGTAGAGCTCGTCTGTTCTGTTCCATTTGGCAAACACTTCAGCAGCGTTATCGTAGCTGAGTTGCAGGCCTTTGGTAAGGATGTACCAGACTTCAGAAATGACGGACATCATTCCTTGTTCAATACCATTGTGAATCATCTTCACATAATGACCCGAACCGCCAGGTCCAATGGGGCAAGTTCGCGGTCGTCCGTCTCCATCCTTCGCTGCGACAGATCTCAGCAATGGCATGAGGGTCTCCAATGCTTTCGGATCCCCTCCAGGTGACATGGAAGGCCCAGATCGTGCACTCTGATAGCCGCCGGAGACGCCACATCCAACGTAGTAGATACCGTCTCTGCTAAGGTCGATCTGGCGTCTTTCGGTATTGACGTAGTACTCATTGGAGCAGTCGAGAATTATATCACCCTTTTCCAAATGTGGTCGTAGTTCCTTGACACAATGATCGCCTGGATTGCCATGGGGAATACTGAGAATGATGACTCTCGGGTGACAGTCGGATTTGACTTCATCGCATAGCTGAGCGTAGCTTTGTTGACGATGGATTCGAGATTCTTTGTCGACGTTCTTGACCATTTTCTCTTCCACCCTCATATTATTCTCACCTGTCAAACCTGGTTAATAGGGTTCGTGATATTGGAGCTGTGGCACATACTGATATCGAAGTAATACACATGGCAGCCTTTCTCTGCAAACAAAAGAGATAGCATCGACCCCATGCTTCCCACACCGACCATTCCCACCTAGAGATTCGTGAGTCAGGAGGCTTGAACGATGTGAGAAAGCGTATTGATCTTACCTTTCCGATCGTGTTTTCCGACATCGTGGCGAATGTAAAAATATGAAGGATTGAGCGGTCGCTGTGCTTGAACTGATGCTTTGGTATATTGCGACAGCAGTATGTCAAAGTAAAGGCAACGGTGAAAACAAAACTCTTCAAACAGGATTCCCGTTTCAAGGAACTTTTTGATGATAAAAAATTATGCTTATCGGTTAGAAGATCATGGCTAAAACAATTCTTGGCGCGTGTTCAAATCTGATATCAATTTGACGTCAGAGAAATACCACCGACCCAGTGTTTCTGGACCCCTGTTTTTATTCCCTCATCGAATGTAACCGAACATTCTGGAATACCGGGCTATTGCTGACCACCAAATGTTGACATTACTAGGTGAGTAACAGAAGAAATGTTCTCTAAGGCTGAAGCTACTATAATAAAGTAGTCTAAGATGTACCCTAATTTAGCGTAAAGTAATCTGCTTATTTCGTCTCTTAGGATTTCAGCGGTGAATTCTTCTGGTCCCCTGATAATTACGTAGGCAACAAGGTGTTGAGAAGAAGTTGGCTGGTGGGAACCTGAGAGGTAAAATAAGGCCAATGACTTTATGTGAGTCTGGACAGGTACTTGGACTCTTTTGATATGGCTTCCCAAACCTAATCCTGAAATTTAGTCCACTTCCCTGTTACTATTAGCGGACCTTGTCGATCAAAGGCAAGTAACAGCATATGTATTCATGTATTAAGAGTAGTCGATAGGGCCTAGTAAAATTGGCCACTACTATACGAATTAAACTATCTAAGCAGACTTGGCAGCCTTGACGATGACATCGCTAGCTTTCTCAGCAACGATGTAAAGAGGCAGGGCGATATAGAAGCCAGGAATCTTGGGGAAAACACTGGCATCAACAACTCTCAAACCTTCAACACCACGAACCCTGAACTGAGAATCCAAAACAGCCATAGGATCATCATCAGCACCGATGGGGCAAGTGCAAGAAGCGTGGTGACCCCAAGCCTCGTTCTTGATGTACTGCTTGATATCCTCCTTCTTTGTAACATTTCGTCCGGGCCAGACTTCATCGAAGTCACCGTCAAGAGGGATCAGCTTGTCAAAAGCCTTGCGGCCCCATTGGAATCCTTCGTAGGTGGCTTGAAGATCCTTGTCGCCTTCTCCGTTCGCGTTGACACCGGTGTCGTAGTAGTTGAAGTTGATGAGGGGCATATCTTGGGGGTCCTTGGACTTCAGGGTGACGGTTCCGGCATTGTTACGGCTGTGAGCCTTGAGAACGATCCAAGACCAGTGCTTAGCATCGTTAAGGGCCTCGCGGGAGTAATTATGGAAGTATCCTGTGAACTTGGCTGGGCCACCAGAGATGAGCAGGTCAGGCTCGTCCTCGGCGACAGAAGACTTCATCACAGCAGCAAGAGCAATTCCGTTGGTAGCGTAGACGCCCTTTCCGAGAGGTGTCTTACCCTTCTTGTAATCCTCCAGACAAGGATCAGGGTCGGTTGTCATGAAGGTGCACTTGGATGTAATCTTGAAGTCCTTCTCACTCTTTCCAATGACTGTAGCCTCATAACGATCCTGGAGGTTGGTTCCGACACCAGGAAGGTCAACGACGACAGGGATGTCAAAAGACTCGAGCTCCTTCTTGGGTCCAACACCGCTGAGCTTAAGCAGTTGGGGGGTGTTGAAGGCACCAGCAGAGATGATGACTTCCCGTTTAGCGTTAACGCTGCCAGTATCGGTGGACTTGTCGGAGGTAGAGCGAGGGTCGGCGCTGTAGAGGCTAGGTCCTTCGAGGTAGTCCACTCGAGCAGCACGAGGCTTGGAGCCGCTCTTATCAAAACGGATCTTTGAGACCTACAGGTACGTCAGCGACCAGATAACAGGATAATGGTATCATCAGACTGACCAGAGTGTTGAGCTTGATGTCAAGGTGGTACTTGCGAGAACCATCCTTGTTGACAGCGTTGGCAGTATCAAGGATCAATTCACGAGGACTGCTTCGAACAGAATCGGACATCGCAAGCGGGACCTGGTAGAGACCAGGTCGACTTGTCTGACCAGGGGCGTTGATGTCGGCAACCAGGATGTTGCCAAGGCCAGTGACAGTGTTGAGAACGAGTCCAAGAAGGCTCTTACCCATGGCAGTAGCGGCAGAGATGACCAGAGAGAGGAACTTCAGATCCTCGACGACCAAGTGCAAAGAGGTCAAAGATGTTCCGAGCCAACCGTTGAAGCCATGGCCAATGATACTACTAGGCAAGTATCTGTTCCTCTCCAGCTTCTTGAAATAAGATTGCATGTTCTTGGGGTTCCAAGAGCTATCGCCAGTAAGAGTAGCGATGTTGGTCCAGTCGGAATCGTGAGGAAGGATCGAGATGAGTGCGTTGTGTCGTGTGCATCCACCAAGAGTACCACTGCGGGGATACAGGATACCCAAAGCCTTAGCATCCTTGGGCGGCTCGCCACCAATGTACAAGCTACCATCAGACTTCTCGTATGTCATCTTCGAATCTCGCTTCTGCTGGTCGAGGTCGGAGTAGTGGTTGACGAAGTAGTTCCAGCGGGTCTTCTCGAATTCCGAAGACGCCAAGTTCAGGGCGGGGACTCTCTCGACAAGGTCATCTCCAGAATCGCCTCCAGCGTCAATGAGAAGGACTTTGTAACCGGCGATGGCGAGGTTGGCGGCAACGGGACCACCTCCTGCACCTGATCCGACGACTACATAGTCATATTCCGTAGAGTCGACACGCTTGGCGATAAAGGGGTTGTGGGCTTTTGGGATCGAGCTGGGAGAGTTAGTAGAATGCCGGTAGGAAGATGCAACTCTACTTACGAACCAACAACCGAGTCCGATAGGACAGCGATAGCCGTGAAAATGAGCGACAGACGCATCTTGAAAAGATGCAGAAAAAAGGAACGTGGTGCAGAAAGAACGAGAGTAAGGGATAGAGAGCCAAGAACTAAAGGCCTGAGCACAGTCTTAAAGAGGAGAGCCCTACGATCTGCGAGTTAGTGGCTTGAAATCGACGACGAACTGAAAACAGAATTAGCTTCCGTTTTAGTTCAGACTAACGGCCGCTAACCAGGACTAGAGTTGTAAAAGTGCGTTGCAGTGGTTGTGCGGAGTGGGGGTCGTACGCCGATCTCTCATCTTACCACGCAGCATTCTTTGTCCAGCGATAAATTACATGCAACGCTAGCCGTAGTACTATCTGTTTACGAGTCAAGGTTACAATGTTGGGAGAACATATGGTAACATTGTAGATATCTGCCGAGATAAAGAAGGGTAAGACGGCGGATCAGCAAAGATTTCTTGTTGAAGGGACGGGTTTGGGCTTTGTTACACTTCCGAGGACATGCATCTTGCATTCTGTATGTCTCATTTCCAGTCGATTATCCTCACGGATCTACTGTAGGGCTGTCAGCCTTATTGCCGAAACCTCGATTCAGGGGCTGGCTGTGGGTTGGTCATGAGATCCACAAGGTTCAAAAACTATCGAGAGGTTCGTGCTTGCGTGAAAAGAGTAGTTCCCCGGATTATCCTGAAGTTGAAACAGGGGTTACTGAGGTGACTGGATAAAAGATGTCGCGATAAGAACCTTAGCTTGCAGCTTAAGAAATTCTGACTCGTGAATGCAGGCCTTCATAGCATAACTCTGTCATGTGTCTTCATGCACAAAGATATTCACTTATGCCCCTCAGGACCAAGGCGGCTTCTCGCTTGGTAAATTCCCTCGTTAGTGGATCCATCATACCTACATAAGCGTCGGTCCAATTGCTGACCCGCCATGACAGACACTCGCCTGAACGATATCGTGGCATGTTTGGAGGATCCTGCTGAAGGAATAGCCACAGCAATATTGGGCAAGATACATCACGGTTGGCTTATGGCCTATGCTCTACGGTTCAATATCCTTCCGTGCTTTCTTGTTTGATCGCGTCTAAACTTCCTGCACTTATGACTGTCAATACATTTCCGGGGGTATTTTGCGACATATTACATTCTTATCTACCATTTAACATCCAAAGAAAATTAATTCAAGATCTGGCATAAAACAATATCTAATGTATATTCTTGGGCTTCTTAGTCTATTGGGAGATCAACCAGACATTCATGCACAAATGGAAAGAGAAATGGGGAAAGGTCCAGAATAGGGTAACCGACAGGCAAGGCTGTTTTCTTTGCATCGTCAGGTTCGAAAATGCCTTGCGGTCAGGTAGAACGTTCGATTGCTGACATAGTCTCTTGCCTGAATTGAGTGGCCACGTAAGTCACTCGCACTTTTGTAGAAGGTCCGCTTCGCTCAGTTGCTGTGCCTCATCCTTCTCCAGTTCTCAGCTAGGTACGTCAATATATCATGGAATATTGTTTTCTTTTCCATACGAACTTTCCATGATGAGGTCAGTCGTGTGGCCACTTGTCTCTCAATTGCAGTAGCTACAAGAGAAACCCTACATCTGTATACTGAGAGTGGCTATATCTCAGTGTAGCTGTGAAAAGTAGAGCTATCTCTAATCTCCTGATGTCTAGCCTTTCTCTTTCCGTGATGTCTAGCGTTTTTTGTTCCTCCATGTTTCGGAAGTCGCTTTACGAACATTGCTAAAAGTGAGATGCTTCTTTCCAATAAGGTAGTCGGCGCTTTCCTATTCCGTATTTCGACATACGTACCTCCCAATCCTTTCGTCTTGGCAACCATAACGTCAGGTTGTGGTGGAGCAGTCAGAAAATCGTGATTGGCTGCGCTTACTAGGAATGACAGATTCAGCTAACCTTCCTCGTTTTTCGATGTGAGTATCGTGGCCATATGCTCCTGCGGTGTAAGTGAGTCTAGAACAGATATATAAGATGACGAAGGTCGCCTCTCTTTCTTTTCAAAATCATCACCCACATCTCAATCATCTCATCAACTCAGCAATACCACCTCTTCAAAACAACAATACTTCTTCTCAAACCAACAACTATCAACATGCGTTTCTCATCTGCCGCTACACTTGGCTTCGCTGCCACTGCCCTCGCTGCCAAGGAGACCGTCACTGTCTCCAAGCTCAAGATCCACAGCGTCGGAACTCCCATCAAGACCACCCTCAAGAGCGTCTCCTTCACTCTCAACGGCGCTGATGCTAAGAACCTCAAGTGTTCTGCCAAAAACCTCGCCTACCCCACACCCGAGAAGTCTTACTCTTGCGGTGACTCCGACTACTCGTTCCTCATCTGGGAGGGCGAAAAGGAGCAGTTCGGCATCATGATTTACCACGACGTTGGGGACGCGTATGTTTGCATTGATTCGTGATCTGATATTCTTTCTAACTTTTCTATAGCAAGGCTGATCTCCGAGGTGGCCGCGATATCAAGACCAACTGCGATAACAGCCAGGGCAGCGGCCCTGCTGATGAGATTTGCACTCAGGGCAAGCCTGTCTCCTTCAAGATTGATGGCCCTGTTGGTATCTCCCCCAACTAAGCTGTTGCTTCATACTTCGCTACTCCGCTTCTACATCATCATACGATGCAAACTCTATGAGGAATATTCTTTACACGGTCATTGTTTAGACTGGGGATGAGAGAAAACCGTCGGAAGGGGCAAGAAACTCCAGTGATCCAGTTAGTTGTTCTGATTGGCAGGCAGTTCTTTTAGTCAAAATAAACCTTTTTCTGACAAATTCGTATCAATACTATGTGAAACATGATTGCCTCAGAGCCTCTTCGGGAATATGCATGGAGCTCTGACCTTTTGCTAGCGCTTTGGATCCTTTGTTCCTTTGAGGCTTTGCATGCAGGTCCCCTTGCTGGCAACCCCTGCTATCACATGCAACTCCAAGGGTCGCCCATCCAAGGTGGAGAGGTCTGCATCCGACATTTTTCGGATATCTTAGCACGAACCTTGAAATAAATTGACATCTAGAATCAAAGGAAAGCCTATGGATGGACTTCGACGTTTCTGTCCCTAAATCCCTAGCACATTATTTACAGCCACTGCTTGTTACCAAAGTGAGACACGAAAGAGCCACCACTGCCACCGTCAATGCTCGCCTTGTTGATAACAGAAATCACATGTGTAGCCGATTCCTCAGGGGTAATCGGTCCAGTAAAATGTGGTGCGTAAACCTGGAACGCAGAAACCATATCGCGGAATCCCTGCATCTCCTCCTCGGTAACTGCCAAGTCAGTATTTAAAATCGGCTATCGATATGATAGACTTACTGTTTGACAGGTCTTTGGTGGCAACGAGACCCGGAGAGACTGCCATGAACAAGATTCCCTCCTTTCTGTACTGAGCGTCGAATTTGGCAATCGCAATGTTAAGTGCGCCCTTGCTTATGCTGTATGGCGCACCGTCGACGATGGAGAACTGCGTGATGAAGTCGGGGTCTGCCATGCCTGAAGATATGGCGATGACCTTCTTCGCTTGACCCTTGCGGATCAATGGGAGTGCCAAGTTGAAAAGGTGGACGTTGCCGAGTGTGTTGATTTTGAAGGACTCGAGCATGTCCTCCTCCAATCGCTCTGGATCGTCACCCCTAAGATTTGTCAGTTCATGAATTCCTCAGTCAATGCTTCATTCGACTGACAAGGTGCCAATGGGGTTGTGAGCCGACCACTCAGACTGCAGGGCAGCGTTGGCAATGATGTAGTCGAGACTGCCACCAGTGATTTTAGCGGTTTCTTCGATGAGGTTCTGTTCGAGTTAGTCGAAAAAGGCGTTATTAGGTATCGTGATAAGTAGTAACCACCTTGAGAGAAGCAAGTTTCTCAATTTCTCCTTCGATAGTATGGATGTTGGACCTGCCGCTTAGTTCACGCTCGACCTTCTCATCAGTGGCTTTCTTGTTGCGGGCAAAACCAATGATGGTGTTGTTTGGGTCGGCGGAGAGCTGTCGAACGAACTCGAACTATTGAACTTGTAAGAAAGCAGATTTAGATGTAATAGATAGGAGAAATACTTACACCGAGTCCTCGGGAAGTTCCAGTGATCAGGTAAGAAGGCATTTTAAGATAGTATAAGTAAGGTAAGTTGTTATTGTGAATGGAGAATGTGTTTGTCTGTTGGAATAATTCCTCTTCTCAACGGCGACAACCCCATCCTTATATATGCCTTTCTTTGACGATATGCCTGTTCCCAAATATTGGTTTCGAGGATTATTTGTAATTGAGGTGGCTTCTGTTCCTGACGCACCAGGCCTTGTTGGGCGATTTTGAAGTGGGGCCTCGCAAATTCTTGCCTTGCTTTCCTGCCATAAAGTAAGCAGCACCAGTAAGCGGATTTCGGATATTCATTTCGCCTGCATTATTAATTGGATGGAAGAAACCGGTATTCTTGGCATAACCCGGAGAATTGAGGGAAATACAAGGCGCATATTTGTGGTATGAGATGTTTTACGCCTCGACGAAAGATAGAACAAGGTAGCTTCAATTGGAATATTATTAATTAGAATATTGACTAAATAAATGCAGGAACAGACCGATAAGTTGAGCTAAGAATAACACCAAGTTTGTGAACATAGTCCAGGTGGTCGACCGATAAATCGTCCTGTACCCAAGCAAGCTCAAGAATATCCTTTACGGTTGCGATATTTCTGTATTTTCCGTCCTCCATTGTCCTATCCATAAGATCGAGTGCAATCGCTCGCTTCTCATCTTCTTGAGCTTCGAGGCCAAAAATGAGCAACGGCAAGGGCCATTGGCAGGTTGGTAGATGGGCAAGCAACTCGAAAGCCTGCTCGACCCAATCATTGAAACTTTGGTCTAGTTTTAGAATCCCGGCGGACGCACGCCTGAGATATATCAAAGTGGATAGCCGATGAAGTTCAACTGCCATGTTAAACGCAGGCTGTCCGTCGAATTCATTGACTTTCCTCGTGTGATGGTCGCTGATATTTCGTAACTTCCAGTCGAGTATTCGAAGGTAAGTTCTATATTCTTCTGTGCCATGCTTTGGGTCCGAAGACACTGTTACGGCATTGAAGATTTCGGAAAGCAGGTATAGTATCTCGTGTGGGATACCTGAAAGAATTGGCTAAAAAGCTGTCAGTTGATACGTTTTCGCATTGAAGGATAGAAAATGAAATACCGGTCCGCCAGAACAAACGGCTGGATGAAATGTATCGAAGTCAATACTAGACGCGCTATCTCCTTCGAAAGTGAAATCTGGTTTCCAGTGGCGTAAACCAAACCTAGCTATGGTATTGAGGTAGTGTATCCATCCTACAAGTGCTGTCAAGTCCCGATCTGTTTGTATCTCATCTAGAGCCGATGCCTTGATGATCTTGGCAGCACCACAGGCGTACCTGTTTAAGGGGTTTGAAGGTCAGTCATCAAGTCGTAAAGTTCAAACCAACACAATTAAATAATCGTACCATAACCAATGGCTTGTCTTGGTTGCATTTTGCTGAATCTGAAAGTGATATTAGTATCTGAGTCACTGAAACTCCAATGGGTTGGCACCTCTAGAGTACATAGTATGATACCGGCAGCAATATGGCATGCTGATTCTGTCACGCCAATAAAGCCTTGCGTGGACTCAGATAATGCTCTCAGAGCAGCAGCTTTCGGTCGTGCTATTGAGCTTATTGTGTTATCGCGATGGAAGGAAGCTAAAGCAATAACAGACTTTAGCACGGCTGCTGACGAAAGTGTTACATCTGAAAGAGCCATGCGAGTGATAATCTCAGGAACTCTTTGTGCATCTTGTCCGAAACCACTTATCGAAAAAGAAGCTCTCTCTATAACTGCTTAGTGTGAGCTCAATTCGTTCATCCTGGGTAAGTCGACATACAATACTGGACCGAACTGGCGTCTGACGAGCTCAGCTGCGCTATAGCTCCTACACTAGGACTCTTGAGCAATAACAACCCCCCTTCTGGTTTCTCAAGATATCCGGTATCGGAAGTCTCTGGGAATGTCTCAAGCATTTGATCGGACGTTAATCCATATATATGATCTAAAGTCGACACCCGATCATGTAGCCTGACGTCTCTAGAAAAGGCATTGACCCATCGATGATCGGACACCGTGCCTTTCGATCGTATTTGCTTAGGATTGGGCCCGATTATGGCCCGTCGTCGATCATTTCGACGTGGCCAAGACAAACGCAAGCCGTAGCCCTGACACTCTACTCCCAACTTGACGCAGCGATTGCATCTGGGCAGTGCTTGATCACAGCGGACCTTTCGAGCTAACGGGGGTCGTCAGCAGAGCCAATCAACGGTTTCTCATAGGGCAGACCTCGACAGTTTCCACATCCAGCAGATGGCATTTCTAGGAATTGGAGAGGCTGAGTGGAGGTAGCTCGCAGAAAGTTACCAGGAATGACTTTGAACCCTTTGCAGGCATGGCCGATGACAAGGTGAGATTCTCAGATGCCTGCTTTGATCGAGTAAGCAGCCACAAGTGGGGCAATACCGAGTAAGCAGGCGGCGGAGCGACTTTTCCGAGCCAGTCAGGATGGCCGACGGAACAGGGGCAGTGCACCCACCAGCGTAGCCATAGGGTAGCAGATGGGTCTCGGAAGAGTTGTCCTCTAAGGCTTAGGTTACAGAAATAAAATAGTCTAAATGTCTGCCTGAGTATGCAGAAGACGATCAAATTATTCCGTCTCTTATGCTCTTGATAGCTAATTCTTCTGACACCCTGACGGGTAGGTAGCCAGAAGAGAGATGAGAGTATGAAATGGATTACAAAAACGACGCGATAAGGTGAATATTCGCAGTCACGTGGGACTGGCTGCCAAGTTCCAGAAAGATTGATGGAGCCTGATGGACTGAACGAACGCCAGATCTTAAACTTTTACATAAGGGCCGTGGCTCCAGATGTGGTGTTCACAGCAAATGGCAGAGTATCTAAGAAAAGAAAAGGCTAAATGGGTGACAGAAAAAATGTTTTCTAAAGCTTAGGCTACTACAGTAAGGTAGTCTAAATGTTAATCTAAATTAGCATAAAGATGAATAAACTGTTTCGTCTCTTATGTTGATAATAGTTATTTCTTTTAGTATACTGCGGTAAGGTAATCGGAACCTTAATACGTCTAACAATCTACAAGAATTATAATTTAGAGCTAAGTATAGTTGAATTACTAGTAGTTTGATATTATACTTAAAAGACATTCTTTAATAAAAGTCCTCTTCAGCTTACTGCATTAGGTCCAAACTAGGCTAATTGACAGATAGAGTATAAGCAGAGGTTTTAAAGACGCAGTTAGAGCCTGTAGCTGTTAGAATCAGGTACGTAGGAGAAAAGATGTGAATATGAGGCCATGAAGGAGAAACTCACCAATGAAGGGCTCGGTGCCGGCTTGGAAGCTGGTGGCAACATAACTGCTAGGAACGCCCTGGTTCTTCGTCAAGTAAGTCAGGAAGGGGAGTAGATCAGCTTTGAAATTGCCAATGGTAGAGGGTGCGACAAAAGAAAAGACAGTCGTGTCCCCGTTAGGACCCTTAAACAGGCTCCAGGTAGTACCGGCAATAGTAGGCTTTGCGATAGCAGGTTTGTTCTGTTCAGAGATAGGCCCAGCGCCACCATAAGATCCAAGCCAGATCATGATCTCGTACTTGTTAGCGGCTCCCACAGAGGGCGCAAGCCAAAGATCATAGGAGACATCTGAAACCATGCCAGTACCAGTGTATCTTGTAAGTAAGTCAGCGAGGTTACAAAATGCAACGACTGGATATTTATTACCGCCAGGTCCATGTTGTAGGGATCGACTTGATATCAGAGATCTTTTTGTTGATCTTCTCAAGTGCGACATTGGAGTAAGACTTAACCTTGGTTGGGCCCCCAGCCCACGACCAGGTAGAAGTCCAAGCAAAGTTCTTATTGTTGACAGAGTTCAAGGTTGTGCACTGAGAGCCTGAAGTAGCGTCACCCTTTCCCCAGTTGTTGTGGTAAAAGGTGTAACCCTGAGTAGCAACAGAACCGAAAGCATCACACCAGGTTGTGGCTCGCTTCTCGATTGTCTTGGAAGGAGAGGTTGGTGTCGCTGCCGCGAGGGTAGCGACAAATGCGGTCAGTGGGATGCAAAACTTCATTCTTATGGTATTGGCGAAGAATAGATAGTAGTGTCGGGTGATGATAAATAATGGTGGGACTGGTGTAAAATGGACTGGAGAGGGGCATATATAGATAAATAAATGTTCCTACTCCGGGTCTAGAATCTATGTCGGTTGGACGATAATTACGACACCTACGGATAAACTAACCTGAAACCACTTGTTTGTTTAGTTTGTTGGATACGCGTATTTTAAGTTCGTGCATGGATGGCCCTGTGTCAGTTACGAGGCGGATAATTACAGCTCTTCACCTCCTCTTCCTCCTTAAGGATTCTTGCTCACGACGTGCCGCGTCTTCCGTCCTAGTGTCCCGTGCCATCCCTGTAGAAGCGAATTAACCTCCGGCTCATCTGCACTCTCCTTTCCAGCTAGTGGTTCTACATTAACTGGTTAATTACGATGCCAGAAAACGAGTATTCTACTTACACAAGGCTTTATAGCGAACTCTTGCCGGAAAAACCTGCCGAGCTTGATGGCATTGGCCTGCATCTAAACTCGCTTGAGCCTGCTATCATCTGTAAGCAATGTGGTTATGCTATAGGGGCAAATAAGGATCGCGTGTCTCGGCATCTCGGGGAGATCCACAACGTCGATGAAGCAGCCGGCATGGGATTGGACAAGTCGATTCGTCCCTTGAATCTACCGAACGGCCCGGACCCGAGGTGTCTTCGCTTGTGACCTGATGGTAGCGCACCTCATACTTACCTGAAAAGTCTGACGAGCGCAAGGGATTGCAAGGATTGCGGTCTGCGATCATTCGGCGATGTTGTTCTTCAAATACATCTCAGAGACACGAACCCAGCGGAAATAGAGCTTACTAGAAAATCAGGACGATATGGATTACCCGAGTAATGTCACAAGCAAACCCCGAGTAGCTACGAGAACTAGATTGAGATAGGATGAATTCCTTGCTTCCAGGTCTGTAGTTATGACTTAAAGTCATGTTTTCCCTCAACATGAACACTAAATGACATAAGAATTACACAATGGATTCTAGCTACCTTCATAATTTGTAGTTAATTTTGTTACAGCATTAAAGTCTCATATAGGCTGTAAACCAAAAATCTAATGTATCAAGACAATCGACCTGCAATGATATATATGACATATAGGTTCTCGTACAAAGGTATTTCGGCGTCTTGTTTCTTGGGATAGGCACATGTGAATTATGCCGTATCTTTTCTGAACATGATAGAACCACCATTCCAGTGCCCCAGCTCTCCCACATTAGCCCTCTCGACCGTCACAAATCCGTGTCGTTCATAGAAGCTATCAATGCCCTCAAGACCAATTAACCAAGCAGCTACCTCAGCCTTGTCAACCCTTTCCAGCCCATGGTTCAAGAGCATGCTTCCCAAGCCATTACCCTGAAGTGACGGTTCAACAGCCAGCGTGGAGAGGTACCAAGCATCGCGGCGCCTCGAGGTTGTTCGCAGCTTGGGTTCAATATCCGTAAAGACACGTGCAAAAGTTTCAGCTGCGTGCTGATCCAGATTCGGGATGGGGAAGAGTTTGTTGCGAAGCCAGTACCAAGCGTGAATGACGGGCGAGGCCCAGGCAGCTAGAATGTCGGTCAGTGTTATTACAGGATGGTGGAGAGTGTTATACATACAAGGAGATATCCAGCGTTCGTAGAATGACAGCTGAGAGTCGGGTCGCTTCCACCAAGTGAGGCCCACAGGCTTATCGTCAGTCGTCGATGTAAGAACGTGCAAGTCATAGTTAGGAGTCCAGTAGCGCGAATAGAAGAGGCGCGTGACTTGAGCTAGCAGTAACTCTGGATGGGTTTGTCGACCCGGGAATAGAATATCCATGAGTTGGTCTTTAGCAAACGCAGCATTCCAGACCTTGACGACCTCACTCACGTCTGAGTAAAGGCCAGGCCGTACGCGGTATGTACACATCGCCGATCTTTTGTCCATCTCCATTGTTGTTATCAATCAAGAATTATTGAGGTATCGTTTACTTTAAAAGCTTGCGGTTGGTGCGTTATTAACGAAGGCTGTGGTGGGGATGCTATAATGTAACATAATTACAAATCTCCCATGCAGTTGAGCCAGTCAGGTTGCTAAAATAAAGCAGACCAACTGTCATACTAGTCTGGCGATAAAAGAACGAACTATTCTGTCTCTCATTCTCCACACCCCCGATTTTTTGCTCCGCCCGATACGCCCGCAACGCGATGTTGCGGCTGCTTAACAGATGCATGTAGACTCTCTTGTCAGCAAATGAGGTGCGCCGATTGGTCGAGCTTATATTTCGTGGATACCCTGCGCGATGTGATCAAAAGAGCGCCTCTTTCCCCTCAATTAGTTAGAAAAATAGGGATCTCGAAATCCTCTTCTGTATGCTCTGTTCGGTAAAAATAGCTCGATTTGAGATCTCTGAAGTGAGTAACAAAGAGTTATAGCTTGTAAAGCAGTCCTGTAACTGCATACATGCAGTTTGACAGCTTTTGTTAAGAGCACATAGTTTGTGACTCTTGATAGCTTCATTGCGATACGACCAGGTAATGGCGGATGAAAACAGTATCTCTTGCAAACGAAATGTTAGTTTGTGTTAAAAAAGATGACTGGGAGTGTTGGGAGGAATGCCTCCAGATAGCCTTGGACAAACGAGAAACTGATGTGTTCTCGCGATCACGTTCGCTGTGGTGATGATGCTTGTAGGCTACGTTAGTGCTTATGGCTCGCCCCCACATCGGTATCAGTGGCGTTCATTTCCCGCTGAGTAATAGCCCGTAAAGCAGACGAGCGCAATCTTGACGATGTCCGAGATGCGATGGCTTGGACATGTCCGTAAACCGAGCATTGAAAGTATGTAATCCTTGAATAATCGGAATTATCCATACTGGGTCGGTGAACAATAAAAGATTCCTGGGATCACGGCAACTTTTTCATGGATCAAATACGAGAAAACAACCCAATTTACGAAATACTATTATCTGCAAGTTGTTGCCATGACAAGCTCAGGGAACCTATGTCTTTGTGTTACCTGTGGTACGCAATACGATATCCCCTTTGTGGAACGCCCATCTACCTGCCGCATGTGTAATGTATGTTAGCCCTTCGGTAAGCGAATCTGGAACAACTAACATGGTACAGGAACCCCGGCAGTTCGTACCACCTTCTGGGCAGTCATGGACCACCCTTGAGGAACTGCAGACCACCCACAAGAATGAGTTCAAACAAGACCAGAATGACAAGCGAATCTGGTCAATCTTTTCTACTCCCCAGGTGGCCATCGGGCAGCGAGCAGTCTTTATCCAGACCGAGTCTGGCAACGTCCTTTGGGATTGCATCAGTTTGCTGGATCAAGAGACCATTAACTTCATCAAGTCTCATGGCGGTCTTGCTGCCATTGCGATTTCTCATCCCCATTTTTACAGCACACACTTAGAATGGGCGCGAGAATTTGATTGTCCTGTGTATCTTGCTTACGATGACCAAGAGTGGTTAAACAGAAAAGATACTGAGCATCGAAGAATCCTCTTCCGAGATGAGACCCAAGAGATTCTCCCCGGGGTGACCATGATCAAGCTTGGAGGCCACTTCCCAGGAAGCTCAGTCCTCCATTGGAACAACAATATTGTGGGTATATGTAAACTCCAAATGGCATTTTATCAGTTGTGATGCTAATATCCATCGGTTGAGTTTACTGGTGATACTATCGGTATATCTCTAGTAAATGTATCTTAAACATGTATCCCCGAGTTCGGTACTAATAATTGAACAGTCTAGGCTCAACCGCTTGCATCATACCAAAGACCACCAGGTCTTCTTTTTCCACTACGCATTTTCTAACTTTATCCCTCTTGGGCCAACGGCTATGCATCTCATGTGGAACAGACTTCGCCCTTGGCATTTCACAGCGGTGTACTCATTGTTTTTCAGGACAACCGTACGTGAACCTAATGTCAAAGATTTGATCCTCGAGAGCATGCAGCGTCAAGCAAAGCATCAAGAGAACACTGGACACCCATTGCTGGAAGAACAGCCAAGTGCATAACTCATTGGCTTGGCAGACATTCTTACAGATCAGATGGTCAATGTTTTACTAATGTTTGGCTTGGATTCGACGCTTAAGTAGCAATAACGCTAAACAGAATAACTTGCATGTGATAGTTTTGCTTCGTATCTATCTATTGATATTTACACCACATCTTTCTCTCTAAGTGTTTTGCTTCTTTAGAACACGCTGTTCAAGAGATATCACCTTTTGTGGTCAGACCGATGAAGCTTTGATCAGCGCTAATCAGAATGTAATTTGTCGCAAGAAAGTAACCGCTAGCTCAACATGAAGATCTAAAATGAATAGATTACCAGTACCGAGTCAAGATGGATCGCCTCCATGAGTTTACCCGTAAAGAAAAGCCTTGGTGGATAGGCGACGTGTAGATCCGCTCGGTGCGCGGCACGGGGCCTGATCTCGGACAGCCCAACTGTTCCTAAATAAGAGCTTGCAGCAGTTAAGCATGGTAAGTGTGTAGGTAACCAAGCATACGACCTTTGAATAATTGTTTAGGAATCATCAACCCCCTTGCTAAAGAGTGAGTCAAGGGGCGGGCTGACCACTGCGTCAAAAGGGTCTCTGCTTGCTGTTACCAGCTTCTTGGGCTTTGGTCATGATAGGCTCCTGGCTGGTCGCGGTCTTGTGATCTGGATACAATAAAATGGCAAAAAAAGAAATCACCCTTCCAGGATTCGAACCTGGGTCTTTCCCCGATTGTGAACACGGATGAACACACATTAACCGCCCCCTGAAGGGTCGGTACTAAGGGACGCGCTGACCACTGCGTCAAAGGGGGTTGCTCGTTATCGATACCGTCCGTCAGACTTTTAGGCATCATAGAACAATGGCTGGCCCCTTGAATTTAGCTTGTTGGTATTGCATAAAGGCAAAAAGAGAGATCCCCCTTCCAGGATTCGAACCCGGGTCCCTTCCCCGAGTGTGAACACGTATGAACACACGTTAACCGTCCCGCTGAGGGGCCGGTACTAGGGGGCGCGCTGACCACTGCGCCAAAGGGGGTCAGCCGTGTTTCATGTTACCGGCTCTCGGATTCTTAGGCATCATGAGGCTTTGGCCGGTCCCTTATCTTAGCCTGGGAACACATCAAAGGGGCAAAAAGGAAGATTAACCACTCTTCCAGGATTCGAACCTGGGTCTCTCCCACTCACGTTAAACGCTGTAACTAAGAACTACAACCCCAGGGAAGCAGACGGAGTGTGCTACCACTGCACCAAAGAGGGCTGTTTTTGTGTTGCCGGATCTTAGGTCATTCGGCATTATAGCCTTGTGGCTGAATAGGAAATGCAGCATCGAAATAGGTGAAAGGGCAAAATAAGGAGACCCCCCTTCCAGGACTCGAACCTGGGTCTAGACCTCCCCCGAGTTGTAAACTGGTACCCCCTCGCTAAGGAGTGAGTCGAGGGGAGCGCGCTGCCACTGTGCCAAAGGGGGTTTGTATGTGCTGTTGCTGGGTGTTACATCTCTGGCATCATAGACCTATTGCCGGTCATCAAAACCTCGCTAAGCTGCCTGACATCTGACTAATGCACTGCTACGACCTCCCCTAATTCCCTCACGGGCACGGTGGACGATATATCTATTCCTTGTGGTACAACGAAGGGAGCACAGCTCGCCTACACACGCCCCTTTTATTCAATATGGAACGATGATGTCCCGACCATTGTTATTCGCGAGATTTGTCACGGTTGACCACCATGGTAACTCGCAGTCCACAGCAAGGGAAGTCATTTCCAATCATATTTCCAAAACCTCGGAGATATGGTAATCGTCTCGGGGCTAGAAGCGCCTAGATAATGGAGAGGAAGTCTTGCGCCGATAAACATCGCACACAAATGGGCGGACTGAAAACAGGGAATGAAAGCACAAACGGCAGTTCCTACAACCCGCACGTGAAGGAACGCGATCCGCTTTGTTTACTTACGCGTTATCCAGCAAAGTGCGGTCGGTAGACCACTGAAATTCCGGCTCGGTTGTTGGCCAGCTGGCGGACAGTGACAGTGTCAAAGCCTTAACTGCACTTAGAAATGAACCGTCCACAACAGAGCATCAAGGTTCTACTCTTTGGCAGCTAGCATGAGATAAAATTCTTCTTTCTGCCTCCCCTAGACTAGGGTTATCCAATCCCATTCGGTAGACTCGTTGATCATCTCTCCATCCATCATCTTGTAGACGTATGCTTGCCCGATGTATTGGTAAGCGACAACGCCCTCATCTCTCTGAACTTGCTTAAGAATAAATGGCATGTTACCCCCTTTGAAGATACAGATACTGTCCCCAGCTTCCATATCTGGGTGTCCGACTCCAATGATGCCCCTTTCCGCCATGAACCCTCTGCATCCAAAAGAGCTAAGGAGAAATCCTCTTCCATCCCTTGCCAAAGCCTCATTGAACAGCGCTTTTGGGTCTTCATCGCTCTTGATTCGCCTCCGATTGCCGTGAGATTGATAGATATCAGTCGTTATTGTGCGCCACATGGCCTCGGAAAACGTACCACCGAGGGGATAGACGCCATTGGAATCACGTTTCCAAATGGCTACCGTCTCCGCTACATTAGAGTCATCTTCAATGACTGGGCCTATTTTGACAGCTCTATTGATTATGAACCCTCGTAAGTCTAAAGCATCGTTTGAGAATGCGTCCCTAGTCTCGGCCTTGGTCTCGCCGGCTGCCTTGAACATGGCATAAGGGTAGATCCACTCCAGCTCCTTGAACAGGCGTGTCTGATCGATATCGGCCGACCAGTCAGGAACTCAGGTTGGCAGAGTAGGCGACCGCCCCTTTCCAGACACTCTCAGTACAATGTCCAGTGTTCCAAGCTTGTTGATAAAAGCACGACTACTATGCTTGAATGCTTCCTCAACAGGCAAGGTATAGTCAGCCGAAGCGGCTCCATCAGTAAGACCTAGATAAGCAAATATCTTATCTCTCGGATCGGTTGCCGCTCTGTTTCTGAATAAGTTAACAACTTCGCTTACTGGGAACAGCTTGACGCGGTGTCGTCGAGCTTCTCTAAGCCCACTCAATGCGTGCCAAAAGGTGAGAAGGAGTTGATCGCCTACACGACAACAACCAGAATAATCGTGACGAAGCGAATTATCATATGCCTCGGCAAATCTCTCGAAAGATAGTCCAGCAGTTCCACAGATCATGATAGCGTCTTTTGGAAGAACGGCTTCCTGTACAGTCCAAGCTCGATCCCACCACGGAAGTCGAACTAGGCGAGCCAGAGCTACGAACTGCTCCTCGGTTGGATCATGATCCTGGTCACCATCAACGGGATTATAGTGTTTATCATCAGCCAAGAATTCAATGAGGTCGAAGGCAGCCTTTGCTGTTTCCTCTGGAATGATATTTGGCCCTGTATGCTTGTCTTCAGAAAAGTCCCCGATCCAAAGCAACACCCTGTTTGTCCAGTAGTAGATCTTGCTCATGAGATTGACCTGGTGTGACTTCTCGCTATTATCGTTCTGATTGATGCAGATAGCATCAACCCAAAGGCGCCGTTCCTCTTGTGGTAGCCTCAGCCTCCTCAGCGCGTTGAAGAGATTGACAGTGACATTCCTTACCATCCCATCCACCTCAATGACACGGCAAACCTGAGGGTCTCCCCAATGGTATGATAAAGCCTCGTAGTCAGATGTTTCAGTAAGCGGTGTCGTATGCAGGGCACAGCGGATGGTATCCCCCTCATTCCCTGGAAGCAGTCGTAGAATTCGGATGTCTTGGCGTTGGAAGTCAAGCGGCTCATAAAGCAGAGGCTTTGAATCAGCGTCTGGAACCCAGGGTTGAAGTTGAACATCATGTCCGGCAGTTGACATTGTCTTGCAAAGTACCCTCAATGGGTGTGATTCGAAATAAGTGACGTTGACAGTGATGAATGGTGAGTTAGGAATTGCAGAATCATGCTTGGCCTTATAAAAGTCTCCATACGAGCGGGGTAAATTATCAGTGGGGTGGATGGCTTATGCCTTGATCTGACAGGTTGCCAAGGATGGGAAAGTCACTTCAAGGCATGCTGTGAATACAACGCGAGGCCGCACTTTGTCTTCTCACTCGATTATTGTCGAGATTCAACTAACTTTGGTATTCTGATGAAAACGATCTTTCCCACAGCTCTTGTATAAATCCACTTCTATCGCGAGTAGTCGGCCATGTAACCTCAGTAAGAGCTTTGATTGCTTGCGACCAACATGAGATACCCAGCTCCTTACTTTGGCGCCTGACAGCCGTCTGGAAGAAAGAAGTACTAGGGTGAATCGTCAGGTTCTCGTCATCCCTAGACGATGTATGGCAGCCAACCAATCCCATCACTGATAGCCAAAGGATGAATGTCGGATTGTTAGGCGTTCTGCTCTCGGATAAATACAAAGCCATATCTTGGTGAAACAGAGTGACGGTGTACTTATGCATCCGTGGGTCAACAGGCTCAGTTACACAGAGTATGGTCTGCGAGTATATAAGAAACGCAGTAACGACAGCGCCCCAGGGCGCCTCGAAAGAATCTCTCTGCGACCTGCTTATTTCGGAGTCCCCTTTCTTCACATAGATGGACTCCAGGTGTGTACGCACAAACGCTCCCAACATACGCGAGGCGTTTCCTAGTCTCCAGAAGGTGTCGAAACCCTCATCTGCGGATTGAACGCCTGTCGACAAACTGTCCACGCCAGCGGTGAATTGGCGAAGTGGCTGGATGAGGTTATATGCGTCAGCATTGTTTAATTTCGCCCCGTGGGGCAATGGGGTTAAGAAGGAAGGAAACTCTCGAATTCCCTCGAGTTTTGATATCCAAGACTCCAGTGCTTCGGCCTTGTGCCATATGTAGGACATTTGAACGAGCTCTTTGCCAGTGTAGTCTTTCAGGCTAGCCTCACTTTTCCCATGACGACATATACCGATTAGAAGGCTCTTGAGACCGCAAATGTAGGTATACGCCCTAAAGGAGGTTATTGCGATGGTCGAGGGGTAGAGTATCCAGACTTACATGACAAAGTAGCGATTTGTTAACTCTTCGTCTGTCGAACGAGGCCTGAGAGGAGATAGTTCCTCCCCCTTGGCCCTGTTTGTACTTTCGATGATTGCTAAAATGCCACTGACATGGGCTTCCGCCAATAGAATTTGACCGTTGCAAAGCTGATACAATCAGTGAGACTTAAATTCGCAGAGGCCCGGGAAATACCATACCTCTGTAAAGGACAACGTAACCATTTGTCGAATGATACGCGGATCAGGTTTTGGGCTGCCAGTTGAGATCCATTTATTAATGTATTTGATCACTTGAACTCTATGGTAAAAGAAGGTTGACTCAAAAGGTTCAAGGTTTCCATACTGGAAGCAGAAGTGCATTCCCGCTAACAGTATGGTACTGCGTAGCCCAAAAGGGTCGTCTGTTAATCGCGTCAAGCTTTTTCAAGTTAATACGTAGGCCTTGCACTGATCAGAGTAGGATGACACGAACCCGTTGGTAGTAGATACATTTAAAACATTTTTAGGCCCTTGGGCACTGTTGAATACTATTGGAAGTCAGATTAGCTTTCCAGTAATGGTGCAACAACCTTAACTTACGGTAATGGAAAAGTTCGTGGGATCTCAGAGGCATCTCACAGGCCAGTTTATTATACCCTCTATCATCAATTACATTCCCTATTGGGACAGGTATCGGCGTCACTCTGGGGAATGTTATTTGTTGTGATGGCTTTCCAACTTGCCAAGAAGGCTTCTGGTCCCATGGTTGGACCTCTTTTTGCTGCGCTCTTCGCTCTCTCAGCGGCAACGGGACTGGCTCGTAAGAGCATACCCTGCCTGAGCTGACACAGCTATCACTATGCAAATGGTTAGCATACACACCGAGACACCTTAGTGATGTAAAGATACCAAACAGGACGCTGTTCACCGCATCTCTTCCGACGGTTTCGACAGCTTGAACAACCTGTCCTGCTGCGGGTATGATATCGCCGGACACGAGTGGGCTTCTTAGTCAGCTTGTCACCCAGCTTGTCACATAGTTCTTTGTCTTCAGCCATTTTCATTGAGCTACAGAAAAAGACTTGAATGATTGAGGTCAGGATACAAGCCGGGCTGCGCCCCAACCTCGGGTCATGTCAGCACAAGGTCACATTTCATGCTGACTCACCAATTACAGTGTAAAATAACCAATAAGGCGCAAGGGTTTAATCTTATCGCGCTGGTAAAACACGACCATGGATGGAAATGCAATTAAATCATGATTTCAAAAGAAGGCTAGTCCCAATGCACTCGTAAATACGATGTCAATGTCTCATTTGTGCTCCCAACAATCAAAGACTGGTAGGTTTGACCATGTAAATGGCATTCTCCACTGCGACTGAACCATTCTCGTCAATCAGCCACCGAAGCTCACCTACAAACTCTGAACGCTCGACCCATTTGAAGTCTGGGTGGCTGGTCTCCAACACCGGCGCACTCAACCAGTAGTTCTCACCAAACTCAAGAGTCTGAGCCTTCGGACCCCCGGTGAACACTTCCATCCACTTTTCGTCGATTTGCAAGACGCCCTTGAAGTATACATAGAAACCATGTCCCTCCTGAGATCGAAACTGTACTCGAACATCAAGATGCCCTGTGTTTGTCTCAGGGTCGCGCTGAGCATTGTAAGTAAAGCGTGGTGGTAAATGAAAGATCTGCCTACCAAAATCCAGTCGGCGCCTCCAGGTTGAAGCTCAGCCTCAAATCCACCGCCTTTGATATTACCATGTGTCAAGAAGGCTATAATGCGATGGTTGTTTCCTTTGGCTTCCGGAATTACTAGCGCTTTCGCAGGTGATGTGTACAGCCGCATGGTGAAAACGTGTTCCAAAGATGGTGCCATGGTGAAGTGGACGGTTGAAGTATGAAGCTTTCGGTTGATCGGAGAGCCTGATGAAATGCACGATACATTCTTCGCCTTATGCACCTTACTATATAAGCTGTTTGGCTGTCTCACTGAAGTTGAACAACGCGTCGCAGGTGATTATCTTGCCAACCCGCCTCTGTCTGGTAGTGGAAACAATTCTCTGAACGCATCTTATACCTGATTGGACAATCGCCTGCAGTCAGGTGTTTGGTGATTATTTTTGGAGTTTATATGGATGGCCAGGGTCACTAATCAGCATGCGCCAATCGGTGTCCAGGGTGGGAAGACAGTGAGCTTGTCATCTACTGGCGCTATTCATAGTTGACGAAACCAACATGATCAGTTGCACTTTTGCGGGTTACACTGGTGCGATGCTCACGGGCTTTCTCGTAAGCTCACAAATATGAGCATCAGTAATCGTGTCCGACCGGCGTCACATTGCAGCGGCCAATGAGATAATAACCCCTGCAATGCAACACCAATACGCTGATGACCAATAAAGAGTTAAATGGTTTCAGTTTCCAAGCAGACATAGGATTTTTGTGAATGTTGGAGTTAGTAATCGGCAGACATGGGCGATGCATTTCACCAATAGTAAGAACCGTATATAAGTCCATCAAACCAGTGTGGTTTCGTCAATAGCCCTGCCTTGCTAAGCGTACAAACTATTCTATCAATCGTGGAACTCAATTTTATTCTCCCTATCTACACATCTAAGAAGCCGAGCGTTCAGAATGCTTAGCCAAAGATCTTCAAAACTCTTTGATCCAATCCAAGTTGGCGCTTTCAACCTCCAGCATCGAGTTGTGCTTGCTCCCTTGACAAGAGGTCGCGCAGACACTGCCTCAGTCCCAGCTCTTTACGCACCTGACTATTATGCCCAGCGCGCAACGCGTAAGATGGTCCATCTATCTAAAATAGCCTCTGAGGTTGAACTAACAATATGTAGCTGGCGGTTTACTTATCACAGAAGGAACGTTTATCCATCCAGAGGGAGCTGGAAGACTCTATTCGCCAGGTAGATAGGTGTTTAATTACAGCAAAGGAGTGCGTAAACCTGACAAACAGCAGGCATCTACTCAAAGGAGCAAATCGAGGCATGGAAACATGTCACTGCCGCAGTCCATGCTAAAGGCGGATTGATCGTAGTTCAGTTGTGGGCTTTGGGGTAAATTTAAAATAGATCATCCATGAGTATACCGTCACTAAGCAACGGCAGACGAATCGCGGAACCTGACCTAGTCTCGGCAGTATACAGTCCAGGCACGAAGCCCTATCTCGACAACGACGATACCTCTAGAAGAACGCCAGATAAAGCTGCTGTCATTGAGAAGTTTACTACCATGATAGAAGCTGGCATCAATCGCTTCGTTGAACATTTTCGCCAAGCTGCACTGAATGCTATCGAGGCAGGTTTCGATGGCGTCGAGTTGCACGGAGCCAATGGATACGTAAGTCTCTTTTGACCCTCGTTGGGCTATATCCTTGACTAACTTTGGCCAAAGCTCATCGACCAGTTTGTAAGTGAACATCCGACGTAACACCACATGTTCAGTCTCTAGCAACAGCGTAGCTTCAATCTACAAGTAACGACCGACAAGACCAGTACGGCGGTAGCGTTGAGAACCGTATCCGTTTCCCACTCCGAGTCGTCAATGCAATCAGCGAGGCTATCGGAGCTGAGCGCGTGGGAGTTCGCATGTCACCGTTTACGCGCTTTCAGGGTATGCGCGAGACAGACCCATTGAGCCTTTTCGTCCCATGGGCACAGGCAATAGTTGATTCCCAGCCGTCTATCGGTTACCTTCACGCTGTTGAACCTCGCGCCGATGGCGCAGTTGATACACCAGACCATCTTCAAAAAGGAATAGAGTCGTTGGATTCAATTCGAGAAGTTGCTACTCGGGCTGACGTCAACTTCATCGCAGCTGGAGGATTTACACCTGAGTCAGCTTTTGAGCATACCAGTGAAACCGACGATCTTGTAGCTTTCGGCGGCACTTTATTCGTAAGCACTGCACTACACACGCATCGGTCACTTCAAGTAACTGAAACTTTATTTCTCAGCGAACCCTGATCTGCCAGCTCGTATCAAGAACGGATGGGCGCTCACCAAGTACGATCGTTCGACATTCTACAAAACGAACGAAGTCGGATACAGCGAGTAGGTTGACTCAAGTCATCTATGGGAACCGAGAACTAACATTCGGGTGATAGCTATACTGCCTATACTGTGGATAAGGTTGCGGCGTAGATAGGCATTTTGAATGATGCTAACCATTGATTAGGAATGCGCTTTAAATAGAATAGAAATTGGTTTTTTTTTTTGGTGTTAACTTTCGTATAGATGAGCAGTGGTAGTTTTATGTATGGAATCTACTCTAAGCTCGCTCGAGCTTGGCTCATGTTGGTGAAAGTCCGGTATTGCTCTTGCACAGCTGCCAACTTGAAGTGACTGCCACGTTAGACAGGTGGGTAAAAGAAGAATTATCCTCTAAGACTTAGCTTACCGTGATAAATTAGCCTAATTACTAGTCTAAAGTAGGATAACATAGCTAAACCATGTTGTCTCTTATGCTTATAATGGCTAATTCTTCTGATACCATACGGGTTGGCTACGAAATAGAACATCGGGGGGGTCTCGAGGGGACCTCAAACAGTCCTACGTAATTGCAGTAACCTTGATCTAGCGTTTCGGCAATGGCGAGGCAAAGAGGCGATCTGGAATGATGTGTCACCACCGATTAGAATAAGCAGAGTGTCGGGAAGATTACTCGTACCCCCGCTCAGTAAGCATCCCGACCCAAATAACACCAACACCACAACAACTGACACTTAAGATGAGATATATATATACATCTAAAATTGTTGTGTAGAAGACAGGTATATTATCGTCTCCCCACTACACACAAAAACCTGTCATCTCAATCAATTCTCACACTCACAATGTCCACCCAACAAACAGCCAAGACGCAGTACGTCGAATTGCCACGTGGCGCTAAATTCGCCTACCGACAAATCGGCGCTGCTTTGGGCACACCTCTCGTCGTCCTAACCCACTTCCGTGGCACAATGGACAAGTGGGATCCCCTTGTCATCAACACCCTGGCTGCCAACCGTCGCGTCATTACAGTTGACTATGCAGGCGTCGGTCTAAGCACTGGCGAAGTAGCCAACTCCATTCGCCAATCCGCAGCCGACATCTCACAGTTCATCGAAGTCATCAAGGAGCCCGAGGTTGACCTTCTGGGCTTTAGTATTGGAGGATATGTCGCACAGATGGTTGCACTCAACTCTGATCCCAACAAAGTCAAGATCCGCAAGCTCATCCTCGCTGGTACTGGAACTAGCCATGGAGAAGACCTGGCCCTGTCTCCCAACGACGATGTTGGCGCTGTGGCTGGTGTGAAGGATGTCAACATAGACGTCTTTAAGACTCTGTTCTTCCACAAGAACCCTGAAGGTGACGCTGCCGCAGAGGCGTGGTGGGGTCGTATTCATGAGCGAAAGCAGTCGACTTGTGGTGAAGAGGTTTCCGAATGGCTCAGCAGTGGTTACAAAGATCAAGGAAAAGGTATCAAGGGCCAAGCGACACAGGGCCACACCTTTACGATGAGTGCCGACACTAGCCGGGGTGAAGAGGGAGCTTATGATCGACTGTCGGAGATCAAGATCCCCGTCTTGGTAGCCAACGGAAACGTAAGTATCTTTCCTTTATTCAGAATTGGTCATCTGTACTAACGAATGAAGAACGATTATATGATTCCAACATCAAACAGCTACCTCATATATCAAAAAGTACCCAACGGCCAACTGATTCTCTACCCCAACAGTGGACATGGTTTCCTCTTCCAATATGCAACCACTTTCGTCAAGCACGCTGAGCTGTTTCTGCAGAGTTAGACTCCAAGTGCGGATAAAACGCTATTTAGTCTATAGATCTTGGTATATCTATAAAACCTTTTCTTTTTATCTGTGGCTGCATACATTCTGGTGGCATGTGAACTTCAACCATATGTTTGGATCATAACACCTAAGCTCGCCCTACGTTCCCTGAATCTCACTCCTACTTTCACTCTGACCTCGAACTCCTGTGTTACCTCAGTTCGTTCGATCTTGAAGATACACAATTAATCCTCTTCGACCAGAGACATCTTCAAAGCCTTTCGGATATCCTTCGGTCTGACTGCGGGCGTTCTTCCCAAGCAGACCGTTGCATTACACAGACCTATTGAACGAAAGTTAATTGAGGTGCAGTCGAAGGTGCTGGCTACCCACATGTTATCAAACGTTCCACGTCGACCTTCACTTTTGTATCTCTCTTTGTAGGGGTTTTCCACTGCTCTTGTGGCTGTGGCTTCGGGGGCGGCGGCACCGCTCCCATGGCCATGCCCATCATTCCAGTGGGACAATGGAAGGATGATCGGTCAGCAATAAAGGCTTGTTCATCTTGGTCAAGAATGTTAGTTGCGTCGTTGGAGGCATCTGGTGGGGTTACTGGTCCATCGTTCTGAACTTCTGCAATCTCTCTCGCATCTGCTCGTTCAAACATCCCCATGTCGATATAGGCAGTTACAAAGTCTTTGTCGGCCGGTATGGTGACACCATATCCTCTCAAACATATTTCAATCTCATCTGCATCAAAGAAGTCTCCATCATAGTTGGGATCAATGATTCGTAATTGGGGGTTCAGGCGAAGATCCCGAGTCTGCTCAATGGACGGGCCAAAGGGTCCCATTGAGAATCCTGACATCTCTGAAGGCATGTATGCCTCGTTCTGCATGTAACGATTCCCGATGGGTAAATCATCAGTTCCATCTCCGTGATCAGGGTAGAATAGACCAGCACCACCGACGTTGGTGAAAGGAAATTTCCAGTTGTTCAGTGTTGCATCCCGAGATTTACGGACTGTTTCACCTATGCGCTTGGTGATCTCCTCTCTAGTCTCAAAGTGCATACAGAATCCGAACACCTTCTTGTACCAGGAGGGTGGGGAGTGACGCATGGAAGCGAGGAGGAAGGCAGCTTCTTGGGATGCTCTTTGGTATCGTCTGCCAAAGGTTGCTTCTTGAGACGAATAGGATCGAGGGGAGCAGAGCGAAGAGTCCCAGCTAGCCCCTGGGAGTTGGTACATGTTGTACTGCGGGGTTTGGTTGATCGGCATCTGAAAGTAGGAACTTGTGTCGCAAGCTGAGGGTGTGGAGTTGTACTCTGGCATTGGTGTAGGCTCAGGGTTGGAAGTATATCCGTAGTCAACTAGGTTGTCAAATTCGAGCTGGGGTACATAATCCATCATAGGAAAGTCAAGGGTGTTGAACTGGTCTGTCGACAAGATATAATCGGTTGACACTACAGCCGGTGTGTTATCGATAGTCGTAATTGGACCCGGGTCTTCATTTTCCGGTGAGTCCGGTCCGTCATTCTGGACCTCTCGAGCACTAGTAAGAATACTGATGGTGGACTTCTTGATATGCTCAACAATATCAGGATTGTTCTTGAGAGTATCCTGCTCAAGAATAACGTTCGTAAAGTTGAGAAACTCTTTACCCATGTCCTCTTTAGATTTCTCCAGCTCTTCAACCTTCTGTTTCAAGACATCAATGGCGAACTCTTTCCGCTGTCGGTATGCACGCTGAGCCATGCGATTTTGCATACGTCTCCTCTGATTGGCCAGTTAGATATGCAACATCTGAGATTGACAGGATCGACAGGTTCTCCGGACAGCTCAAAGAAATGCATCAAGTAGATGGGAGGGTATATAATACATACGTTACTGATTGGCCCACCAGTGGGCGTTTCCACGGGGCGTCTCCCCCTTCTGGTTCCCAAGGCCGAGACTCCCCCTTCATCAGTACTACTGGTGGTCCTGGTACTGGAGCCCGTGCTAGATATAGGGCTCATGTTTTTCAGTTGATCTTGAGAATAGTTGAGGCCGTAAAGGATGAGTAAAAACGATCAGGATGCTTATTACTCGGTCCGATGACGTTGGAATACGAGTCAGTGAAACATGCGGAAATGGGAAATAGCAGCCAAGAATGCTGATCATAAGAACATATACATCATCCTACGATCGTGGCCGTAGGGATTGCGGCCCGTTCAATTAAGGGTGCAGACCTTCGCCAACGCCTCAGCTGAAGAACTATCCAATGAGCCCCTACGAACCTTGTGACTAATTGATGACATAGCAGTTGTGTTTATTGTTCCAAGACACCGGTACTCCACCAAGACGCCGGCATACATACCACCATACACTAACGATTGCGAGAACTGGAGGCATATGGTAAATTCATTAATGGCTATTCGCGATAACCTGTGCATGTTGGTCGCGGGTCAATTTTCCACCTGTCATGCTATCAGTCCGGCTGACTACCCCACAAACAGCCTTATCGTGGACGTTGATGTGTTGATTAATTATCGTGGAGGCTTCATTTGAGGGACCCATTTTCGGGGACCTCAACTCGTCTGACGTCAGATTTTGGACTGCATCTACTGCAAGTGTGGCGCCATGGCACACACCGGCGTCTCGTAAATGTTCCGCCGGTGTCTTAGTCCAACAACTCAAGAAGAAGGATTCTGCAGGTTGTTGGGTGCACAACATTAATCAGTGTACAGCTTCAACCAACAACTGTTTTATCATTTGCTTGTGTCTTTATCACAAAGGCCAAAGCACTGTGGTGGTACCTCGTGTCAAGGAGTTAATGCTCCTTGGGGTTTAGTATGGACCGATCTGGACCTCTGTGCAACAGTATTCGTTGCAAGCCGATGGCACCGTAACTCCGGTTGCGAAACTCATGTCAGGGTGTCGAGTAAGCCTGGGTTGAGACAATGCGATCATTTTCACGATACTTTAGGCCTGCATTGAGGTAAACTTATCTTGTCAGTCTAAGACTTAGAGCATAATGTCACTGCTACCTAGGATAGTTGGACCCTTGGACCCCTACTTTCTGCTCTTCTTTGCCAATATCCGGCTTCTTGGCGTAAAGCACGTATACCCATAATTGGTACTTGGGGCCAAGTACCGTTGCTTGTGGAGTATGCACTTTAGAACACCTGGCAGACAGTCTTGACAGAGATCAACTGTATTACGTGTATAACAGAGAAGGACGCCTGAGTAAAGCTACAATCGGTTCAGACACATACCAAGTTACCTCATTGCTACATCTCCAGCACAGCTCTATACCGCATCTTGTTCTGTTCAACCAACTCAAAAACCTTCTTGATACTCTCAGCCCCCTCATGCTTGAAGATTTGAACCATAGGCTTAATACCATGACGGCTTGAGAATTCGAGCATTTCATCATGAACATTGCGGGAGCCGACTAGGCTTGAAAAGACATGGTAGCTCTGGAAGAACATGGCTCCAGCACTGGTGGTCTGTTAGCTTTATCAAGTAGTAACAAGAAGCATGGTACTCACGGTAGGCTCAATGGCCCATTGACAGGTGCAGCTAATGGAACGATGACTCCATCCCTACCCAAGAATTCTTTTGTCATGACTCTTAAACGTTTTCGTTAGTAATCAGTCCATGACTAGAAATAAAGTACTTACCGGTCCCAGTCAGGGTACTTGGTCCCACAGACTACCAGAACATCAATTGGTTGCTTGACCTCGTCGAACATTTTCTCGGTCAAGTGAAACTCCTGGGCACCGAGCTCTCGCGCCTCAGCTTCCTTGCTGGCGCTTGTACTGTAGATGACAACATCCGCACCCATTTTGTTTGCATATTGGATGGCCAGATGCCCCAATCCACCGATACCCAGAATACCGACCCTCTTCTCTGGGGTGACGGTAGCCTTCAAGGCAGCGTAGACAGTCGCACCGGCACATTGAAGAGGAGCGGCGTGCTCACTAGCAAGACCATAGGGAATCCTGTGTAGGAAGGTCTCCTTGCCGAGGTAGTAAGAGCCAAAGGTACCATTGTCGAAGTCTCCTTCGCCGAAGATGACACGATTGTAGCAATGGATATCTTTGCCAGATAAGCAATACTTGCAGTGACCACATGCGTCTCGATGGAAGCCACCACCAGCACGATCACCAATCTTAAATTGGGTGACGAGAGATCCAACTGCTTCAACGATACCGACACCTTCATGACCGAGGGCTATCGGAGCTCCCATCTGACAGAACACGATGTCTGTATGGCAGACACCACTGTGTGTGATGCGCACCAGGATATCATGGGGACCGAGATTGGGTATCTTGACCAACGTTGGAGTGAAGCCGCCGTTGCCATCGCCGGAACGATAGATGGTGTATTCGGTCCCAGCAAGGTTTTGTGACATGTTGGTCAAGGGAGTAACTAAACTTCTGCTGCCTGGTGGGTTCTATAAGACGGATTGTAACGGTGAAAGAAGAGTGAAGTGTTATAAAGCGTTTGTCCTTTACTGAATACCATGGACGTGAGGGTCACCGAATTTATCATACCACTGGAATGGTATAAGTCACTTTGTACATTCTGTAACTAGATCAGATTACTACTTCCTGCAATATGGGTTGGTTGTTTTCACGCCATCGGTCAATGTTAGTAATCGTTCTCAGACCTGAACAATTACTAGCTTGCAGCTATCCAGTTTGCCGCGTTGCACACCATTGTTTCCTTTCCTGGTCTAGCGGCAACGGAAATATTCTAATCATGCCCTTCCGTAATAACTTGCCCGGTTTCTCTCCCTGCCAGCTTGGTCGCCTTGTCTAGTGCCCACTTGATGGAGGACGCTCCGACTCGACAGTGTCATCCTTGGGCCTCGAGGGCAAACTCCACCATGGAGCGTTATCAGACAACATGGCAGACATTCCACATGTGCAAGGCAGGAGGCAAAGCATACATGTCCACATGCCAGCCCTCTTCACTTTGACGTGCGCTGGGAAAGAATGTCAGTCGAACGTTGACACGGAAACAAACACCAAGAACGAACCGTATCGCACATAATATCTAGTCCAATCAAAAACAGTTGGTTTGGCCATTTGCTAAGATATGCTGTATAGGTTTTGTTATAACAACGCCGAGAGCAATTGAGGATCTCAAATAATGGGTTGGTCTTGTGTGAAGGTGAATGGTGACGGATAAAGACCCGAGTTGAAGGTCGGGAGCTATGTTGGCTGCACTGACGTCATTGATCCTTCAGATCCCAGATTCAAGACCCCTCAGTCGCGTCAGATATACTTGGGGGCCGTTTTTGGACATGGATAAGTCATGGATTAAGCCCGTTGGTTGTGTCTTGAGGTGCTTTCCTACGAAGTTGACAGACTTATTCTGTCGTCCAACCATTGTGGAGAAGATCTAAAAGTGCGGCCCATATGTCCAACTTCGTCCAACGGCTAATTCTCGTAAGTATTCTTCTGGTTGGGAGAGTTACGAGGTTGCAGCAATGCAAGTTGCGACGCAGCGGTACATAATTCCCTCTTCTGATCTAGCGCCGGCGGGCATACTAATCATGCCCGTCCACAATGTTCAGTAAGTTGTCCCGAACCAATGAGACGCGAAGTTTTGCTTACGTCGCATTGCCCTCACTGAGACACATTACGGAATATTGATTTGTGTGGAGTCGTGTAAGCAGTCTTGGCAAGCCATCGTAGGAAGTGCTCAGTAAGCCTCATACATCGTCAAATGATGTGTATCGCCAGTTGTACAGAGACGCGATACATATATATGTGGGCTTGGAGTCAAATCATCATGTCGCTTGTCATCATAAACCATCTAAAGTAACAAACCAATAGAGCACCGTCACCTTCACTCGACCATGAGTTCACCATTCAAAAACATCCTCATTGTCGGGGCTACAGGGTCTATCGGCGGTATTATGCTTGACGCTCTAGTCAAGGAACCCTCGTTCAATGTCACAGCTCTGCAACGCTCATCGTCCAAAGGAAAGCTTCCATCAAACGTCCGCGTCATCACCATTGACGATTCATACCCTTCCGAAGCACTTGTTTCAGCATTCTCTGGCCAAGATGCCATAATCAACTGCATGACTTCCCTTGCCGTCAGTGATCAGCTCCGTTTCGTTGACGCTGCAGTCGACGCCAAAGTCAGACGCTACGTTGCTTCTGAGTATGGTCTCAATAACAACAGGCCTGAGGCAAGAGCACTCAACTCAGTCTTCCGTGAGAAAGGCGAAGTCCAAGACTATCTCAGATCCAAAGAGTCTACAGGCTTGGAATGGATGGCTATTGCTTGTGGCATGTGGATCAAGTGGAGTGCACTCCATGACTTTTTGGGAATGCACATCAAAGAGAAGAAGTTCGTGGTCTGGGACGATGGCGAAGGCTGGTTCAGCACGACGACTGAAGACAACACGGCTCTTGCCATGGTTAATGCTTTGACCAAGAAGTGGGAAGACACAAAGAACAAGATTGTCTGGTTGAGTGAGTTTGCCATCACACAGAACATGTTGCTTGAGGCCATTGAGCATCTGAGTGGAGAGAAGTTCACTATCGAAAAGGTCAACACTGATGAGCTCATCAAGGAGAAGCAGGCTGCGGTCGCATCCGGCGACCCGTATGCTGTATACTCCTTGATTGAGACTGGATTTGTTACTGGGAGGTTTGGAGGTCATCTGGAGAAGGAAGGCCAAATCATGAATGGCGTCTTGGGTCTGCCTAAGAAGAACCTTGATGAGGTTGTTAAAGCCGCCTTGAAGGCTGTTTCTGAGTCTTGATTGCAAAATGAGAACCGAAGGACCTAGATATAGAAACGCAACTTGCAATTATAGTATACTTCGTTAAGCTGATTTCTTGAGTAACAAAAGACTCGCCATCCGATCAGTCGAATCGACGCCCTTGATCTTCAATTCACCACTTCAGCGAGCATGGAGTAAGATCCCAGGCTCATGCCACACCCCTAAGCCTGGAGAGCTCCAGGCAAACACGCCTCTGGTCCATCCTCTGCCGCCATTCAATATCTGTCATGTTTCGCAAGTGTTCGTCATCCTGGTCCGCAAATTTCCACCCTGCAGACCCGACCAGTCGCACCGCGAACCCGATCAGGATGTCGCCTCTGCTATCATCCGTGTCTTTCCAGTGGCACATGCAAACGATGGCCCATATGGTTTCAATTCCAGTATCACATGATACGAGTGCTCTGCCTAATAGAGACTCAGAATGATTCCGCAACGATTCGTATAATCCTGGCGCGAGGTCTCTCGAGGCAACGGTTAGGATCACGGTCAACAGGAAGCTCGAATGAGCCCGTGTGTACTGGAAGGTGTAGAGGCATGGATCGAGAAGGTCCACGGAGGGGTTGAAAAGCCTAAAGAACCTTCATACAACATGTTAGTCAATCGAATACACACCGTGTAGTCTACTCACGTCTCGTAAAGAACCTGAGCGGCCGGTTCGCTGATAACCCCCAACTCGATAGGGTCTTGCGTTGTCGGCCTATTGGCAGTTACCTCCATGTTGGGTTGCTCTCTGTGAAACCGATATAAGTGGGGGGAAAGAAAGATATCGGACAGAATTGAGAATTGAAGGGGGTTTTATCCGTATACTCCAGCTTAATGTTGTATCAGGACGAAAGACGAGAGGTTTCGTGCAAGCGATGCAGTCATGATGCTTCAAATGTTTGAACTCAGTAAGGAAAGTGATATCACTCACAGATCAAACCCATTAGCCGAAGGTGCAACAGGTGGACCTTCTATTTCGTGTGCGCCGTTCAAGACAGGTGGTGTGAACGATGCCCGCTCGGATCTTGGAGACATTGAGTATGACCCAGAAGCTCTAGTTTGCAGGCCAGAACCCTGGATCTGGGGCATGAGATCACCGTGGTCACCTTCCGTTTGCTCTGGAGACAGATCTTGCCGCTCTGCTCTAGATGTCACAAGGGAAAGTCAACGATCAAAGTCTCCTGCCTCAAGTTCATCTTGACGTACCTTCTCCCCGTGTCATCCCTGCGCCATTGGCCTCGCCGATGCAACTCATAGACACAATTTCTATCTAGTCTTTGGCATCTGTCGCAGGTCGTGGTTTCTGGATCCGAGCTGACACATTTCATTTTGCTGCGGCGACAAGGAGTGCAGGCAACTCCAACCGGCCTATCCCAAAGTACTGGTCAGGACTACATTCAAGATTGTCTGAAGAATCACAAACCGTTGCTGTGGCTGCGAGCTGGCATCATCCCCCATGGCTGGATCTGATATCCGAGTATTCCATGTTCGAGATGAATTTTCGTATCGGCGAGTCGCATTATTAAAGACTCCATCGCTCTAAGCTGCTGCAACATGGACGCGCCATCACGACTCAAGTTGAAGCCTGAGCGCGGCAAAAGCGATTATTAAACTTTCGCCGATTTCGCCGCAAGCCACTTGAGATGCCGCTGCCGTTGAAGTGCCTGGTAGGGCTGGATTTGGCTCGTGATAGCTTCCTTTGTTGTCGCTTGATCAGTAATCGCTGTCGCGTAAATGGAGGGTGACGTCATTGTGTAGCGTGACTGCTACGGTCATTTTCGTAAATACTCCGAACAAGACGACAGTTGTGAGACGAGGTTTGTCATTGCCCGAGCCCATGTACTTTCACGAGAGGATACAGGATTATTGAGAGAATATCTCGGACAAGCTATAGAAGTACGCCGACCAAGCTTAGGCTACCAAAATAAAGTAGCCTTAGTTCCTCTCTAAAGTGCCATAAGATGACTAAGCTATTTCGTCCCTTGCGCTCATAACGGTATTCTTCTGCCACCCTGTGTGCCTGCAAAGTCATCACAGATCTTATCGCTATTCTTATCCGTTATCTTATCTCGACCTACAGTGTAAGTCTGCATAAGAGTCACTTGCCTCGCACTGTAAGTCTTATTATCTTATCTCGCTCTTGCTTATCTTATCGGCAGCAGTGGGCATAGGGTAGGACGAGGAAATTGTGAAGTTGGCCCCGCAATTAACAGCCCGGATTGTCAAACCGAAGGACAAGCCGGAAGACAAGCAACAGCTGCCTTCCAAGGCAGGAGGAAGTGAATTGATGGAATATAACTAGATAAATGAGGGAAATTTCCCATAGATAGCCTGCTCTTTTAATCCTTACAACTGTTAGTCCCGTCTGATGACTCATTGCTCTGAACCCTGTAACAGAAATAAATTGTTAATGCTGGTATCAACAATTCAACAGAAAAGATCTGGATGCCATTACGGTCTTGATGTTCTAATTGTTGAATTAAAATTCGTCGGATGGGTGATGAGCTTCTATAAGTGTAACGAAGTATATGTAGTTTTCCAATATTCATCGCTGTTCTCGGCATTCATTAACAGCGGGAGAGGCCTGGCGTGGCACGACGTCAACCCTAAACACAGTCCATCAAACGATCCTCAAGGTCGATTAAGACAGGCGCTAGGACATCAGAGAATCTCCTGGAGACTTTCTCTCCACTCCTCCCACCATTTGGAATCACACCACGGCCAAGAACGCGCTGCTTGCGCCTCATCATCAGCCAATAGCGCGTCTATGTCGATACATCTATAAAATAGACCTTTGGTAAACCTCTTCCTTGTGACTCGATCAGGCTCGCCTTCCTCACCGTTCTCATCGATGGTCCAGCATGCGTTGATTCTTTTCTCTTCGGGAATATTAGACGGTGCATCCATTTTGGGATCCTCACTTCTCAACAGATTCAAAGAATCTCTGTCAAAGGTCCCTTCTTCTCTCCTGATGATGGTCGCAGTTATTGAGCTCTCTGTTTCGGCGCACCATGGTCCTTCCTTTCCTGATCGAAGAATTAAGCTCAGGGCTTTGCGGCGCCAGAATGCGTTTCGGTATTTCTTGGCGGTGAAGTATAAAGGGTGTATGATTCCCATCTCCGGAATGAAGGACGGCAAAGCGCCAAACGCGTCGCCAAAAGGATCAGCGCGTAGTTCCCTGTCCAGAAGTAAAGCCTGGATTGTCGTAATAATTTCTTGAAATTCAGGACCGTAACAATCATAAGCCTTTTCGCGAGGATCGAGAATATTCGCAGTATTGATGAGCGCAGCGAGGCATTGGGCACGAAGGACTACTAGAGCTTCGCAAGACTCAGCGTCCCAGTTTGGAGGAAGCTCATTGTGTGATAACCATTGTTTTAGAGCCGCGAGTTGGCGACCTTGTTCGATGAGCATCTCTGGCGGAATCAATCGGCGACTGGTATACTTGTATCGAACAGCACGGGCGTTGAAGTGGAAGCACGAATGAAGAATCTTAAACAGTGCTTCATCGGGCGCGTAAGACTCGACGACGTTTTCGGAAACTGATGGGAATGGAGGCAATTCGGGAGGATGGCATACCCCGTATGTTGGGACATGGAGGTCAAGCTTTTGCAAAAGTAACGAAAGACTCTTGGTATCCACGTCCGCCAATAGTTTCTTGTTAGTCTGGGAGAGCATGACTGAGAATGCTCCAAGGAGATGCGTAAGCCCTGTGTTTAACTTTTGTTGCATGGCTTCTGAGAATGCGAGGAAGAGACAAGCGATGATACACGGGACGGGTCCATGTGGCAGTGTGGCTAGGTCATGCTGCACAAGCCTCAGAGCCTGTGTATACCGCTTTGTTGTTTCCAGACCAGAACATGGTGAATCTACCTTCAGAACGTATTCATTGTAAGATGCACCAAAAGCTTCTACCGCAGCTCGTACTGAAGGGATGGCATGAGCCAATTGAGGTACTGTCCGAGACCAAAACGTTTGCTCGACATCATTTCTGGCACGTCGAGGACTCTGAACAAGAACACCGCAAGCGATATCGATAAAAGGATTTGAAAGATGATAAGGGTCGAAACTCAGTACAGTTATAGGTGAATTGGATCTTGATGAGTTTGGTGTCAAGATTATTGGTGATGAAAATGAGGCCGACAGGGGGATTAGTGAGTTCGTTGATGGGGTCTCAGGCGGTGAATCAGGATAGGCGCCTTTGGGATAACCTTTACACTCGCGCTTTGAAGTCCGACATCGTTGACATGTAGGTTTTGCCTCATCACACTTAACGCGTCGAGCTCTAAGTCGTTAGTTAGCGCGGTATGAATCATTGGTGCTTCGAGATTGAGATCGTACTTGCATGTAAAGCAGCCAAATTTAGACTGCTTTACGTTAGTTCTCGTCCGCTTGGACTTTTCGGTGTTTGCCAAAGTCGCTGTCATTGTGGAGTTGACAAAGAAGATGCAAAATCAGGAGAAAGACCGAGTAATCCAAAGACCGAGAGCTGAAGATAAATGAAGTCTCATGTTGAAACCTATGCCGCGATGGAATGCCCCGCAGGGCTGATTGATGCTCGCGAAGTAGCTGTACTTGGAAGTGGTCGAAGACATGGCGGGTGTGTAAGTACTCAAAACCTGTCAGCATCGGACAGTTTCGTCTCCAGTGGAGTCATAATCCCCAAACAATATTAGCGTAAATTCAAAGACCGAGCAAAGAAATGGGGCATCTGTCACAAGTGATCATTTCATTGGCCAGTTAGTTTATCCCTGCTTACGACTCCAGGAGGCGGAGCAAAGACCGAGCAGAAGGATCTCATGGCAATCTTGTTCCTGAATGAATTGGCGAATGACGATGAAGAAATCTCAATGCCTTTAAGATCTCGCACGATTTTGATGAGAGTCTCAAAGGATCTGTTTCAAGACCGATCTATCAATGGAAACAGGACGCGTAAGCATCTCGGTGTTTGAATCAACTGTAAGCCTGGGGTACAAGATGCACTGCCTGGTGTGAAAGACCGAGATGGATGGAATGTGTTTGAGAAGAAATGTTCCATGAGCGAATATTATATATACAATGGTAATGCATACAGAAGTTGATATCAGTCGTGGCCATTTCCAAGCAACTAATAAACCGACGAGTCAAACTTCTCACAACCGATCTACACCTTCACAATGGCGTCCGAACCTCTAGTCTGTACAGAGATCTCCGACCAGTGCCCTATCAAATACACAGTCTACGGCTACCTTCCAGCTCTCTGGGTAAACTCCCTTCTAGTAGCCCTATTCGCAATCGCCTTCTTCGCCAACATCTACCTCGGCATCCGCTTCCGCATCCGCGCCTATGCCGTCGTCCTAGCCTTAGGCTGTCTCGCCCAAGTCATAGGCTATGGCGGACGAATTGGAATGTACTTCCTACCATTCAACGTGATACCCTTCCAAATACAGGTCTGCTGTCTCATCATTGGTCCAGCCTTCAACAGCGCAGCAGTCTACCTCATGTTGAAATACATCGTGGCACTCTTCGGACCCGAGTGGTCATTGCTCAAGCCGAAGCTGTACACCATTATCTTTATCGGTGCGGATATTGTATCATTGGTTCTTCAAGCTGCAGGTGGCGGTATCGCAGCGACATCTAGGCCTGGAGATCTGGATGTATTGAATGTTGGCAATGACATCATGATGGCTGGTATCGCCTTCCAAGTGGTTACGCTGTCTGTGTTTGTGATTCTGGCTACGACATTCTGTGTTCGACGAACGCTAGGTGCCAAAAAGTTTCCCCTGGCTGGTCATGCACTTCAGACATGGGAGAGTGCACGATTTCGTTGGTTCACCGCCGGTCTTTCTACTGCGTTCCTGACGATCTACATTCGTTGTGTGTACCGTATCGCTGAGATGCGAGGTGGTTGGGGTAACGAGATGATGAAGGAGCAGATTCCTTTTATCATCCTTGAGGGACTGTGAGTATTAATTCGCTTTGACGTCCACCGTCGCTAACTTTAGTCACTAGTATGATTCTCATTGCGACAGCAGCACAGACTATTCTTCACCCCGGACACTTCTTTCCTCAATTCATGAACCAAAAGCTTCAACAAGAGGGTATGATATCCATTTGCCTCATACCTGTTCCACTGGCTAACATCTTGAAGATTCATCGGAGTCGTACACTGAACTGCATGCCACACCAAAGTACACGGTTTGAGGAACATGCGGAGATGTCAGCGTGAGAATTGGTGCCTGCCCTAAGGCACGTGAGATTAAGGTTCTTGAGGATGATAGGCGTATGTAGCTAGATAGAAATAATATGAGGACTTGGCATTAGAGCGCTACTGCACAACATGTACTAGTGGAAAATTAGATAAGGGCACAGACACAGAGAAACAGGAACGAGAACCCCGATGACTATTGCCTCCTAGCTGAGAAACTTGGTCTGTTTACTCAGGTCTAGAACGTTTAATCCGATATCTGTGTTGTTGTTTCGCCTTAACCCCGTCACACAATCTGCGCCATTTCACGAGCCAGACTGTCGGGCTCACCGTATTTTTCAAAGCCAGTATTACAAGTAGTTGGGATAATCTACTAAAAGCATATCACTTGAGCCGCACTATTGTCTCTTATCAGGTCGGAAAAATTGGTGAGTCAGAACTTAGACAAATCTGAAGGCGCTCTTAGTCCAACAATGCTTTATCAGTGACACTCCCACGCGCTTTCTGTGGCTGCCTTATACTCGTATAAACAGACCAGCCTCGTATGTGTGGATTCAGAAAACGTGATGCACACCAAAGGCTGGCTCCCGAACCAGTTGACAGTTCCAGGTAACACAAGCGTCGGAAAGTGGAAGCACCCGAGAACAAGACCTGAAAAATAATCAGTGGCTTGCAGAATACGGAGCTTGTGTTGTGCATGCGTTGTTCAATTGGTTACACAATTAGTGGATGGCCTCGATGATCCTTCAGAGGTTCGCTCTGCGTTGTCAAAGATCACCACGCCAATGTGCATCTCACGGCAGAATCGTCTAGACCTACTTAGCCAAGTGAATTATAGTCTGATCCATGTTGGGATGGCTATTATCGCAATCGGGCATGAGTGGCGTTTTGATCTGACCAAGAAACTTTGACAATGGTTTATGGCGGCGCCACGGCCGAAAGTATCGCTGAGCTTATTATAACGAGATCCTGATAATTTGTCCGGACCACGTTATATAAGCGTGCATAGTCTGACATAACAGCAGGTTGCAGCTCACTGGCAGATGCACCTCGCCCGATGGGTGACATGCAATACTACGTCGGCAGTGACGGATATTGGATCCTTCAAATTCACGCCGTCATTGTAGCCAGTTTCCTCCAACATTTCCCCTCAATTTCTCAAAAGTGCAGAGGAACGTTAGTCTGACCAAAGCTACAGCTTCTAGTAAAGGCTGGGGCAAATATCGGTCTCCATTCCGTAGGGCCGTTTCGCACCAATATGCGCTGCTAATGCAGTGAGGACGCCTCTTTGTACAATCCAGCCAAGCACAGGACGAAAGCTGGGAACCACAAAGATTCCAATGCAAGCTAAGGGCAACTCGAGCTCTGTTCTGGCCGTTGTAAAGCCGCTATATATGCAGGCTATTGGCACCAAATTTAGCTCTAGGGCGCCTTAGCCGGAGACTACCCGATGATAGCGGAGATAGATAAACTTTCTTTCATAGATCTAACGTCCGAGATCCATTATCACGACCTTGGCAAAGGATGAACAAGCTCACCCGGCCAAGCCGGACCTACTCGCCAACAAAACTAATGCAGTTTCTTACATCCATTGATTAGATGGTTAGTCAATTGATCCATGCAAAGCTTGGGTTTGATCGATTACTCGCAGTGCTGCCTTGTCTTGGCGTCATCGGTCTCGATCATCTCTATGATGAGTTTGTGGAGACAAATGCACATAAACGGTGAACCAATCGGGGAGCCCTACCCAGATTGCGCAATTTTTCCACGGTCAACTACCAACGACCAAGGCCCATAACAGGCTGTCAATACGGCTTGTTTATTGGTGATCGTTCGATTGAACGAGGGGCTCGCCCTGTCGGCTGTAGAGTCTTGTCCCTGTCCTGTAGCTGCAAGGTAAGCCCAGCCCTGGGCATCGAGACCGGTCAACAACATCCGCAGGATTGGGCTTACTGTAAGGCTGGATCATCCCGGCAACGTCCCAAATCAAGATTCAGTCTGACAGCGAACATGCTCGCGACTCTTGCCATGAAAGGCTGACCGCCAAGAAGCAATTGCAGATCATGTTGGGGTTTGCACTGGGGGTAAAGTTGTGTTGTGATCTTTTGTGTCCCCACTATCAAATGCTAAGCTTCTGTGCCTGGAAATCCCCCGCAAAACCGGTAAAACTGGTAAAAGTTCCAGTTATGCATAGAGACGCTTAAAGCTTAGTTTATTTTTATTAGGACTCTCATATGATGATTCATGATCTGACTTGGCAATTGGTGGTGCTGCTTGTAAGCGTTGCAACCTTCCATCAGATCACGCGATTTATGATGCAACGCACGTTAGTAAACAAATGCTGGTCCCAGGTTGGAGGACAATTAATATGACAGGATTCTATCCAATAGAATAGCTTGATGTGGCACCTGAATATGCAAAGCAACGCTGGGCCTTTTGGACTCTCACTGGTAAGCTTACTTACAAGGTGGTGTCACTTTGTATGCCCTAAAACTGGTCCCGACCTGCATCAATAATGGCTGCCGACCTGCATTAATATTGCATAGACACGAGCTAGATGGCAGATACGAGCTTATGGCTGAAAACCTGTGTTGCCATTGGTAGTTCGCTTTGTCCGACGTGTAAATATTGTGCTAACCAAGTTGCTTTCAACCACCATCGTAGGTCTGAAGGCTCAAGCCAACAGCTCTACTCACGTTACGCTGTAAGACTACATGCTCAGGCAAAGCGTGGACTATGATCCGATCCAAGTTGTATCTCATTGCCTGATGGGTCTGGAGGGCTGGTCTCAAGGGTTGAAAAGTGACCTAGAGCCGGCTTCATCAATTTGTATAAAGATCACGTAGATTCCCCTCAATCTCAAAATTCATCCAAGCTTCAATCCACTGGCTCAGACTTCCTCACCACTCTTTCAAGAACTCCCATTCATCCCTTGGACTCAAGACTTTCGCTTCAGCCGACAACATGAAGTTCTCCGCTGTGATTGCCGCCATCTCCCTTCCTCTGGCCTTGGCCACTCCTGGAGGCTACGGTGACGACTGCAAGCCCAAGACCATCACCAAGACAGTAACCTCAACTGTCATCAAGCCCATCTACAAGCCCCCGATCACCAAGACTGAGACCGTCACCAAGAAGTACCCAGTCTACAAGACGGAGACAGTCACCAAGTATAAGCCTGTCTACAAGACTGAGTACGTCACAAAGTGGAAGCCTCCTGTCACCAAGTACCACACCGTCACCAAGACCGACACAAAGTACAAGCCCATCTTCAAGACCAAGACAGAGACCAAGACCGAAACCAAGACCGAGACCAAGTACAAGCCCATCTTCAAGACCAAGACCGAGACCAAGTGGAAGCCTCCTGTTACCAAGACCGAGTACAAGACTGTCACCAAGAAGTACCCCATCTACAAGACCGAGACCGTCACCAAGACCAAGGACTGCCATCCTCCCAAGCCTACATACCACAAGCCTGGCTACGGCGATGGTGGTCACAAGAAGGAGTACAAGGCTTAAGAGCTGAAACTTGTTACTCTGGAGGCCGAAGCTTGTCACTTCGCCTGATGGACAAAACTTTATGGATTATGAGACGACATGACGCTCCTTCTAATGTTTTAATGTCTTTATTATGGAAACCCGCTACATCTGAGCTAGTGGAATCAAAGTGTTGTGGCTTGGTCGCAATGGCGATGGTGGTAAAATGGTGGTAATCTTCTTCGACACATTCTTTATATAGGGGACATAGTTGTGCATGACGCGACTAGAGTTATCTATAGATTTGACATAGCTTCAATTTTACTATGTTTGGCCGAGCCAATGATGTGCCTTGAATGTGAGATATGATGTCGAGTAGATTTTTAAAACGACAGTGGTGATCAGAATCATCAGAATTTCAGGTTATTTGTGCCACATCGTACTTCAATCTGTGGCAGAGATCTGTCAAGGACAGTCAGGCACTTAGGCTTGGGCCAGGCGCTAAGATCAAATTCAGGGGTCTGGCCACTAGCGCAATTTGGAATGCTCGGGTTGGGAACAACGGCTGAGCTTAAATGAGGAAACTCCCACAAACAATCAAGTGGTAGGTAGTCTCCCTTACAGTGCAATTGCAGGGCGATTGGACAGCATTCCCCAAGAACAGCCATGAAATTAATGGAATTCCTATTAGGGACTCGACGATATAAGCCAATACTGTTCACCGTGCCTTTCAGCTCCGGCAAGGGATAAAATGTCTCCCTTGTCGATACTTCCTCTCAGGGTACTGAGACATTCTGCCCTATCAGAAAATCTGAACATTCCCTTTGAGACATTGCAAGCCCGCCACCTTCCCCCTCAAGAAAGGCTGGGATGTGTCCCTTACGCACAAAGCCCCTTCGAGTCCCCAACTAAAAGCTATTTCCCATCATCCCGTCTCTAATCTTTGATCCACGAGAAAGCTTTCCCTGGATTGAAGCTATTCATTTCGCTCATCATGGGGCATATTCGGTCAAAATCGAACGTGACTCCGCCGGCCGTTCAGACGCCGCGAAGTTACAGAATCATTGCCATTATCTTTGCCTTATGGCTATGTTTCCACACACTGTCAAGATTCGATTGGACCGTCCCAGATTGGACGCCCAAAGCAACCGACGAATGGCCCGAGGAGCCTGTTCTCAAGAACCGCCGAATGGCTTTGGTCATACCCCTCACCGATCCTAGTCCGAACGCATGCAAGACGATCCTTTCAGGGACCGTTTTGGGATACCCTGCCCCCGTCATCGTCAACTGGGGAGTCGATTACCATGATGTCAGTCACTGGGAACTTGGCAGGAATCTTCCCAAGATTCCGGGAATGATGAAATACCTCGATTCTGTGATGCATCCCAACGCGACCGATTTGGAACGACTGGAAGAAGACGATCTTGTTCTCATGGTCGACGGTCGTGACGTTTGGTTTCAACTACCCGTTGAGGTTCTCATCAGCCGTTACCATGAGATCAACAAAAAAGCGAACGAGAGATTGCGCAAACAATGGAAGGGCCCAGGCCCAATGCCAATGAAACAGACCATCGTCACAGGTTCTCAGAGAAAGTGCTATCCCAATGATCCTGAGCGGTATGGACTTGATATGCAATGTGATATTTGGCCAGAGAGCCCGGTGAGATCGGATCTCTACGGCCCAACGACAGAAAAGAACGAGACCGATTTCATTCATCACAGACCTCGATATATCAACGGCGGAATGTACATGGGCCCTGCGGGAGATATGAGACGTTTCTTCCGTCGAGCTATGGAATTGATGGATAAATATGTCGGCGAAGGCTTCCCTTTGCGAAGTGACCAGGGCGTAAACGGCTACCTCATTGCACAACAAGAGATCTGGCGTCAGTGGCAAAGAAAGAACCACATGAAAGAGATGGACCTCAAGACCATGATCGACGAGAACCTCGAGTTCCATGCCGGGCTCGATTACGCGATGGAACTATCCAATCAGGTCTCTTACAGCGATATTGACGAAAGTCTGGGTCTCTACTGGTCAGACTTTGCCCTGCTCAACAATGAGAAGCGCACCCAACGACAGTCTGAGGCTAGAGGTATATTACCAGTCCGTTTCAATGGAGTACCTGCAGACATCATGGCATCGCGTAACCCATTGACCAAATTTGAGAAGTCTGCAAACTGGAGCAATATGCCCCTCTTCGCCGACTTTGCTCTTGGTACCGTGCCAGCGTTGATCCACCATAACAAATACAAGGACCGACGGCAAACATGGTGGGATCGACCATGGTATCATCAAAAGCTGAGGAAGCTTGTTCCTTCCAAGTTGAAATTCCGTCCCTTTGATGAATCTTTGGCGACGGTTGAAACTGACGAGGGTCTCGTTCGATACTGGGCCCCATTGGCCGAGGCGAGAGATAGATATCCTCGAAAGGTCAATGAGACTGCAAATGCTAGATTTGAGAAAATGGAGCTTGACACGCTTTGTCGCAGGGCGGAAGGAAAAGAAGGGGGAACGTCGAAGGACGGTAAGGCCTGGTGGGATGAGGTTATGCGTGATGGTGGCGGAAAGATTAGCTAAACGATGGGGACTCTTTGTATTGAATCGGATGGGCTGTATTTCCAGAAAGCGCTTGTACTTGTTGTTTTATGCGGCTATATGACAATGGATTATTGAATGACAGTATATGAGCTTTATCTGATAGCTGATCATTAAAGGTGATATCATTGTGAACAAGAAGAGAAACGGGAGAAAGCCGGTAATGAATCGAAGGATAGACCAATTACTCCACTTGTCAAATACAGCGTTACGGCTTCCTTCGCGTAGCCTTTGACATTTTCAAGTACCATGTCTGTAAGCCTTTGAGAACCTACCTCCCAAAAAGAAAACCTCGAAGAAGCTCGCATGCCATGACGGGTTATAATTGACCATGTAAATAACAAATTATACAAGGTAGAAACGATAGTTTATTCATGAACCATTAAATCGAGCTATTAAAACAGTACGACAAGAAAAGAAAAAAAGAAGAATGCAGATATGAACTAGACCGCGTTGTGGCTGAGATACCAATCAACAAACTTCACAATACCCTGGTTGATCTTCGTCTTAGGCATGTACCCAAGCAAAGCACCCGCCTTGGAGATGTCTGCATACGTCACGGGCATATCGCCAGGCTGGTCGCCGCGCCAGTCAATAAGAGCCTTGATGCCCAAGGTTCCTTCCATCACGCTGATGAGGTCCATCAGCTTGATAGTCTGCGACTCTCCAAGGTTGATGGCCTCAAAGATGGAGTCTTTGTAGTTGATAGCACCGAAGATACCTTGGACGATGTCATCGACGTAAGTGTAGTCTCGGAGTGAAGATCCATCTCCGAAAAGAGGAATGGGCTTTCCTTGGTGGATAAGCCTGGTGAACTTGTGGATGGCAAGATCTGGGCGTTGACGGGGTCCGTAGACGGTAAAGAAGCGGAGGCAGACGCAACGAATCTGGTACAAGTGGGAGTATGTGTGGCAGAGAAGCTCAGCTGCTGACTTTGACGCAGCGTAAGGGGATATGGGATGCTGGGCCTTGTAGCTCTCCGAGAAAGGAGCCTTGGCACCGAGACCGTAAACACTGGATGATGATCCAAAGACGAATTGCTCAACACCAAACTCCTTGCAACAGTTGAGGAGGTTCAGCGTGCCAGTGACGTTGACGTCAAAGTATAGGTTCGGGTATTTCAGGGAAGGGAGAACACCAGCGCGAGCAGCCAGATGGGCGACAGCGACAAAGTCGTTAGCGGCAAAGATGTCTCGCATAGTCTCCATATCCTGGATGTCAGCCTCGTAGACTGTGAGGTCGGGGTTTCGCATGTGGGGAGCGAGGTTGGCACGCTTGATGGCAGGGTCGTAGAAGTCGTCAAAGTTGTCGACGACAACGACCTTCCAGCATCCCTCTGCCAGAAGGGCCTCGACGAGATGGCCGCCGATGAAGCCCGCACCGCCGGTGACGAGGATTGACCGTCTGGGTCTGGAGTTGCGAAGAGTTGTGATGATCGTCATGTTGGTATTGGTAGTATCGTATTGCAGGGGAGTGAAGGAGAAATTCTGTGCTTACTTTTGGGGATTAAAGTACGAAATGGGGAAGTCCGCCCTTGAATTGTTATGAGGGAAGAAGGGGGCATGAGACACTATCCCGCCACCATATGTCGCTACAATTGCCCCTTCTTAAAATCTCAGCCTCTATGTCTCAGTAAAATGAGCTTTTCTTCCAATTTGCCCGTCAATCGGGATAAGTCGCAGCCAAGATGGCGGAGCGAAAATGGCTGTAAGTCGTTGGAAATTGACGCCACCAAAGAAGGGTGAAGTGATATTCAGGCAACAATTCCTTGGCCTATTTAAGTACTACCTATGAATTCCATGTCAATGTTGATAATACCAGAGAATAAGTGATAAACAAACTCCTTCATATCTTTCACAGCAGATAAGACATCTTACAATTAGACACCGGGAAATGCAGCAATCAATGTTCTTTCGCCCCAATCAGGAGTCATGCTTGGCAATTATCGCCAATGCCTGTGACTCTCAGACGTTTTGAAGTAAACACAGGCTTTGATCAATGTCATGTGAGCAGGCAAGAGGTAAACTCACTCTTAATCCCCGACCCTTTCTTTGCGCTTGTCTGAATCTCATTGAGCCCCCGGTTGTGCACATCCCACATCTCTATCGTCATATAATCACAAATTCTTAGGTGCCTTAGTAGATTCTTAGGAGGTTAAGGAATTGTTTTCATCTGTTAGGCTTCT